>NC_041395.2:259733546-260101046 GCF_900747795.2 Erpetoichthys calabaricus | reverse complement strand
CTGTCCATTGTTCCTCTGTAGTTTCTGTTTTGCTTATTTTTTATTGGTCTACAGCTGGGCAGATGTCTTCCTTTTACCATCTTTGGGCTTTTCTTGTGTCATTTCTTTTCCTAAGCCTTTCAAACTATGTTATAATGGTGGCCTGAAGCTAAGCTTTAATTTTAAAAAGAAATATGGCATGTGCCCTTAATTAATCATTTGCTTGGCATGCTTGATTTACATTTAATTTCTGTACTTAGGTTAAATGCTAATATAATTTTCTAAACTTATTTATGCTAGAATATATATTTTTCATACATTACATCATCTGACCTTGACAGCAATGCCTTTTTGCCATTTTTGCTGATTCACTATTCCAGCTGGCTTCTTACATGCCTACTAAAACCATTTTTTCCTGCATTTTGTTACTGGTATTGCTCCTTGTTTTCTGGCCTCCATAAGAACAGATGTTCTCATGCCTTCTTATCTTGTCCTCGGTTAGTTTCTGTGTGTCATTTTTGTCCTGTTCCCTTCTTGCTTTCTTAAAACTGGTAATTTTCCTTCAAGCTTAAAAAATAATGCAATATAACTAATTTTTTAGTTAACCATTTGCTTGACATATCTTATTTGCTTAACATTCTAATTTATGCTTAATCTTAATGTTTTAGAAGCTATTAACGACTTTTATGCCTATTTATGCTAATATGCTAGTTATGCCTAATATATAAAATTTTTCCCTTCTATACCATCCACCTAATGGATATTTAAACTCTTCTTCATAGCTCCTTTCACAATCCACAAACAATTTTTGCCACAGCAGGAGCTGCTTTTTCATATATAACATTTTCTCCATTAATACTGTCATAAATTCATAGATTTTTGTTTTATATTTGTTATGCAATTAATTTACATTTTATTATTCTGTGTTATTTATATTTTTGACTATATAATTGTATCCTTGTATTTGGTTTTGTTTTAATTATGTCCTAAAATGTGACCATTCTATATAATTTTTTCTGTGACAACATTTAATTTGTTGTGGGTGTCACCATTTCAGACTTGTCAATTTGTTTTGTTGTAGCGTCACTCCGGGGTGCTACTGTGTGGCTGCAGGAAGCTGTGCTACTGTATATGATGTCTCTAACATCTCAGCGTAAAGTCTGCACGTGAATCCTCCAGTTTGTCCAGGATATTTGATAACAAACAAATATGTACTACTGCAATTTTAATAGAACTTTAGATTAGATTATAAACCTTTTGGCTAGGAGTCATGACTATGAGTGTGGCTAACATTTTGGATTTTGGTGCACAAATTGCTGATTACCCAATTTTTACCCTGGCTGGTGTCATTGATGTTTTTCACCCCCTAGTCTGTCTCTCTGTCATTCCCTTATGGGAGAACAAAAAGCTGTATAAGGACTTGCTCTGACAATGTCATATTACATAGCAGGCCTTATTTATTGCATATCTTCAAGAGAGAGATGAACCTGCTAGACAGCTTAATATTCTTTAAGGGAACATGTGTGAGCTGTTAGGATCAATATCCTATACAAGTCTATTATCGCACATTTCGTGTTGTTTCTTTGAGTTCTTCCTCAAACATTAAAAGACACCATTCAAAAAGAAAAAAAACGTTGGACTTAATTCTCAAACTCGGATCACTCATTCTGCTGCTGTCAAGTGACTATCCTTTTAATATCTGCAATTATCTTTTCAAATGACTGTCTTTTGCACCCTCATCGCCCTTTTACCTTCTGCTTTATCTGCCTTTGTAAAATCCATTCCTACTCCTTTCCCTGCTTATCATGTTTTATCTTTTTAATTCACAGATTGTAAAGTCTGAACAACAGAAACATTGTGTTTGAAACATTTTTTACATTAATTTACTTTTACTTTTTTTTTTTAATTTTATGTATGCACACTGATGCAGTACTTCTTTGACTTCTGTAATTTTCATTCTCTTGAAATGATTATACAAAGTTTCTCAGAAGTAATGGGGCAATTACAAATAAAATCAGCAGTCACTACAGTTCAATTTTTAAATTTATTTATTTTTGTTTCATTTCTTATTATTTAATGCTTCCTCCTGATATTCTCAATAAATTTAGTTAAATTTATTTATTTACCTATTGACTTATTTTGATTGACCGTTTAGTTGTATCATTGGTCCTAAGAGTCTGTATCCTTGTTTTTTATGTTTCAGGTGCTGTATACATATGAATTTCCCCATGAGATTAATCTAATCTAATCTAATTAGTGTTACAGTCATCTGTCTAGAATTTTTATATGCAAATTTACACCAGAAAAATGACAACAGTTGCTCAAAGTACTGAGTATTTACTTCACTACATTTTCAACAGTCTTTTTCCACAGTGTAGCACACCTTTAATACAATTGCACAGTTGTGAAATAAAAACAATTAGGAGCCCACAATAAAATAAACAGATAATAAATATTATAAAATCCATGACCTGTTACTTCTGAGGCACCCTGCATATCAGAGAGAAAGCAGCAAGTCACAGATACAATGTCATTATTGTATATACTTAGCTTAAGACTGAACTGAGATGGGTTTTTCTTGTTTTTATGTTTCACGGACATTCACTGTACTGACTTCACTCAAGGGACAGCACTGTGATACCACAGATTATCAGTATTTCCTTACAGTCCCAAGAGACTGAGTCCAAGTACTGGCCAAGTCAGGGTCAGTAGTCGGACATTCTGTCCACAATCTAAATCACTTTCATTTACATCACATGTTCTTTTGTTGAAGAGCTTCACAAAGACTAATAGATTAGTGATGGGAAAACAGTAACCACAACTTTACTCCCTTTTTTAATATGTTCCTCCCTCTATTTTTCCAAACCTATTTCTTCCTTCACAGGATCATAGAGCTATGACGCCTCTCCTACCTGCACTGAAGCAATTTAGAGTAACCAATCAACCTTTGAGATCTGAGAGAAAAATTTGGCATCTAGAGAAAACCTGTGCAGCTTCATGCAGACACTGGGCATGGTAGGTTTTAAACCCAGGATGCTCTGGTGATTAGGTAGAAGTTCTAACTGCTGTTCAATTCTGAAATGTCTGTTAAAGACTACATAGTTGCTATCAGTAAATAATACTCAATTTTCCAGTAAAGCAGAAAGTTATTTGAGTCCACTGCTTGTAAAGTTAAATCATGAAATGAGAAATGTAGATCATCACAATAATAACAGCAACTTATGCATCTTACAGATCTAAATCTAAATTAGCCATGTAAAAATGTTCTGCTTCTCATCAATTTTTTGTTATGGGATGGGAATGAAGTTGTATGACTTGAATGCAGACTCAGAATAAGAAACATATTGGAAAGAATAGTCTGTATAAAGAAACAAACAAGAATTTACTAAAAAGTAAGACTTTTCTTAGTTTGGCTAATATTGAATTATTCCAAGTTCCAAAGAAGGCAGGCGTCTCTTCACCTAATGACCACAGACCACTGGCATTTACATCTCACATCATGAACATCTTTGAGTGGCTGATCCTGAACTATATGAGACCTCTTGTGAAAGACTACCTGCAGCTACTGCAGTGTGCCTATTGGGCAAAGATTGGAGTGAAAAATGCCATTATCTGTCTACTCCACAAGGCTTATTCCCACCTGGACAAAGCTGGCAGCACTGTGAGGAGGGTTTTTTTGATTTCTTCAGTGCATTCAATACCATTCAGCTATCCCTGTTAAGGGGAAAACTCAGAGATATGCAGGGGGATGAGCCTATGGCATCCCGGATAATGAACTGTACAACAGCCCACAGTTTGTGAGAATCAAGGACTGTGTCCCTGATATAAATGTGAGCAACACTGGAACAGTCCTGTCTCCTTCTCTGTTCATCCAGTACACCTTAGACTTTTAACACCAGGTCATATCACTTGCAGAAATACTCAGACAATTCTGAACTTATCAGGTGTATTAACAAGGGGGTTGAAACAGAGTATATGAGTCACGTGGCCTACTTTGTTTCTTTGCACAAAAAACTGGTCTGCAGCTTAACATCAGCAAAACTGAGAAACTGGTTATTGATTTTTGCTACACCAAAAAACGTCTATGTCAGATACTTAGGGAGTGCATGTAGAGGTGGGGCACTGCTACAAGATCTTGAGGGTCCACATCAATGACAGGTTTTGCCGGGCCCATAACACAGAGAAACTATGAAAGAAAGGGCAGAGCAAGCTATTTTTTCCTAGAAGACTGCATTCCTTTAACATGGGATGTGACATCCTTCACATCTTCTACAACTCTGTGATGGCCAACGTGATTTCCTACACTGTGTGCTGAGCTGGGAACATCACTTCAAGAGAGGCCCACTCAATCAAAAAAAAAATTAAAAAGGAGAACAGAACATAGATAATTAAAAAAAACAGTAAAAAGTACAAATGGGCCACTTATTACATTGTTGGCAGGTAGAGTGGTTACCGGGGGCCTCATGTATAAACGGTGCGTATGTACAAAAATGTTGCGTACCAACGTTTCCACGTTCAAATCGCGATGTATAAAACCTAAACTTGCCGTAAAGCCATGCACATTTTCATGCTAGCTCATATCCCGGCGTACGCAAGTTCTCCGCTATGTTTTGCAGACTGGTGGCACCCAGCGTCAAAGTAGTACTACTGTTCCAGTGTGGTTTCCCTTTCTTTTTAAGATCCACATCCCTGACGCGGCTTTATAAATACACTGAAATTAACCGCATATTGTTTATTAGTTTAATGCATCTGATTGTAATTAACCTGTAACAATATAATGGTCCACAGAAAGGTCAAACTATTCTAAATACCATAGCTGCTTTAGCGTTGTTACTCTTACTGCCCCTTCTTCTTCTCCTTTCAGCTGCTCCTGTTAGGGGTTGCCATAGCAGATTATCTTTTGCCATATTACTCTCACTGCACCACTCGGAGTATTTATATCACTGTATCTGAGTGAGGAATCATAGCTGTACAGCAGCTGTTCAGAAAGAGAATTATCGCTATACAGCATCAAGCACACTCTGCATCAGCCATGCTGTCTATTGAACTGCTCTCATACGGCAAACGCTTCAGAGCCTTTCCTCGCGGTTCAGAAACAGTTTCATCCCAAGAACTATAAACACACTTAATCAGTCCATCAAGTGCTCCTTGTAGAACTGTTTGTACTTATAAGTACAATTACCTCACTGTAAGCTTGCGATACAGTTAAAATATTGCACAACCTGAGACACTTTATAAAGCGCATATTTACATATGATAAATTATTTTTAATAATAATAATAATAATAATTCTTTGCATTTATATAGCGCTTTTCTCACTACTCAAAGCGCTCAGCAATTGCAGGTTAAGGGCCTTGCTTAAGGGCCCAACAGAGCAGAGTCTCTATTGGCATTTATGGGATTCGAACCGGCAACCTTCCGATTGCCAGTGCAGATCACTAGCCTCAGACCTTTTAAGATGAAATGCAGCAAAATATGTTTATTATATTATACAGATAAAACTTTAACTTAATTTAAATAATCTATATTGTTAATAAATAAACAGTGTCGCAGAGCTAGCAAGGAGCTGGGGCTCCGTTCATGGATTGTTCCTGCCTCGCGCTGTATTCTTGCTGGGACTGGCACGACACTGGATGGATAGAATAATTTAACATGTACTACAAAGATATTTCAATGTTCCTTAAATGTTTTGAAGAATCGCCGTTCTAAGCTTACAGTTGGCTTAACGTCTATTACAGAGCTGATTGTGTGGCGATTGGATATTTGGAGAAAGAAAAGTAAGGACAGGAATTGGGGTTAGCACGTTTGAAAAAGACAGTACTGCTGCAATAAATTATTTAATCGAAGGTCACACACGGCGCAGCAAGCATCCTGCGTGAGGCATGAACAATCACTGCGCCACCGTGTTCCCATGTTTAATAACATGCTTTAACTCCTATCACTATGAAAATGATATCAAGTATACATCTCAGTATTTTAATTATTCAGAGAGCTGTAATATCATGAATGTAATGGATTCTGTGTCCTGTCGGAGGAAGAGAAAGCCCGGAAGCACGTAGTGATTCACACACATAGAGCACATATACAGTAGAAGATCAAATACAAAACAAAGCATTTAACGTGTTACTTTAGTTACGATGGGATTTGAGAAACTAGTAAATTAAACGATTTTAAGATGAAGTTTATGATGTTCTACTTTAATGACAAAATAATTACGTGATTAAAGTGGAAATTTAGAGATTAAAGTTGACATGTAGTGCTTTTTTCCCACAGTGTGCCTATTTTTTTTTCTCGGTACCCTAATAAGCTTTCATATGACACTCAGACGGTGGGCTATGACTTGCCTTTTCACGGCGACTTTGATATCTGACAACTTCTTTTTTATTTCGGGCACTGTGTGACTTTGTGAACTTGAGCTTTCGAGTTTCTCCAACACTGTATGTCACTCAATCAACTTCCTTTTGTTGTTTATACCACTGTTTAAACCACAGGTGTCGAACTCCGGTACTCGAGGGCCGCAGTGGCTGCATGTTTTTATTCTAACCATCTTCTTCATTAGTGAGCCTTTTTACTGCTGATTAACTTCTTTTGCTTTAGTTTTAATTAACTTGACTCAGGCCCCTTAGTTGTCTATTTTTCCTTAATTAGTAGCCAAACAATAATGAGACATCAAACAAGCCACCATATGACCAGCTCACCTGTGCCGATCACACAATATCTGAAAATAAAGAAAGGTGAACTTCTCAGTAAGGTTGATCTCTCAGATCACCAAAACATGTTGACGGTGTTCTTAGAAAAAACAGAAAAATTAAAAAATTTGGAAATGTCTGCTGTGGCAGAATGAGAGCAGCAACAAGCCATTGAATTAAATAATGGGCTTAATTAACAGCAAGAATCAGCTTCTCATTAAGAGACTGTTTGGAGTGAAATTGGTTGAAGTTTGAAATCTCAGTTTAGCTGGTCATCTGTTGGCTTGTTTCATGTCTCATTTCTGTTTGGCTGCCATTTAATGAAGAAACAAATCAATTCAGAGGACTGAATCCTTAAAAACAGGACTATTGAAGTGATAGATAGATAGATAGATAGATAGATAGATAGATAGATAGATAGATAGATAGATAGATAGATAGATAGATAGATAGATAGATAGATAGATAGATAGATACTTTATTAATCCAAAGGGGAAATTTGAAGGGAAAATAAGTTAATTAGCAGTGAAAACTACTCACTGATTAGGAAAAGGGTTAAAATGAAAACCTGTAGCCACTGCGGCCCTCCAGGCCCGGAGTTTGACACCCCTGGCTAAACCAACGAATAGTATGTTTTCCTTGCCTCTACTTGTTATTCGCTGAAATTCTTCTATTTCCACCCATGCTTTTGCCATTGCCTTGTCATAGAACGCTGAGCTTAAGGGCTATTTATATTGATTTGCATATTGAAAGAGGTGTAATTCTGGGAGGAGTTGGGGCGGGACAGCAGGTGCGTGCCCATGTGTTACTTTTCACGCTGAACGGGATTTATGGACCGGAAGAACGTGGAAGTTGTTGTTCACACAGATTTATGCATCTGGATTTTTTGTGCGTAAGCACATTTCCGCTTTTGTCCGTATGCCATGTTATAGTGTGAATTCTTCGCATGGTGTTATGCATGAGGCCCCAGGTCATGAATCACCTGTGTTGACAACAATATTATAAAATCTTATGGCAGTTGGAAAACAAGTGATCTTCTGTTCTATGGCACAGTAAGAGAAGATGACTGCTGCACTTACTTCTCTGATTGACCAAAATGTTGTGTAGAGGGTGACTGCTGTTTTCAAGGATGGCCTGTACTTTCTTCTCCATACACCTTTCCACAACAATTCCCGGTGAGTCCACAGTCCTACCCAGCACCAAGACAGCCTTCTGCACCATCTTGTCAGGCCTCTTATTGTTTTTATCTGTCATACTATCTCCCCAAGGCAGCAAAAAAAAAACAGGACACTGATAACAACTGTCCAAAAGAACAAAGGCAGCATTTCGCTACATACATTGAATGACCTAAGTCTTCTAAGGAAAAAGAGTCTATGTATACTGCTTTGTCAGCCTGAATAATAAATATTCCTCATTATAATAATAATTTGCTTGATTAAAACATCAAGATTAGTATTAATTCTCGTCTCCTTCTTCATGATTGCTGACAGCACTAATCTTCCTACCAAAGTGGCATCACAGTCTGCAGATTTTCTAAAGGCAAAACTGCACAGAATCTATTGAGCAGAATTTCCACATCTAAGTTAAAGCTTACTGAACAAGTCAACATGCCTGCTGATATTTCAAATACATAATCTGTTTTTAGTCAGGCCATCCTCTTTGCTCAGTCATTTCATTTCTTCTGTGAATTTTACAAACAGCTTTCTGCTACTACAAGACCCGCCTTACATCCATTCTCAGGTTGTGTAATGCCTCAGATCAAGGGAAGAGTTTATCTACTCTGAATATGGATTCTTCCATTTACAACTTTGAGATATCATTCATTCAATGTGAGACACTGCCTGAGGGGCTGTGCTTTTCTTGGAGTAAGATGGTGAATGAAATATGATAGCGGCTTGATTTTGATGGCAGAGGTCCAGCTGAAGACAACAGAGACATTGACTGGCCACTTGTGCACCAATTGAAACACAATACCAAGAGAGCAAAGTAAAAACCATGGTGGGCAAGCACAGGAAACAGGGCATAAGAGGAGGGACAAAAGGAATTAATAACTTCATGGACAGGTAAATAGTGACTTGGATTAAACCTGTTTATGCAGAATATGCTGCTGTGTTACTAGATGCATTTCAGGAGTGTTACTGTAATTGCTGTTGTCAGGCAACATGGTCCTGAGGTGTGACACAGGGCCCGTATATTTGGGTGTGGTAATGAATTTTGGGAAAGTATTTAATGTAAGTAGTCAACTTTGAAGTATATTTCAGCAATGCTGTGTGTGGATTTGATGCAACTTTATGTCTGTGCTCTCTTTCCACATCCTACTTGACCAATGCCCAGCTCATCTGGTTGTTTTGCTAAGCAGTGCTTTTTATCCAACAGAAATAGAATGGAGTGTGTAGAAGAAATAAAGGAAGAAAGCACCCCTTGGTTTGTGCTCTACAGTTCTGCCTTACTGTCTCTATGAAAGCAATTTGTGTTTGCTTTATGTTTACTTTGTTTTTAGAGTTATAGAATTTTTGAATTGATCCCTGCTTTAATTGATTTTGCCTTTAATTTGTAGTTCAGGTTATGTTTCTGAATCCTGCTTAAGTCCCAAACACTGTCTCTGTTTCAATCAATGTGTTTACATTCACCTCAATATACCGGCTAATCACAGAAACCTCATTGATAAAATGCCAGGCATACCAAAATTTTGGTTACAGAAATTGGGTTATTGACCTCTGAGAAACGTGGTTAATAAATGTAGATTTCTCTGTGAATACTTTGATTATATAGCCATGTAAACTCTTAACAAGGATGCTGTTAAGGATTTAGTAGTCTTTACATGTCCATTGCACTCTCTCCAGCTTGTGAATGTTATTTACTTTGTAAACTCAGAAGTCACGGGTAGAAGTATCCACAAAATAAATTTCCAGAGGTGAATGTTGAGGTGACCACATTATTTCTTCTCCTAGCTGAAATAATGTGTCTCAGTCTTTAAGAAATCACTAAATTTACGTTGATGATCAGAACATACAGTGCTAAACTCAGCAACAAGATCTCGAAAGCAGTAGGGTAACACGTTGCAAGTAATGTATGTTAAGTAGTCTGATTACTTTTTAAGGTATTTAGTAACCTAATATATGTCTTATTAAAATAAAAATGCATTCATTATTATTATTTCAGCAGTATTAGGTGTAAGGCAAGAAGCACACTACTAGGTTCTTGGCAGGGAACAATCACACAGCCAAGCAGAAAAGAGTGTGATGTGTGAATTGCGGTAACAGAAACCTACAAATAAAGCATCATTTTGACTAAATATATTTATAAGATGCAAGAAAATGATCACAGGCGTCATGTTTATTTTTGGATTTAAGGTGCCTAATGATGATGTTTAACTCTTTTTTGCACAGTTTAATGACATCAGAGCATTTTGATAAAGGAGAACTCTAGAAGATTACTTGCCTGTGTAAATGCAGATTTTTAAGGAACCAAGTTTCTGCCTAACTGGGATATTCACTTAACCCTTAAATGCTATAGTTTAATTTTGTTAAATTCTGTCGTCTGAGCTGTGCTTTGTCATGGCTCATATTTTTAATGTTGTCTTACTCATTTGCACCAATCCGTTCATGCACCATCCATCATGAATCTGTAGTTTATCCAAACAGTAGACCTGGAAAAGTGGTAAATGAAGAAAACTGTCACTGACCTGTTAGGATTACACTAGTACAGGTTTGTTTTTGCTGTGCTTAAGTTTGTTTTTTATTTCACAGCAGTAATTTTTGTGATTGCTGGTTAAGATCCAGCAGCTCAGTCAATTTGTTTCCGCTTTTATGAGACACAGGCCAAATCTTTTTTAGAGAGATATGATCAGCAAAAAATGATATATCTTTTCTGAGAGATTTTACGCTAGTTTAATAAACAATTTTTGCATCCAAAACCTCAGCATCTCACTTCCACCAGTCCTGGCTCCTCTCTTTACTGTATGTCTACAGGTTTTATTGTACAGATACAGCAGTGATGACTGCACTCATATTAATAGCTATGATTTTTTTAAATATTTTTCTTCCTTGCCCTTATGATCTGATAAATTTGCAAACATACTGCACTGAAACAATGAGAAACAGTGCAGCATCTCTCAATTAGGTTGCATCTGTCTGCAGAATTGTTTTTATTTCTTTTGTGTACATTCAAGATAGATACATTTATAGTAGAGAGTAGATCTGGCCAGCGTGGGTTTACTCTCACAGAGCCAAACTTATAAAATATAAACATCTAGAGACAGCCATGAGTGAACTTGGCTTAATTCTGGGTGGGTCAATTAGACAGTTCACTCAGTTTGAAATATCGAAACCAATCAAATGTCTTATGAAGGTGGAGCTCAGAGTAGGGGTGGGAATTTAAACAGTAAAGACACTTGTAAACCTGACATGACAGACAGCAAGCCTGTAGTCACAATAGATAACAGTGGCTGCAAAGTCTCCTAAAAGACCTCTGTTAAACACTTACACATGTGTGGTTTGTACAGAGAACACTTTAACTGAGTTCAAAATAAACATAACCTGTTGCAAAGCAACAACCTTTTAGTAAAACAATATTATACAGTACTTTGGCATTCAAAGACATCACTGGGCTTGTGGTAAAAGTGAATGATGTCATGTCAGGGCTGGGGTTCAAATTCATGTTTGATGTTTCTTTTGTTCGTTTTTGATTCTTTTTATGTTGATTATGTGCATCTTTCTTTATTTTTTGTTCTGTGTATGCGTACCAGCTGCCTGTGTTATGTTCCTTGTGTTTTGTGAGTGTTCCTTTAAGATATGGGGCTACCTGCCAATCATAGGAACTGCCCTCCACCCTATAAATCCAGATTGCCTTCCACAGTTCCTGGTGGTTCATATCGAATGTGCTAAGGAGTTGATGAGTGTTTGCGTTTATTTGCTGTGCTTATGTGTTTACTGGATTTTGACTGGTGCTGTTTTTAGACTTCACTTTGGACAATTGTGTTGAGACTTTGCTTTTCTAGCAACTCCTTTATGCCTTTTGTGCTTTTCGGAGCTTCATAGTGAGCAGAGCATTTTTGTGGAAATAAACCTTGTTATCTTTTATAAAGATTCTGTGTTGTCCTTATATTTAGTTGGGATTTGGAAGTATACTTCCTCTAGTGGGCATTTTTGGAAGTGTTTTTGGAACTTATTGGGGTTCATTTTCTTTGGGACTCCTAGTCCACAACAAACGATGCACTGCCTCTGGCTGTGGTGTCTGGCACTCTCAGTTTTGACTATACTGGCACAGTCAATGTGAAGTTCAAATGAAATAGCAGTCATGTTTGAGAATCATGTCTGGCACCACAAGACTAGAGTGGATGTGGCATAAAGGACAATAAAATGCTTTTATAGTAAGCACTTGCATCCTGGGAAGAAGTGTCAGAGAGGGTGGGCATGGGTATTGGTTTAATATATACCATTTGGTAATTCTGACAGTAAAATCTCAATAAATTCGCTCCTCTTAGCAAGTGAGAAAACACTTTGTGTGCCTAATTATCAAGACTATACATCAACATTTAACTCTTTATTTACTTATATATGTATGAATTAGTCACAAAGCATTCTGGAGCAAGTTGCATTTTGCTAAACAGGAAGACTTTTGACCAGGTCTAGGATGTTTTGATCATAGTTCATATACATTTGATGTAAAGACAGTTGATCCACCCTGGACAATCAGACTCTGGACTCACTATACTTAGAAAAATCCTTAGATGATGCTCTAATAATCTTATGATGCAGTGAATGCTTAAAAATGTAGGTAGTATATCTGGCACTGTTTTTAAATAGCTTACTTCATTAATTTAATTCACTTATTCATTTTCTAAACTCACCTATGTAAATAAAGGAGTTTGACAGAGAAGCCTTCACATTTTTGAATATTTTAACAAAACCCTGGAACTCAGATTAACCAGTGTAGACAGACATGGATTTAATGTGCAAACTCAAAAGTCAAACCCAGTAGCTAGGCACTGCAAGGTGTCACATCTCATCAGTGATCCGCCTTACCCACACCGGCTCACTTTATTCTTATTAGATATCTGATGACAGTACTCCCTTATTCCTAGCTGCAGTTAGATACTGTGTTCCTCCGAATTCAATGCCAGAATCAGCATTTTCCTTACTTATTTGTTGCTATTAACGTATTGTTTAGAAATGTGTTCATTTTTAAATGTCTGTTTGTATTTAAATTGATAGTTGTTCGTTTTAGTCTCTAAGTTAATGCTACAGCTAAGATAAATTATGGGTGGTGGCAATTAAGTTGTCCTTAAATTTGTAAAAATGCAGAAGTTGTTTTAGGTAATGGCAGTTCTATAAAACACATCAGCACAACACTGATTACATTTAAAAGATTTGAACTATTTTTGGGATTCATATTAAATGTAGGAATTTTCTTTCAGAACATTTGGCACAGTGTTAAAGTGGTTTGTTCTGCTACCTCACAGCTATAGTATCTTGGGTTCAAATCCTGTTCACTGACAACATCCAGTTTACATTTTCTGTCTGTACCTTTTGTGTGTTTTTATCTCCTTGCATTCAAGTTTTTCTCTTTCATCCTGAAAATGTGTGTTGTGAGACATGCCCAAACACCACCAGACTGACACCACATCTTTATCCAAAAGCACACATTTATTTTCTCCTTACACAAAACAGTCCCACACAGCACACAGTGCTTCCCAGCACTAACCACCCCTGCTCTGGGCTTTTCTGCAAATGTCCATGGGCCGCCTTTCCTCTCCCCACGGGAGCTTTGTCCTGCTCCCACTCTCAACTCTAGCTCCCTGATTGTAGGGAGGCGGCCCCTTATATTCTTACCCGAATGTGCTCCAGGTGCTTGATGATGTTCTTCCGGACGCACTCCGGGCATCCCTGGAAGGCTCTTCTTCCATCTTCCCGGGTGTGATGGAAGTGAATGCCTCCCGGGCTCTCTGAGGCTCGGGTGCCCCCTGGCGGTGGCCACAGGTCCCAACAGGCTTGAGCCTCCTTGCTCCTCTCCTGTGGTCCTCTCCTGATCCAGGGCGGTTGCCCCCTCATGGCCCGGAGGACGAATATGCCACCTCCCAGTCCTTCCAGGCGTACCGGCTGGATCTGTCCCCCAGCCGCTTGTGACACTGCCCCATCACCAGCGAAGACCTGTTGGGCGGAGCGGCCCGTCCCACGAGGGCAGATTCCTGACGAAGCAGGTCTTACTGCTAAGCCAGGGTCCGGTCCTGCACTCCAACCAGCAGAAACAGGGGTGGAGACGCTGCCTGGACACCAGCATCTGCCGTCCTTCCATGCCACGCACAGGCAGCGCTCCCCCCTTTGACTGGCACCCCGGAACTCGCCTCTTCAGCACCCCCTCCTCGGGTTCCGTGCCCCCCTTATTGGGACATCCAATGGGACTGCTCGCATTCTCGGCTTCCCCTCTGACTTTGGGGCAGAGGCCTGCTCGTCTCCGTACGTGAACTCACGGGCTCACATCTCACTTTGTGGGAAGACCCGGCTTCATTCCTCGGGTTCTTCCCTTCCTTCTGGGGATCCCCGATAGCTTGAGTCTCCCTACAGGAAAGGAAGAGACTCCTTGCCGTCTGCACCCCAGTGGAGCGTCATGAAGCTGACGCTGGCGCTGGCGGTAGTGCACTAGGACCCACGGCACTCATCAGCCGTCGTCTAAGCACCACCCCTACCAGGCGATCACCCATTCGCGTCACCTCCACTGTCGGAGACGCGGCTACTCGGTCACCGGAACCGCACGATACCGGGACACATTCACTCACTTCTCCTTTTTCCTTTACGATACCGGTCTCATTCTCCTGTACCGCCACGATCCTCCGGCCAGAGATTCCAGCACCGTGTTGCTCCGCCCCCTGACGTGGCGTGATCGCCGTTCTCTTCAGCTCGACTAAATAGTCTTGGAGGTCTGTATTACCTGTAGAATTGGCTTGGCAAACCAAAGGGAAACCTCTGGGTTACAGTGAGCCACAGGCACAAACAGAGCGTTAGCCAACGCATGACTTACCGTTTGATCGGTCATACTCGCCGGCTTCACCCTGTGGAGCTCTCTTCCTGGTTGCGTCGGGTCCTCTCCCTGCTCGGGATGGACGTTCCTTGGTCCCGCCTCTATCCAATCATCGGCGGGCACGCAAGACACACCTTCCTGTCCGCCACCATCGTCTCCCTTGTCCTGAGGGGTGGGCGAGACTTGCTGCAGCATCTCTAACGCAGCTTCTCAAGACGCGGCGGATCCTCCATTTCCTCTAGCGTCGCTGTCCCGGCTTTGCTGTCAGGATCTGCACACCCCAGCCGGCGATGCAGATCCAGGCAAGCCCCTCCTGCAAAACCAATGAAGGGCCCTGCACAGCTAACCCCCGTGGGGCGCCTGCCACAGGGCCTGGGACTCACCTCCTGGATCCCGTCTCTCGGAGCTCCTAGGATGTGCCTATCGCGGTCTTCATGGCGACGGCACACGCTGGGGAATCCGATGGTCTCCTGCCTCGCCAGTGTTCCTCACCCCCATCGCCTTGGAACAGGCGGAAGGTTCCTGTTCGGGCGCCATTGTGAGACATGCCCGAACACCACCAGACTGACACCACATCTTTATCCAAACGCACACGTTTATTTTCTCCTTACACAACACAGTCCCACACAGCACACAGTGCTTCCCAGCACTAACCACCCCTGCTCTGGGCTTTTCTGCAAATGTCCGTGGGCCGCCTTTCCTCTCCCCACGGGAGCTTTGTCCTGCTCCCACTCTCGACTCTAGCTCCCTGATTGTAGGGAGGCGGCCCCTTATATTCTTACCCGAATGTGCTCCAGGTGCTTGACAATGTTCTTCCGGCAGCACTTCCTGATGTGGCGGAAGTGCTGCTCTTGCTCCCGGAAGCACTCTGGGCGTCCCTGGAAGGCTCTTCTTCCATCTTATCGGGTGTGGCGGAAGTGAATGCCTCCCAGGTTCTCTGAGGCTCGGGGCGTCCCCTGGCGGTGGCCACAGGTCCCAACAGGCTTGAACCTCCTTGCTCCACTCCCATGGTCCTCTCCCAATCCAGGGCGGTAGCCCCCTCGTGGCCCAGAGGATGAATACACCACCTCCCGGTCCTTCCAGGCGTCCCGGCTGGGTCTGTCCCCCAGCCGCTTGTGACAGCGTATTTGGTGAATTGGTAACGCTAAATTGGCCTTGTACAGTATGAGAGAATGAAGGCATATGTGACTGGTGTCCTACAGTTAGCTCCTGCTTTAAGACAAATGCTGCCAGAACAGGCTTCACCCCTTATGATTTTGTTTTCAATTAAGTGTATCTGTAAAATAAATTTGTGGATTGTTGATATAATATTAATGCTAATAATAGCACATTTTATTTATATAGTGCCTTTCCCATGGTGAAGCACAAGGATATGGATATATATAATCGTTTGTTCTGCCAAGAAACTATTTCTGCTTTGCTGCTGATGGTGGTGAGATGACACTGGCTCCCCATGCTGATGAAATAATATTTTTGCAAGATTAATGTATGGAAAGTTTATTTGTTCATGTCAAAACTCTCAGAAAAGTAGTTTGTGTGTCATGAAGCCATGGCTTACATCAAACAAACATCATTATAAAATGCCGTCTGTAAGGATTTACTCCTTATAGCCTGAAAATTAGCCTTCATTTGTACTTGTCCTAGACAAGAGCTGGAAAGAAAGCTGTTATCATAGGGATGATAAAATAAAGGATACACATCATTTAGGCAAGATCTCAGAGGAAACTTGCCAAAATCATGTATCCTTATTTAGCCACTCTTATCACAAAGCTGTGAAGTTGCATCTAGGCAGATGATGCAAATGTGAAATGGTCCTGTCAGAAACAACTTAGGACTGCTTTCAGGATGGAGCTTTTTTTCTATAGCATATTGAGTTTGGCTCTATAAGTGCTTCTACAACATTACTCAATAAACCTGGGTTCAAATGCTTTCATAGTTGCTATATGTGTGACATTTGCTTTTTTTCTGTGTATTCCTTAAATTAGTCTAGTTACATACCACATTCCAGAAAAAGACCTGTAAAGTTACCTGGCATTTCTTAAAGGAGCTGGTATGATTTAGCGCAGTGTGAATGAAGGCGCTATATAGCGCCCAACCCGACACAGGTTGACACAGAGGCACGTGTAAAATAAAATTGAATATTTATTTTTTATTCCCCTGTGGGGCACGTCTTCCCCGTGAACCCAACAGGCAATACACAGTCCCAAACACACAATAGTCACCAAGAACTTTCTCCTTTCGGCACCACTACTCCTCCCAGGCAACCTTGTCCTCCTCCACCTGACTCTGGCCACTGAGTGGTGGTCGCTGACTCCCTTTTATTGGGTATCCGGAAGTGCTCCAGGTGGTTGATTGCCGAAACTCGGCTGCACTTCCAGGTGTGGCGAAACCAGTGCCCAAAAGGGGCCAGCAGCTCTTGTTGCAGCACCCCCTGGCGGTGCCTGCGGAACCCCATAGAGCTGCATAGAACTCCAACCCCCATGAAGCCCTGGGGGAGTCCGAGGCACCGCTGCAACCCAGGGAGGCTGCCATCTAGCGTCCAGGGGGAGATACTGGGCTTCCCACCATTGTCCCCCTGGCAGATGTGGTGAAGGGGTGTCCCGGCCAGGCATGTGCCCCAGCCATCCATCACAGCAGGTACCATGTGACTGATTGTGATAGCATGGTTTCTGCTACATGCACCATGCTCCTGGACTAGGCTCTGGCTCTATGCAACTTTGCAATGCACACAGGTTTTAGAAGGTAGGTGGCTCTACAGTATGTCATACATGTGTGTACATTAGGAATCTTCCGGTGGAATATGTTTAGCACTGAGGATTCCTCAAAACATTTATGTCAGTAGTTTATTTGAATGTTTTGCTTGCATGCAGTCAGTTCTCATGTTTTACATACATATATTCTCAAATCCACCTCATACAGGGTTGTGGAGTCACTACAAGGGAAACAACACTGGACAGGATGCTAGTCCACTGGATACATCCACACAGGTTCAATTTAGAATCCTCAAGGTAATGAATAATTTACTCATGAAAATTTCATTGAATTAAGATGTGTTATTCATTGTTGTTTTGTTTAATGGCCCACATTTCCCAAAGTGTCTTGCTCCAAGGTGTTTGATGGCAATCTGAGCTCTGGTAATATCCTGAGCAAAAGCCTTAGCACATAAAAATGTCATCTGGAATCTCAGGATTTTCCACTTTTGTAAGAAATGCAGAGAGGCAGAGGTTGGGAGCATGCACTGATAGTGTGTTGCTGCACCCACCACACGACGAACCACTTGGCATGGGACCCAAGTGCAGCGGGTGACACCTCAGCACCACATTGGAACAGTGTAAGGTTTTTTATGGTTGCTGGAGTGCCAATCTTGACACCAACCATTTTAAAATAAAATGATTACAGTGTAAACATTTGTCCATTTTTTTTAAACTAAACCTATTGTGGAAGTGGATTTCATTACAAGCATAGAGTAAAGATTTACTTTACGGTTTTATAAGCCTTTGTAAGTTCAAATTTGACATTTTCACAGCAATTTCAAAGTTCAATGGTCAATAATCATATCTCATCTTAGTGCTGGAAAACATTTTTAAAAAACAACCAAGCCTTACTTTAGTGCCAAAGAGCTTATGTTATATAAGTTAGAATTTTTGCATTGAAATTCATATGGTGCTTACTGCCACCTAGTGTCATGTTGAGGTTTATGTGTCATTAGGAGAGCTAAATACATTCATTGTTTCTGTATTTGTAAATGTCTGCAGCTGTACAACCCAACACTGTAATGTGTTTCATCTTTAAATAAGAACATATATTTAGATGTTGCTGTTTACTTTTGCACAAGCACAATAAGACAAATACTTTCCATAAATAAAAAAGATAAGAAACTATTGTCTGGATTTATGTAACAATTTGAATATTGACTGTTTCTTTATTTTTGACTGACATGTTATTGGATTTACTGCTGTTAGATGAATGCTATCAGAAGTCATCCCTATTAGAAAATCATGGGGAAAAAACTGTGAATTACCGTCTTTCAGAAGAGAATTAGATGAAACCAATCGCTTGTTTACTTGGGGCTGAGCCATCTGCAGCTCCCTCAATGCAGTACGAATTCCTTTGCATGACTTTCCTCTCATTTTAAGAGGGTTCAGTTTTCTCCTTTCTGTCTACTGCATGCATCAAGCTTGCTGGTGAAACGTGAGTTTTATCATTTTAAAGTTTGATTGTGGTAGTATGGAGAATTAATAATTCATCCTTGCATTTTCAGCCTTTATGAGTGACCAAATGGCTGGAGCCTGAAGGAACCAACTGATATGGGGCACTGGTCTAACACAGTGCTCACAGGGCACAGTTTTGTATATACATGCACTGTGTAAATTTAAACTACATAATTAACCATGTCATTGGGATCTGGAAGGACAACCACAAAGACATTTGGGGAATGTACTGTGGTGGGAAGTACAATGTGCAAGTTTATATTCACCTACTTTCTGAACCCAACTAGACCAATATATGATCATGGAGATCTGTAGTCCGTCTTGGGGCCAATTTAAAGTGGTCAGTTAACCTAGTCTGCACGTACCTCAGTGGCGGGGGAAAAAATGGAATTGCAGTATAAAACGTTCATGGACATGAGAAGAATAAATAAACTCCTAACAGACAGTGCCTGATCTAGAAATCAACTTGAGGTCTCTGGGGCTTTAAGACAACAGTGTTAACCACTTCACTGCCCTGGTATTTTCAAACTATTCGTTCATTCATTCATTCATTCATTCATTGCAAAGCCAGTTGTTGATCCAGTTCATGGTTTTGTGGGATCTGCCTCTGCTTCAACAGAATTGGACACAAGTGGGAAGCCAATTCAACACAGCCCCAGTCCACAATTTTTCATTTTTTAATTATTCTTTTCAATTACCTATTGCAATACAGCAGTAGATATAGTAAATAAACTGCTAAAAAAATTAAAGGAACACTTTGAAAACACATCACATCTCAATGGGAAAAAAATCCTGCTGGATATCCATATTGATATGGACTGAGAAATGTGTTGGAATGAAAGGATGCCACATTGTTTGATGGCAATGAAAATTTTTAACCTACAGAGGGCTGAATTCAAAGACACCCTGAAAATCAAAGTGAAAAAAAGATGTGGCAGGCTCGTCCATTTTGCCGAAATTTCATTTCAACTCAAAATCATACTCAGTAGTTTGCATGGCCTCCACGTGCTTGTAAGCATGCCTGACAACATTGGGGCATGCTCCAAATGAGATGACGGATGGTGTCCTGCAGGATCTCCTCTCAGATCTGGACCAGGGCATCACTGAGCTCTTGGACAGTCTGAGGTGCAACCTGGCGGCGTCAGATGGACCAAAACATAATGTCCCAGAGGTATTCTATTGGATTTAGGTCAGGCAAGTGTGGGGGCCAGTCAATGGTGTCAATTCCTTCATCCTTCAGAAACTGCCTGCATACTCTTGCCACATGAGGCCGGGCATTGTCGTGCACCAGGAGAAACCCAGGACCCACTGCACCAGCATAGGGTCTGACAGTGGGTCCAAGGATTTCATCCCGATACCTAATGGCAGTCAAGGTGCCATTGTCTAGCCTGTAGAGGTCTGTGCGTTCCTCCTGGAAATGCCTCATCAGACCATCACTGACCCACCATCAAACTGGGCATGCTGAACGATGTTACAGGCAGCATAACAGTCTCCACGGCTTCTCCAGACCCTTTCACATCTGTCACAATTGCTCAGGGTGAACCTGCTCTCATCTGTGAGAAGCACAGGGCGCCAGCAGTTGACCTGCTAATTCTGGTATTCTATGGCAAATGCCAATTGAGCTCCACGGTGCCGGGCAGTGAGCATAGGGCCCACTAGAGGACGTCAGGCCCTCAGGCCACCCTCATGAAGCCTGTTTCTGATTTTTTGGTAAGAGATATTCGCACCAGTGGCCTGCTGGAGGTCATTTTGTAGGTCTCTGGCAGTGCTCATTCTGTTCCTCCTTACCCAAAGAAGTAGATACCAGTCCTGCTGATGGGTTAAAGACCTTCTATGGCCCTGTCCAGCTCTCCTAGAGTACCTGTCTGATTCCTGGAATCTCCTCCATGCCCTTGAGACTGTGCTGGGAAACACAGCAAACCTTCTGGCAATGGCACGTATTGATGTGCCATCCTGGAGAAGTTGGACTGCCTGTGCAACCTCTGTAGGGTCCAGGTATCGCTTCATGCTACCAGTAGTGACACTGACCATAGCCAAATGCAAAACTAGTGAAAAAACAGTCAGAAAAGATGAGGAGGGAAAAATGTCAGTGGCCTCCACCTGTTAAACCATTCCTGTTTTGGGGGTCGTCTCATTGTTGCCCCTCTAGTGCACCTGTTGTTAATTTCATTAACATCAAAGCAGCTGAAACTGATTAACAACCCCCTCTGCTACTTAATTGATCAAATCAATATCCCAGAAGTTTCATTGACACAATGCTATACTCTGATTAAAAAGTTTTCCTTTAATTTTTTTGAGCAGTATATATTCAATAATAAATAATGTTATATATTATTTTATTTGAAATGACTAAATTGTTGACATTAAGTTGCTATTAAATAGAATTTGGCCACTTTGATATATCATTGCTCAAAGCACTAACCTGTCATCTGTTTGGGTGTGGCTAAAAACTGTATGGATTAGTGGCCAAAGCACTGAACTGTCAAATACAAGGATGAAGCACCACTGACCCACTGTAGAACCATCAGCTATGATATTTTCAGTGCCTCTTCTTTCTTGTAAATAGCCATGGGGAGTCTACAGTGCCGCAATAGTAAAAGGTGCAGAACAGAAACAAACTCTGAATACATTTTTGTGAATGTGTCATTTTCATTAATAAATATGTCATTTTTCCTGAATGAATAAATGGGTGGATGGATTGATGAATAATTTATTTTTCTAAACCCAGTATATCTCAACTGAAATACTGAGGGCATCAATGTATGGGGTACCAGTCTAACATATTGTACATATGTGTACACACAGTTGAAGTCTCACTCGAACTCTTACAGTGTAGTATCTTATAGTATACTTGAAGCACAATGTGCAAATGCTATTTTAGCTCTTAGTCATCACTATCACCCACATATAACACTTTGAAATGAGACTGAAGGGAAGGGGAGATGTAGGGAGAGAAAAACTGTCAGCATCCTGCTGCCAGTGAGCTTTTTTATTTGCAAGATTAAGATCAAACAAATAATAGATATGGAAAGGCAATGAATTTTATTAATGCTACACTATATGGGCTCACCTGTATAAGCTTGTTGGACATTCCATTCCAAAACCATGGGCATTAATATGGAGTTGGCCCCCTCTTTTGATAGTACCACGTTTAAAGTCCCTGGGCACCTCAGTATGCCAGTGTTTGTCAATGCAGATTGCACAGATATGTGTTTGATTTTGTGCACCTGGTAACTAAGGGTGCAACTGAAACTCCTAAACTCAAACATTTGGAGAAATTTTGACAGCCATAAAGTGAATATATTGTACGTCTTAGATTTGGTGACAAAGATTTTACAAAGAGAACATTCCCAGAGAGTTACTAGCATGCCTAGTAGCTTAAATCATTTTCTTGATTTTGCCCTAACCAATCCAGTTTGAATCAGTTGCCTGTTATAAGCTTCTATAATATCCAAGATTTTCTGAAATTGTACTTCTCACTTTCTCAAAGCCCCCTGTATTTCTCCCGTATGGTGCCATCTGTAGTATAGCAGATATAGTCGTAAGTAGCTTGTCACTTTAGTTTATACTTTAAATGGTCATGAAGATAAATATGTAATTTTTCCATATACAGTATTTACATACAGATTTTGCTTGCATATGTACACCCTGTAACAGTAGGGGGCGCTTGAGCTCCCTTGAACCCTCAGGTACCACTCCAAACACCGGGTAAAATTACAATTATTATTTATTTTGTAATAATAATGTGCACAAAGCACTCTCCACTCCACACTACTCATATACTCAATACAATAATAAATCAATAACCAATCCTCCTCTCCCAGACGCGTTGCCACCCTTCCACCCCGCTCAGCTCACTGTCTGGGATTTCCCATGGTCCTTTTATATATATAAGTGTTTGTCCCTCAGTCCATGTGACTTTCTATCACTTCCGGGTCAGGCAAAAACTTCTCTTTTTCTTCAGCCCGGAAGTATATCATTTCTTCCGTTTCCGTGAGTTGGAAATACTTCCGGGCTATATGGAAAATATAAATCTCTGGGCCTCCCTGCAGTGACTCCTGGCGGCCCCGACGTTATCCAGCAGGGCTGTGTATTAAAACTCCATAGTCCATGATGCCCTGCTGGAATTTGGGGCATCTCCACGTTGCAAGGAGGACTCCATCTAGCAGCCTGGGGGTATTGGCCGGGATGAATGGCCGGCCATATCTCACAACCCATATATAAAAATTTTAGCTTGCCCTGGAAATATGAGCTGCATTCAAAAATATATTAGAAAGCATAATTAAAGTTGAAAGTTTAAAAAATGTCAAGAAAAAAAACAAAACGAAAAAACTCAGTGGCAGACAAGAACGTTGTTTGAATTTCTTCTTGTACCAAAC
Organism: Erpetoichthys calabaricus; assembly: GCF_900747795.2. Classification (NCBI taxonomy): domain Eukaryota; kingdom Metazoa; phylum Chordata; class Cladistia; order Polypteriformes; family Polypteridae; genus Erpetoichthys; species Erpetoichthys calabaricus. The sequence continues at coordinate 260,077,769 of NC_041395.2, read as the reverse complement.
ACTTTTGTTCTGTAATGTTTCTTGTCTTTATGGCTGCTTGTATATTAAGTTAAGTTAATCCAGCATTAGAAAACAAGCTAAGTGTTATTTTCTCTAACTCTCATGTCTTTTCTGTAAAGCCCTTCAAACAGCCCTTGAAGACTCCTGCACCTGAATAATGACAACCTGAAACAGACACGCTTTTGGGGGAATTAAGGTTCCGATTCAACATCTTTTATTACTTCTTTTTTGATCTTCTCATGCATTATGCTTTACTGAAGCTGTGTAGATGCAAGCAGATACTCTTCTCCCCCCTATAGTCACAGGGAGACTGTAATGGTCTTCTTATACCCTACATGGACAGACAGATCCCACAGGTGCATGACAGCTAATGTCTCATTCTCGCAAATATGCAGAGAAAAGATCAAAGGCAGTATTAGACATTTCTCCAGTGCTTCATTAGGAAATATCTAGCATATTTGTCAGGATTCTTCATAAGCTGTCGAGGAGATTTCTTTATCCATACTGAATCAAAGATGAAACTCCTTTCACTATTATCTTTGTTTAGTCACACTTTGGGCACTTGCCTTCCAAGTCTAAGGAGAGGTGATAGCATTTATAATATATCCTCAGAGGTTCCTTATGCACATTTTTTCTCAATAAGTCACTTGATGCACCATAGAAACAGAATACAACAGCGCGGTCCTTGTTTTGCCTGAAGAAAGGACCTGAGTTGTCTCGAAAGCTTGCATATTGTAATCTTTGTAGTTAGCCAATAAAAGGTGTCATTTTGCTTGACTTCTCACTTCATGTGTGATTAATTAGTTCAAACACCTTTAAGCTGCAGATTGATAATGTCAGTTCCTTGTAATAATAACAATCTGCAGATAAAATTGCTTCAATTTATTCAGTCTTACAGTATATATGCTTACATAATTGCTTTCATTTCCAGAGAAGTATCTTAGTTTTTTTTTCATACTTTTATGGTTACCGTAAGCAGCAGGTGAAGGATGGTGCTGTATGAGCTGCTTGTGCACCCTTTCCCTGACATTGTATTGGGGACCTGAACAGCTGGCAGACAAGTAAAAGTGGAAACTACATATAATGCACAAGACGAGGTAACTGCTATAAAAATAAAATTGAAACAGTAAAGTAAGTCGTAGTTGAAGTTGCAAGGAATGATTTTTCTGTTTTAAGACAGACAAGTTTGCAGATTCCCCTAAGCTTTTCAGCAAAGCAAAATGTCAACAAAATTGTTCTACGGGGTACTGACAGACAGACAGACATGGCTATCGCAGTAGGTGCTTCTCGCATTATATGTGAATGTACCTGATGAAGGATGGTATTATGGGAGCCTGTTACATCTCAGCATTTTTTCTTCACAAGGCTTTGGGTAATGGGAGCAAAGAAACAGGAGTATGGCGTACATCAGGTAATCTGACCTGAGTTTTTTTACTAATTAAGGTGAGGTTTTCCATTTTAATACATCTATTTATCTTTCTAAAGACTTATGGTGCTGGAGAATTATGGCAAGTATGAATTTCACTATACTCATTATATACACATTAAAATACCAATACTATTAAATGATAATAATAAATCCAGAAATTAAAATTGTGAAAGGTGTCAGGAATCTCATTTTTTATAAATATACTAGAGGGCTTCGCCCCCTGCTCACTTCGCTCGCTAACCCTCGTGTTTGGTTTTCTGGATACACACTTTTAAGATTTTTTTTTTCTTTGAATTGTTGCTATTTCATTAGTTTCACTTTTATTTCAGAACTTCTTTAAAACAATATTTGGAATCTTTAGAGTCCCAACATGCTGAATCTTTTAAATGAGGTCAGTGAGACGTGTTTAATGACTTTGTACCATAATTCAGGATAGGTTTCTTTGTTTGGAATTTCAGCACAGACAAAACGATCAGCAGTTAATAATTTTTTTGCAAAGTAACCAATAAATACATGTGAGGTAAACTCCGTTTTTGAAATTCTCTGACTTAAACTTCAAAGCCTTACAATATTTACAGGCTTCAGACATATCACCTATGTCCATATATTCGATCTCTATTCGCCTTTTTGTTATTTCTCCGAGTAATAATTTATCTTTGCTTGCGCTAATGCGATGTTTACTTTCTTTGTTTTGACACTGTCGTTTTTTTCTGCTTTCATATTCTGTATTTTGCTCTGCCTGTGTTTTGCGCCTACATTTTTTTTGAGTCTTTTGAATTCCACTGTTTTCATTATCTCTAACCTGCTCTGCATGTGTTTGGCCCCCTTGTTTTTTAACCTCTTTATGACGTTTTACTTTGTTCTCTACTGTTTGTCTTTTATTTCTGACCTCGCTTTGTCCTGCTATTTTTTCAATTACACCTGTTCCGTGAGGATTATTTTCCCTTTTTTCGAGTAATAATTTCCTTTTGTTTGTGCTAATGCGATCTTTTACGAATGCGAATTTTACTGCTTTCATATTCGTTACCTTTCTCTGCATGTGTATCATGCCATCTTTTTTTTGACCTTTTCGAATTCCACTGCTTTCATAATCTCTAACCTGCTTTGCATGTGTATAGCGCCAATGATTTTGAACGTCTTTATGAAGTTCTACTTTGCCCGATTGGAAGTAATTTTTTTTCAATTCCACTTGTTCCAGACTGATTATTACTTTCCTTATTTTCTGAATTTGCACCTCAATTATTCTTTTTCTTTTTTGCATTTTTTTTTCTCCAAAGCTTTTGAGTCTCTTTTTTCCACACTGCTTTCTTCTTCGCTTAGTCGTTCATGTTTTATCTATAACGTATTGTCCTTATACACTTTATATGTGCTGAGAGCCCTGGATCTGTGTGTGCTCAAAACCTTGACACGACTGAGTGTGTTGTTGCCCGTGGTCTTATTTGATATTGGTTGTAAATAGGGCGTGTCTTGCAAGAATCTTATGTTCTACATCCCCGCGAGACGGTCCTGGGTCAATCTCTTGGCACAAAGTCTCATGTTTAAGGTCCCCACGAGACGATCCGTGGCCAATCTCTTTCGGCTCGCAGGTCTTTTAAGTGTCTTCCGTGATCTTCACGTGAAGATTACGTCTCGTCTCCCTTGTCATTCTCTCTTAGGATTTTTTTTTATAATAGAGTGATCATTTTTTAATCATGCTGCTTTTGATGTAATCACAATGTTATTTTGTTTCAGTTTTTTCTTTATTTCCATTTTAGAGTGGTATTTAATGGCTGAAGTCATTTTGATTGTTTATTGCTAGTCATGTAAGAGTTATGCTTAAGAATACAATTCTTTACAAAACGTCTTTTTGGCTTGCAAATAGATAGAGATAGGCTAAAAGTGAGGTTTTGAACTGGATGTGTTGTTTTTCTTGACTTGAATTTCTGATTTAATATGTTTTGGGTTTTGGTGAATGCTTCTCTGTTTAATATCCTGATATTTCCCGATCCAGCTTGCTCCTATAAAGTTTTTATTTCCTTTTTATTTAATTACTTAAATCTCAATCTCTTTGGCTAACAAGAGCATCACACCTGTCTCTTTAATCATGTACTGAAACTTATTATTAAATGATTTTATTTAACTTAACTCCTCATTCTGTTTGTTTGTCTGGGTCAAATCTTGCAACTGATTTTAAACCCACATTGCTCACTTTGCATAATCCAGATGTCAGTTATCCAGTTGTTTGATTAAATGCTGCAAAACGCATGATCTATTTGCTAAAATATTGTTAAATATTTGCTTCTTGAATAAATATGGCATATCATTAAGAAGAAACTGTAGCCTCATGGGAGTCACTTTTTAAACTGAAGACAGAACTCTTGACGAACGAGTGATGGAGAGGTTATGGTCTTCAATTCAAAAAGTCCTGCCCATGAGTCTTTGGGTATATGTGTGTATTTTGTACAGTGAAGTTGTGCTCTATTCAGACTAGTGTCAGTTCCCGATATGATTTCAGTTCTCTTTGGTATTTATTTTTGGCACTTTGGATGCTTTTTCCCTCTTTGCATTGCTTTATTTATGTTTTACATTTAGATTGTTGTGCCTTGGTGATGTTATTTCAGCTGTTCCCTCAAGTAATGCCATTTCTGTACAAGTGAACATTACCTGTTGTTATTGTGCACATCTAAAAAAGCTTTGGTGTGTCATGTCACAGTGGACATTTTCTGTATTAGCCTAAGTGGGGGAGGATTAATTCATGTGAACTTGGTTTTCAGCTTTGTGAAGGTGGATTTATGGACTGTAAGTGAGTGAAAGCACAAATAAATAAATACTGTTAAAAAACTGATCAGGATAGCTTTTGTTTGAATTTTGGTGTTGTAGCTTGTCAGATATTACTTTTCCTTTGGTTCCTTTTCTGATCTAAGAGTGTATTAACTGCTTAAATTCAATCTTGGTCAACAATAACATTTTACATAAAAACCTTTTTCTCAGTTTTTTATGTCTCAGCCTCCTGAATTAAAATGCCTTGTGTCCAAAGCAGTCCTGATAGGCTCAGTTTCTCATGACCCTGCAGAGAATAAAGTGAGCTCGGAAAATAAGAACATAAAAACAGTTTTTACTAGAAGAGACCTTCAGCCTGTCATAGTTTGTTAATTCCAAATGACCTGCTTTAATCCATCCATCCATTATCCAACCCGCTTTATCATAACTACAGGGTCATGGGGGTCTGCTGGAGCCAATCCCAGCCAACACAGGGCACAAGGCAGGAAACAAACCCCCTGCAGGGTGCCAGCCCACCACAGACCTGATTTAATGTTTGTAGAATATCTGGGCGAGATATAAAAGTCTCTATAGTGCTGATTTCTTGGTAGAATATCTTTCATTTTCTGAAATCTCTTTTCTAAGGGAGGATCGTGGTGGCAGCATTTCAAGCAGGTTAGCCCAGGCTTCTTTTTCTCCAGGTACAGATTCCAGCTCTTCCTGGGGAATCCTAAGGCATTCCCATGCCAGCCGAGGCTTACAATCCCTCCAGCGTGTCCTGAGTTTGCCTCAGGGTCTCCCACAGTAGGATGTGCTTGTTAAACTTCATCAAAAGTTTCTCCTGTGTCTGGGGTTCAGATCTTTTTTCCATGTCTTCTTTCTTCATGTTTGATTCTTTTGTTTATGTTAATACTATAAATTATGTTAGACATTTTATATCACTTATGTTTTTGTTAGTTTGGGGTATTGTTTGTGTATAAATTGCCTTTGTTATGTGCTTTGTGTTTTATGAGTGGTTCCCCAAGAGATGGGGCCACCTGTCAATCACTGCCAGGAATGGCCCTCAGCCCTATATTTCTGGAGGGTCTCCCATATTTCCTGGCAGTTCATTTTTAACGTTTTAGGGAGTTTGGTGAGTGATATAGTACTTGTGATTTTTTTTTTTTTTGCTGTGCTTTGCTATTTTGATTCATTGGGATTTTGGCCATTTGACTCTGTTTTAGCACTTTTCCAATGGAATGTTTCTTGGGATTTGATCGCATTGGATTGCCCTTGCTGGCAACCCCACCTTTGCCTTGTGTGATCTATGGAGCTTCATGTACTTACAGGGCATTTTTGTGATAATAAATCTTTTATTTTATAAAGATTCTACATGGCCCTTTGTATCTCTAGCTGGGGTTATTGATAGGATTCACCCATTTAGAGGGCATTTTTGGAAGTGTTCTCTGAATTCTAGTGCTTTGGGATTCCCAGTCATAACAGTGCCCATAGTAGCTATAGGGGAAACATCCTGACAACATGCCCAAGCCACCTCAACTGTCTCCTCTTTAGCCAGAAGAGCAGCAACTCTACTCTGTGGCTCTCCTAAATCATGGAGCTTCTCATCCTATCGCAGAATGTCATCCCTGCGAAGAAACTTCATTTCTGCTGCTTGTATTTGTGATCTCATTCTTTTGGTCATTCCCAACAGCTCATGACTATACAGTAGTTGAGGAGAGGGCCATAGATCGGCTGGTATATCAAGTGTTTTGCCTTTAGACTCAGCTCCCTCTTCAGCACCGCAGACCACTATATTGTTGTCATAAGAATGTATGTACAAGATGATTATGTGAAAGGCTGGGGCCAAACTGTAACCCAGTGCTAGGAGTGAATTTGCATCATTTTGATGTATAGTCCATGTTTTGAACAGCCAGACCATAATGCTTCTCTAGACATTTTTGTTTGTGAACAGCTTGTAAATATACTGTACAATCATAACCTCTCCTTCTGTGTTGCATTTTTGCTTTTGTAGGCACAATTTCTCTTGAAAAAGCTAACCTAAAAGAAAATAAATTCTCTCTGTGGAATTGGGTTCACCTGCAAACTGTAAATGCAAACTTGCTGATTGTGTTTGATGTAATATATGTGAGAACATAAGCAGGTGTTGCATCTCTTCTAAGAAGGTGCTAGAACTTCAATCATTATTTATTCTAAAAATGATGGCATTATGGTTAATACTGCTGCCTCACAGCTTCATGAGATTGGGTGCTAATCCTGGCTCAGGTACAATTTATGTCGAGTCTGCATGGGTTAGCCTCCCATCCCAGAGGTGTGTGTGTGTGTGTTAGGTTCATTTTTTACTCTAAATTGGCCTAGTATGAATGTGTGTGGTGTTAAGTTTATAATAAGATTTAAAAATATTCATTTGGTGTAGCAAGATCTTACTTGTTCAGATGTCCTTAATAATAACTGTGTAATTTAACTACTATCTTTTCAGTGATAAATGATCAGAGAGTCAGGAGTAGGCAACAAAAATTCAGTTTCATCAAACCTTAAAGATAAAGTCTTGTCTATTCTAACAGTTTTTCTGTGTATTCCTTCCTCTTATATGGGGAGTAGGATACTATTTGGGCATGTTGCATTGGGTGCAAAGTAGGAAACAACCAACCCTGAACATAGTAGCAATTCACTGTGGAGGTTGGGATTATAACTCAGGACTCAGAAGTGGTTCATAAATTGGAGAAAGTCCACATTGAATACTTTCTCTGTTGTGATTCAAATTTAGCAACAGATTTACTTTCCCAAACAACACAAACATGCTTGTTCAAATAAAACAAAATAACACAATTTATTTATAACATAATTGTAATTGAAGATACATACAGTATATGCAAGTATATATACAGTACATAGCTATATGTGTACGTAGGTATATACACTAAAGAGAATAACAAAAAGCATAAAATTACATAGTTGAATGTTTCCTATAGAAAAGGGCACAAAACTTATGAATTCTAATCTTTCAATTCATGCAGTGAAAACGGATAAGTTCTTAAGCTGGTTAGTAAGTTTCTATTGCCTGCACTGTGGCGTTCATTTGCTAGCTGGTCTGCACTGGCTTACCTTACCCTCACGCAGCTCGGTGTGAGTTGCTGCTCTGCACTTTCTTACTGGATTTAGGAAGAAACTTGACAGTTTGAATTTATCCTTCACAAGGTTACTCCCTTTAGTTACAGCTACATCAATATCATAATACATTAGCTGGTTTTGTCCTAACTACTAAGTTAATTAATAGTCCTCAGAATCAAAGTAAGTGCATTTATAGTCTGATGTATGCAATGCTCTGTTCCTTTTCAGACATTTGGAAGAATGCTTAATGCACTTTCTTTCTTTGTTTTTCGAGGTTGTATCCTTTGTGTTGTAAAAATTGTCATTATACTGTATTAGGGAAGTCAGCACTGTAAGATACCTGGAAGACGGGTGAGTTAAGGTGCTAGAGCAGGGGTGCTGAAATAAAATTGAAAGAAAATTGTGGCCTGCATTGCACCTTCTGGTTGAGGGGAGTACTGCAGTTTCTTTTGAGGTTCAAACACAGTGTGTTGGTTCTCCTGTTGCTAGCAAAATGACATCTTCTGGGCATCTGGTGATCAGTCAGTTCCCATTTTCAGCACAAGAAACCCGTGGCCTTTACGTATACAATCTTCCTCTGCTTCGGTACTTGCTATCTTTAGCAAAGTTTGGACTAATGGTACCCCTCATCCAATTCCTGTTACAAATGGTCTTCCAGCCCTGGTTACTCTTTGGAGTAGAAGGGATTGCTTTTGCCTTTGTTGTGGCCATGCCCTAGGCCAGGGGTAGGCAACGTCGGTCCTGGTGAGCCGCAGTGGCTACAGGTTTTCATTCCAACCCAATTGCTTAATTAGAAACCAATCATTGCCAATCTCAGACCTTATTTAATTTTATGGCTTGTTAGTCTGTGCAATGTAAGGCTCTTATATCGTAGATTTTTTTCCTTTCCAAAGATATCATCCAAATGATATGAAGCCTAAAACAGATCATTTTCAGTCTGTCACATTTTTCTATTAAGTGTTTTATTAAATCAAACAGTGCATGATGAACACACACAGATGTAATTGGAAAAAAGCTAGCTGGAGAACTGCTGGCTGCTTTGTCTTTTACATCTTATTGCTAATAAGGAGCAATTAAAACACTGAATGCAGCAGTTTAAGATTGAAATAAGCAATTAAGGTTGGAGAACCTTAACAAGCGAGACCACTAAAATGAAGCATCAAAATGTCACTTAAGCAATATGTGCTTCATCAGCAATAATTGAGTTCTCGTTAAGGAACTGGGTTGGAACAAAAACCTGCACATACTGCAGCTCACCAGGACCGACGTTGCCTACCCCTGCCCTAGGCTATGGGGTCCCTGCTCAAGACAGGAGAAGTTATGGCCAGGTCAAGCAGTGAGTTTGGTGAAGGAAGCAACAATTTACGGTGTGCTAGGGTGTTTTAAAGGCAGGAATGGATGTCCTGCCATTGGTTTCTTGGGTGCACAGAAGCCCATTCTTTTGGTTGACAATTGGTGCAAAGTCCTGTCTATCATTGTTACTCATCCTTGAGTTATGGTCCTTTGTTTCAATTTGGGTGTATATCTGGTACCTCGAAGAGTTGTCTTTGAGTGTTACTTCGTCTGTGGTCGATCATCCTATCAGTTAAGGCACAGAGGCTGCATTCTAACAAGAGGCTCAGTGAAAACAAAGCCGATATTAAGAGTGTATGGCAATGGCTTGCTAACTCAGGATTTGTGTTTCAGACAGGTAAAATGCATAATGCTAGTCTGTCCTAGAGCATTGCAACAACCTATAGCTATATGGAAATAATATGATAAACTTCATAAAAATGCTGATTAGGGTAAATTTCAAATTTATTAACATAAACAAATCATAACAATGTAAGTCCATTAATATAATTAGTGATGAGTGAAACAAGTTTCAGTCCAAATACTGTTTAATGAAACTGACACTAAAATTTGCTTTGTAGACGATTTTGCAATTTTTAAATGCAAACAATAATACTCCCTAGAGCCTTGTTCACATTTCCGAATTTATCTGCATTCTATTCTGCAGCATGTGGAATGCGTATAATTTGTCACATACCAGTGAAATCAATTCTAAACCTACACAGGAGTGCAATACATTTGTAGGGGAAGACGGGACAAGTTGTCTAAAGTTTTACTTAGTCAGCTGTGGATGGGTCAAATGTAAAGTTATTGCCAAGCAAAGGCCTGCATTGATTAGGTAAATTACCCATTAAACAGATACAAAATAACAAGCATTATCAACAGAGATACTTAGTATGTAATAAACTAATTTAAACTGGAACACTTGAGATGTGACAACATACCCCAGGATGGGGTATGTTGTCTCACAGGCAGGGGCATGTTGTCACAAATAGTTAAAGCTGTCATCAAGTAGGCCTTTAGAACATACCAACTACTACAGACTAACTCAGTTGCAACAGCATCATGTTCCTGTAACAAAACACAATTTTACAGTCATAGGTTGCTCACTGTTACAGATCTAGTCCAGGCCTATGTCAGCGCCATAGTTGCACAGCAATCCATAACTAAACTTAAACTGCTTGCTGCTTCTGGCAGTTCCACCAACGCGAATGGGGGCAGGCAACTTCATGATGATATTAGTGGCATCATGCTCCCATATTTCATCATTTTCCGGGAAGATGAAAATTAAGTCTTGTTTTGACGGAATTTGATGCATGTGACATGTGACAACATGCCCCAATAGAGGTCAGTACATTTTAGTTTTCAGCAGCACCAACGAAGTTAACGTAAACAACTAGCACATTGCACAATAAATTTGGGATTCAAAGATCTTCAAATCAGTGCTTGAAAAAGTTACCTGTGTTGAAATACTCTCTGGAAATGTGAAACTCTCTGATACACGAAAAGATGCTTTTTTGCTGACAAAAATACGAGTTTTAATCTGTAACAATCCTACTGTTTACCTGTCTGTCTCCTACTCATCACTGTATTGTTTACACATTATCCAGTGACGTCAACACACCATAGATATAATAACTTTTGCTAGATGACCCTTGAGACAACATACCCCTGAGACAACCTGCCCCATCTTCCCCTACACCATCTTGTACAATACTCTGTTTTCTTCACAAAGAAACCTCTGCTGCTGTTACCTAGCAACTGCCCTTTCCTGTTTCTCTTTCTTCTGAGAAGGAGGTGTAGAATATGCACTTCCAAGCTCTGTGCAGCTTCAAGTTTTTTTCTGACTCTGATGCATCTTTAGGATTATGATTGTTAAGGTTGTCATCATAATTGGCAATGTTTGGGTTCCAAAGTACTAGGGCCCCAACAAAGTGTCTACATGTGACAGAAAATGAGTCCAGTGATTTGTTTTTTTCAAGTAGAGATCTTTATTTATTTATTTGCCCTCTCAGGGTTGGGAGCGAGATCCTGCCTCAAGTGGAGGAGTTCAAGTATCTCGGGGTCTTGTTCACGAGTGAGGGAAGAATGGAGCGTGAGATCGACAGGCGGATTGGTGCGGCGTCCGCAGTGATGCGGGCTCTGCATCGATCTGTCGTGGTGAAAAAGGAGCTGGGCCATAAGGCAAAGCTCTCAATTTACCGGTCAATCTATGTTCCTACCCTCACCTATGGTCATGAGCTATGGGTAGTGACCGAAAGAATGAGATCGCGAATACAAGCGGCTGAAATGAGTTTCCTCCGCAGGGTGTCTGGGCTCTCCCTTAAAGATAGGGTGAGAAGCTCAGTCATCCGGGAGGGGCTCAGAGTAGAGCATCGAGAGGAGTCAGATGAGGTGGCTCGGCATCTGATCAGGATGCCTCCTGGACGCCTCCCTGGTGAGGTGTTCCAGGCACGTCCAACCGGGAGGAGGCCCCGGGGAAGACCCAGGACACGCTGGAGGGACTATGTCTCCCGGCTGGCCTGGGAACACCTCGGGATTCTCCCGGAAGAGCTAGAAGAAGTGGCCGGGGAGAGGGAAGTCTGGGCATCTCTGCTCAAGCTGCTGCCCCCATGACCCGACCTCGGATAAGCGGAAGAGGATGGATGGATGGATGGAGATCTTTATTTAAATAGTAAATGACAGATAGATGCCGCATTTCACTCAACACTAATTAAAAATGGTATATGACCAGTTGATAACAAAGGAGAGAGAAACCAAAACTCCAGTAGGAAATAAAATACGCCTCTAGGGGCCATAGTCAGTTATAACAGAAATGAGTCACAGACAAAGTCAGAGATAGTCACAGTTTTGGTAACCTAGCCCATCTGACCACCCACCCCCTCTGATAAATAAATAACTAGAGTCTGAAATTATAATGAAATTAGCAAATATAAACTATTACAATATGAAAGTAAATACTGTGTGATTCCAGTGACTTTCAGCCTTGACTACATAGTAGCTGCCTTTCATTTCATATCTCACTAAGCAGTGTTAAATCACAGAATATGTACACTTTAAAGTTTAAATAATGTGATTAATGCAGACAAATGAGTAAAACATGAACAAACAATTAACATACAAATAGAAATTTCATAAAAACAATAAACAGTCAAATTATAGTTAATTTCCATTTGATGCCTATACGACAAGCACCATATTTTTTAAAGGTCTAGGTTGTGAAAATATTACTTGTCAGAAACAAAAACTGCTATTCTGGGTTTTTTTCCATTAAAATACTCCTTCAGTATGACAGGGAAATAATTATGACTACCAGATAGAAATATTTCACCTTTTAATGTCATTGAAGTAAGCTGGTTTACATGACAGATTGGCCCTGAATTCAAGAAAATCCCGATTCTACATTGTATGTTAACAATCCGTGGACTTTTGGACGGTGATGATTTTTGTGTATTCTTGAGAGTGAAGCAGCCATACAGTTGATGATTTAGGCTTTTCATCTGGTGTTGGCTGTGCAGTAAGAGAACTAATGAGCCCTATTCCCTTCGGAATTCTCCTCAAAGGCAATGGCAATTACTTTCATGAAGAAATGAATCTGAATCATTTGAGCAGTTAAGCAGTTATTTATATTACAGAAATCCTTGCATCAGGATATACACACCTGACTGCTGATATTCAGTATGTTAGTTGGGACAGTTACATCTTTATGGTCCCAGGCTCGTTTTTATCATCAATGTATAACACTGCTTATGCAAGTGAGTCCTTTGCAGTTTTAATGTTAACTTTTCATCTGTGTTCAAACTCATAAATCACCATTCAAATGTATTTAGCTTCAGATTGTCTATATATTTTAGTTTTGTAATTTTGGAACTCTATCTTTTGCTGTTATGCATCAACCTCAGCTTGACAGTCGTTGGGCTTTCTTTTAGGTGGACCTCTTACTGTTCAGCCTGGGGATTCTGAGTTGCTTATATTTATCCTATATTCTTATATTAACACACCACACAAATTTAAATTTCACAAGTCTGAATTCCACATAATGTAAAAAGCATTATTTTAACCCATTAACCACAGAACATTTTCACCAAACGTGAAATAAATGTGGGCAGCACGGTGGCGCAGTGGGTAGCACTGCCGCCTCGTAGTTAGGAGACCAGGGTTCGCTTCCTGTGTCCTCCCTGCATGGAGTTTGCATGTTCTCCCCGTGTCTGCGTGGGTTTCCTCCGGGCGCTCTGGTTTCTTCCCACAGTCCAAAGACATGCAGGTTAGGTGGATTGGCAATTCTAAATTGGCCCTAGTGTGTGCTTGGTGTGTATGCATGCCCTGCGGTAGGCTGGTGCCCTGCCTGGGGTTTGTTTCCTGCCTTGCGCCCTGTGTTGGCTGGGATTGGCTCCAGCAGATCCCCGTGACCCTGTAGTTAGGATATAGTGGGTTGGATGATGGATGGATGAAATAAATGTTAATTAAAAAATTAACTTTTATGGTGACAGGCTTTTCCATGTCTACTTTGTATATATCCAGAACTCTGCAGTCTGCCATATAGAAGATATTCTACAGTATGTGCAGTAGGACAGTAGCTACTACACTTCTTGTTTCTCGACTAAGCCTGTTTTTTTCTTTGTAATCCATTCCCATCTCTTACATTTAGCCGAATGTCAGTCAGTCAGTCATTATTCAACCCGCTATATCCTAACACAGGGTCATGGGGGTCTGCTGGAGCCAATCCCAGCCAACACAGGGCACAAGGCAGGATCAAACCTTGGGCAGGGCACACACACACACCGACACACACAACAAGCACACACTGGGGACAATTTAGGATCGCCAATGCACCTAACCTGTATGTCTTTGGACTGTGGGAGGAAACTGGAGCACCCGGACGAAACCCACGCAGACACGGGGAGAACATGCAAACTCCACGCAGGGAGGACCCGGGACGCAAACTCTAGCCAAATGTCTTTATCTCAAATAGTCTAATTATGTGCTGAATTTTATACTTCTGCCAATTTAATCAGTTATGGTTGTTCTTTTCATAACTTTTCATTGCTTAATTTATAAAGGTTCCTGACACAGATGTGCTCGATATGTAAACACATCATTTTTAGAAATCGTTTAGTGTGATATGGAATGCCTTCAAAGAGAGGTTGTGTTTTCTATGGTATTCTCAGCATATTCTTGGAAGGCTGATTTTTTTTTTAATTTCATTTGTCTGAAAAATCGCTTTGTGCAGTGCAGACAATGACGGTGGTATGAAAGTGGTACATAGAATGTATCACAAACATTATAAACTCATATCACACATTACAACACTAGAACATTAGAACAATCTAGACGAGAACAGGCCATTCAGCCCAACAAAGCTCGCCAGTCCTATCCACTTAATTCTTCTATAAAAATATCAAATCTAGTTTTGAAAATTCCTAAAGTCTTACTGTCTACCACACTACTTGGTAGCTTATTCCAAGTGTCTTTGGTTCTCTGTGTAAAGAAAAACTTCCTAATGTTTGTGCGAAATTTACCCTTAACAAATTTCCAACTGTGTCCCCGCGTACTTGATGAACTCATTTTAAAATAACAGACTCAATCCACTGTACTAATTCCTTTCATAATTTTAAACACTTCAATCATGTCACCTCTTAATCTCCTTTTGCTTAAACTGAAAAGGCTCAGCTCTTTCCATTTTTCCTCATAATACATCCCCTATAGCCCTGGAATCAGCCTTGTTGCTCTTCTCTGGACTTTTTCTTGCACTGTGATGTTCTTTTTGTAGCCTGGAGACCAAAACTGCACACAGTACTCCAGATGAGGCCTCGCCAGTGCTTTATAAAGCTTGAGCATAACCTCCTTGGACTCCACACATTGTGTTATATGACCTAACATTCTGTTTGCCTTCTTAATGGCTTCTCAACACTGTCTGGAAGTTGATAGCATAGAGTCCACTATGACTCCTAAATTCTTCTCATAAGATGTACTCTCGATTTTCAGACCTACCATTGTGTATTCAAACCTAACATTTTTACTTCCTGTGTGTAATACTTTACATTTTCTGACATTAAATTTCAACTGCCGCAAATCTACCCAAGCCTGTATGCTATCCAAGTCCTTCTGTAATGATTTAACAGACTCCAAGTTATCTGCCAATCCACATATCTTGGTATCATCTGCAAACCAGTTTGTTACTTATATTCCTATCCAAATCACGTATATATATTAAAAATAGGAGGAGACCTAGCATTTATCCCTGTGTAGCACCACTCTTTACATCAGACAATTTTGATAAGGTTCCTTGCACCATCACCCTTTGCTTCTGAGCCAATTCTGCACCCATCTACAGGTTTCACAGGTAACTCCCACTTTGCCCAGCCTCTCATGGGGCACCTTGTCAATAAAATCCAATTATATATAATAATGTCCACATTGAATCATTTCCTGTAACGATCAGGAAATCAGTATTATAAATACATATGAGGGAAATAATGATGGTTGAGGACCTTCCAGTGCCTTGTTTAATATGACAGAAAAAAAATGTAAAATAAAAGTGCTGGTAACAAAAGATATTACAGACATTGCATGTCTGATGTCAGCTCACTTTCTAGGCTACATTTTTACCGAGTGGAGCTCTGTGCTTTTTCGACCTAGTTTCTACATAAATACCATCTTCCTAGACTTTTGGTCTTTAAATATCCTGTAGGGTGAAAGCAGCATGACCTCCCAGTAGAGTCTGGCTTCAGAAATCCACTATGAGGTTGAGGTGAGGTCAGGCCCACTGTCAGGGTGTGTGTCCTCTGTCAGGCTCCAAGTGATGTTTCATTGTTTTCCAGAAATAAGGCTATAGCAGCTGTCAAGCCTGTTAGTCCTTACATTGGAGAAGCTGAATGTTACTTCTGGCTTAACAGTGGACATCTACCCTGACAGGGGATGAGGCTTCACAGTGGATGACTGCAGCCAGACCCTTCTCAAACCTCTGAAGTCATACCTTAAGTGATGTCAATGGCCTTTGTTGTCTGGGCTGCAGGTAAAAAAGGAAAGGTTGTTAGTAACTGCGTTTTCCCATATGCTGCTTTGCAAGTGTTTACCTCTGTATTGTCACTTTGATGCTCCCGATTCTTGCAGATGTGACAGTATATACATTTTCATATTCAAGATACATATCAGCATTTTTCACAAGTACTAGGAAGATACAAAACATGCGTAGGCTATGCTTTACTATTGAACAATTGCAAACTTATGACATGAAGCAGAGTTAATATTGATCTTTGTGTGTTCCATATTATTTGTCCCATTTGTCCATTGTCCTCTAGCCATCACTGCTTGCTCAAAGTATGGTAGAAAATGTGCATGCTGATGATGCCAATGAAGCCTACACTGATTTTTTTTATTATTTAGAAAAAACTTTTTGTTTCATTTTGAAATTTTATATATACTATTACAGTATACTATTCCAGATAAGTTTCTTTCCACTGCTAACTTTGACTGAGTTCATATAAGCAGAATGTGAAGGCATAAGAAACAAATAAGCAAAGAAGTCAACCCTCTGCTTTTATACTATATACTGCTCAAAAAATTAAAGGAATACTTTTTAATCAGAGTATAGCATTGTGTCAATGAAACTTCTGGGATATTGAGATGGTCAGTTAAGTAGCAGAGGGGGTTGTTAATCAGTTTCAGCCACTTTGGTGTTAATGAAATTGACAACAGGTGCACTAGAGGGGCAACAATGAGATGACCCCCAAAACAGGAATGGTTTAACAGGTGGAGGCCACTGACATTTTCCCCTCCTTATCTTTTCTGACCGTTTTTTCACTAGTTTTGTATTTGGCTACAGTCAGTGTTACTACTGGTAGCATGAGGTGATACCTGGACCCTACAGAGGTTGCACAGGTAGTCCAACTTCTCCAGGATGGCACATCAATACGTGTCATTGTCAGAATGTTTGCTGTGTCTCCCAGTGCACTCTCAAGGGCATGAAGGAGATTCCAGGAGACAGGCAGTTACACTCGGAGAGCTAGACAGGGCCGTTGAAGGTCCTTAACCCATCAGTAGAACCAGTATCTGCTCCTTTGGGCAAGGAGGAACAGGATGAGCACTGCCAGAGTTCTACAAAATGACCTCCAGCAGGCCACTGGTGTGAATGTCTCTGACCAAACAATCAGAAACAGACTTCACGAGGGTGGCCTGAGGGCCCGACTTCCTCTAGTGGGCCCTGTCCCTACAGCCCTGCACCGTGGAGCTCGATTGGCATTTGCCAAAGAATACCAGAATTGGCAGGTCCACCACTGGTGCCCTGTGCTTTTCACAGATGAGAGCAGGTTCACCCTGAGCACATGTGACAGATGTGAAGGGGTCTGGAGAAGCCTTGGTGAATGTTATGCTGCCTGTAACATCGTTCAGCATGACCCGTTTGGTGGTGGGTCAGTGATGGTCTGGGGAGGCATATCCATGGAGGGACGCACAGACCTCTACAAGGCTAGACAACAGCACCCTGACTGCCATTACGTATCGGGATGAAATCCTTACACCCACTATCAGACCCTATGCTGTTGCAGTGAGTCCTGGGTTCCTCCTGGTGTATGACAATGCCTAGCCTCATGTGGCGAGAGTGTGCAGGCAGTTCCTGGAGGATGAAGGAATTGACACCATTGACCCCAGGCATGCATACAAGTACATAGAGGGCTATACAAACTACAGAATACGATTTTGAGTTGCTGCAATGAAATTTCAGCAAAATGCATTAGCTTGCCGCATCATTTTTTCACTTTGATTTTCAGGGTGTCTTTGAATTCAGCCCTCTGTAGGTTGATAATTTTCATTTCCATCAAATGATGTGCCATTCTTTCGTTCTTAACACATTACCCAGTCCATATCAGTATAGATATCCCGCATGATTTTTTTCCTATTGAGATTTGATGTGTTTTCAAAGTGTTCCTTTAATTTTTTTGACCAGTTTATATTATGAAAATGGAATATGGACATCCTTAATTCCATAGAAGGTAGTCATTCTGTATTGTAAGATATTCACAGGGGGCTAACATTTTCCGATTTGCATGAAAAATCTTTTTTTTGGAAAAGTTGACAAGGCAGTAAATATCAAAGCTGCTCTTATTTCCACTTCTATAGAAAGCATAGCACGTGTATTATGAGCTTTCCCTCTGCGATTTCATACAAATCCTATTTCAGGCATTGACTTATTACATTTTGCTTGATTTGCATTACTAGATACTTTATATGCAGCAAATTTCAATCATGCTTAGAAAGCAAACAAACAAACTAAAACCTATGGGACCCCTTGCCATTCTTGTAGGCTTTACACTTTAGTGCAGAGTATTGAGTTTGAATTGTAAAGATGAATGGTGTTACTTTAGTTAGTGGGGATGGCTGAGCTTCTGTAGCTCACTTTTGATAAATGTACTATTTTATTTCTAAGTGAGAGATCCTTTGCTCTTTTGTTAAAATATTTAGAATATTTGTTAATCTGAATTCAACAGAAATAATTATAAATGCTTTGTTTATTCTGTGAAATTTATATCATGTATTAATTTAAAAGTTAACTATTTTTTCTTGTCAGATAAATGGTTTATACTAATATCAGAATTGTTAGTTTGCAGCTTCAGAAATGCACCTCACAACTCCCTTGCAGGTCACTGTCTTTGTGGAGTTTGCACATTTTTCTTGTGTTTGTGTTGGTTTTTCACCCTCATTGCTGACCACACATGCTAGGCTAGTTGGGGACTCAGAACTGACCCTGTACTTGGTCTCGACTGATTGGCTCTCCAGCATTACCAGATTCTTGTGCCCAATACCACATCAGTATAATTGGACTAATTGGGTTTAGTCAATACATGAATAAATGAAGAAGCTTTTTATGCAGTTTATGAAAACTATTAACAGCATATATTTTTATGACATGAAAATTCCTCCATGAAGATTTTTTTTGTTCTCATGTCGGTAAGATGATCCCATATGTTCAGGTATATTGATTAAAGGGTGCCTGTATTAACTTCACTGTCCAGACTGTCATGACCCTTTGTACTGTATGAAGAAGTGCCTCTTGGTTTCTATTCTGTATCCCCTTAGTTATCATTGGTGTCCTCGTGTAAATGATTCTGTTTATCTTCATGAACTTTACTGGGCCAACTTTACTCATGCCTTTTGGAAGTTAGGGGGGAATTCTCAGTAGACTTTCTTTTTCAATACTGAAGAGGTCCAGCTTTCTTATTGTCAGAGTAGATACATGGAATCAAAACAAATGAAATTCAATACAATTTAAACTTGGCTGGAATCAGATGTTGTGATTTCCTTTTTTTTGTAACTTTCTGACAAAAATATCCAGAAAATATTTATGATTTGATAGAGATTTGCAAATTTCCGTCATTGTTTTCTGTAACCTTTTACAATTGACATTAGGAATATCTAGCAGCAAAAGCAAAACAGAAATCTTTGAGATCAATTACAGACTTTAGTGATGGTAAGTCTGTAAAGCTAACGTGAGGAGGAAAACTTCTGTGTATACTTACCCCATAAGTGTGAAGGCATCTATATGCTGTTTCTTCACAGTGTAAAAGAGTGCCATTAACCTCCTGTTTTGTGGGCTGTTATAATATTATGGAAGCCTATTTTAAAGACTATATATCAGTTATAGTGTACATTTTACACCTTTATTAGGGACACATGGATTTTAACCTCAAGCAGATACCTATTGTCCTGCTTTTTGTTGTTGCTTCTCAACATTTCAAGGGAATGTAAATCCATTGTTTTCTACTAAACTGTAAAAGCTGTGTCATAAATGTGCAGAACTCACAACAAGAGTCCTAATTGTCAGATGCACTTTTCCTCACTCAGAATGTCACCAGCTGTAGATCACGCATAAGTGAGGTATGCCTTTAGCTGGCTGTTTAAACACCCAGGAATATCTAGAGTGTTTGCCTTGGATGTACCCTGTTGTCACGAGACTGAGCACAGGGTAAGGGCAGAATTCATCATTAGTTATTAAATGTATCAAGCCTGCATTTTGGCCAAATAACATATTTACAATTAGAGCGTAAAAGTGCTAAAGCATATTCTTTTTCCTATAAGTATTATTTAGTATTATAAGGTGCTTTATGGTTTTGTGAAGCCAACATTAAACCATTGCAGGTTGGTTAATGAAAAAACAACAGGCTGAAAGAAAGATTTTTCTCTACATTATCTACTGAGATAGATAGATAGATAGATAGATAGATAGATAGATAGATAGATAGATAGATAGATAGATAGATAGATAGATAGATAGATAGATAGATAGATAGATAGATAGATAGATAGATAGAGTGCATCCGGAAAGTATTCACAGCGCATCACTTTTTCCACATTTTGTCATGTTACAGCCTTATTCCAAAATGGATTAAATTCATTTTTTTCCTCAGAATTCTACACACAACACCTCATAATGACATGAAAAAAGTTTACTTGAGATTTTTGCAAATTTATTAAAAATAAAAACATTGAGAAAGCACATGTACATAAGTATTCACCGCCTTTGCCATAAAGCTCAAAATTGAGCTCAGGTGCATCCTGTTTCCCCTGATCATCCTTGAGATGTTTCTGCAGCTTAATTGGAGTCCACCTTGTGGTAAATTCAGTTGATTGGACATGATTTGGAAAGGCACACACCTGTCTATATAAGGTACCACAGTTGACAGTTCATGTCAGAGCACAAACCAAGCATGAAGTGAAAGGAATTGTCTGTAGACCTCCGAGACAGGATTGTCTCAAGGCACAGATCTGGGGAAGGTTACAGAAAAATTTTTGCTGCTTTGAAGGTCCCAATGACCACAGTGGCCTCCATCATCCGTAAGTGGAAGAAGTTTGAAACCACCAGGACTCTTCCTAGAGCTGGCCGGCCATCTAAACTGAGCGATCGTGGGAGAAGGGCCTTAGTCAGGGAGGTGACCAAGAACCCAATTATCACTCTGTCAGAGCTCCAGAGGTCCTCTGTGGAGAGAGGAGAACCTTCCAGAAGGACAACCATCTTTGCAGCAATCCACCAATCAGGCCTGTATGGTAGAGTGGCCAGACAGAAGCCACTCCTTAGTAAAAGGCACATGGCAGCCTGCCTGGAGTTTGCCAAAAGGCACCCGAAGGACTCTCAGACCACAAGAAAGAAAATTCTCTGGTCTGATGAGACAAAGATTGAACTCTTTGGTGTGAATGCCAGGCGTCACGTTTGGAGGAAACCTGGCACCATCCCTACAGTGAAGCATGGTGGTGGCAGCATCATGCTGTGCAGATGTTTTTCAGTGGCAGGAACTGGGAGAATAGTCAGGATAAAGGGAAAGATGACTGCAGCAATGTACAGAGACATCCTGGATGAAAACCTGCTCCAGAGCGCTCTTGACCACAGACTGGGGCGACGGTTCATCTTTCAGCAGGACAACGACCCTAAGCACACAGCCAAGATATCAAAGGAGTGGCTTCAGGACAACTCTGTGAATGTCCTTGAGTGGCCCAGCCAGAGCCCAGACTTGAATCCGATTGAACATCTCTGAAGAAATCTTAAAATAGCTGTGCACCGACGCTTCCCATCCAACCTGATGGAGCTTGAGAGGTGCTGCAAAGAGGAATGGGCGAAACTGGCCAAGGATAGGTGTGCCAAGCTTGTGGCATCATATTCAAAAAGATTTGAGGCTGTAATTGCTGCCAAAGGTGCATCGACAAAGTATTGAGCAAAGGCTGTGAATACTTATGTACATGTGATTTCTCAGTTTTTTTATTTTTAATAAATTTGCAAAAACCTCAAGTAAACTTTTTTCACGTTGTCATTATGGGGTGTTGTGTGTAGAATTCTGAGGAAAAAAATGAATTTAATCCATTTTGAAATAAGGCCGTAACATAACAAAATGTGGAAAAAGTGATGCGCTGTGAATACTTTCCGGATGCACTGTAGATAGATAGATAGATAGATAGATAGATAGATAGATAGATAGATAGATAGGACTTGTCCCAAGAGGGAACTTTGCAGTAAGGAGACTGTGGAAGATTGTGGGTTCGCTTCCCGGTTCCTCCCTGTGTGGATAGCGCTTTGAGTACTGAGAAAAGCGCTATATAAATGTAATGAATTATTATTATTATTAAGTTTACCCATTAACATTCCCACAAAACTTCATTTCTTTTCCTTTTATATTGTTATGAAAGATTTATAATAAGTAGGCCCGGGAAAACTGACAATATTGGCAATCGCATCAGTCAGTGCTTTGGATAGTGTGGCATTTTCATGTAATTTTTTTTTTAATAACATCCAGTACCGTATTTATATACTGCCTTTAAAATTTTATAAAATTAAAGTTTCATTTAAAGGTTTAACATTTTTTATTACGCAGTTCGCAGAAAAACGCCACATGTCAATACGTAGCACTGGTGTTAATTTTCTTGATTTATACATACTGACATAGGTGCAGTGGATTGGGGGAAAGGGCGTGGGGAAAGCAGGTTTACGGGAGTCTGGGTGCAATGCTAGAGAAAAGTTGTGAATGTAAAAATTTCTTTGAGTGGCCTGAAGAAGGGGCCTGAGTTGCCTCGAAAGCTTGCATTTTGTAATATGTTTAGTTAGTCAATAAAAGGTGTCATTTTGCTTGACTTCTCACTACATTTGACTAGCACTAAAACCAAAGTAAGTCTCTAGTACTTCTGTATTTAACCCTTAAATACCCGCTCCATTTCTCAACTCATAAGTACTTGCGCGGTGTACTTTATGCACCAGTGTTAAAATGGCTATTTATATACACGCTGTGAAGTTGTAATATAAAATATTGCAATAATTTTAAATTGTACATGTTTTTTAATATAATTTAATACCATATTACTGAATAATATGACACAGACTAGGGCTATCTGAAAATAAACTTGATCCACTTCTCCAGTGGTCATTCGTCACCAGTCACACTTTCATCCACTGCAGGATTTGCACATGTATCACATTTCACTTCAGTTGTTGAATGTTCTTTTCAGACAACGTCATTGCAATAAGAGCATCTTATCGTTGTCATACCCGTGCAGTGTATCAAATGCACTTTATTGAACTTGGGACTGTGCTTCCATTCATAAAACTGGCTGGGGCACACTGGAGGGAAACCATTGCAGCACTTGTAGTGAATCAAGCTGAGGACAGATGGTGGATGCTGCCGGTATGTTCAAGTAAAAGGACATTGGCCAAAAAAACAGAGATTGCTGTACAAAATACACCAGTGCGAGAAGTTAAGGATTAACTTCCTAATCCACCAGGATGTGTGCAGTGCTGACTGCCCTAATGTAATGACAAAATTCTACAAAAAAGAAGTGTAATGATTATGCCTACCCATGTTCAAGTTTACAGTATCTTCACTAATTAATGCACAGTGTCAGTTTTTTAGTGAGACAGCAGCTACAGGGGTCTTTTTTAGCATGCCAGGAGCAAAGGTGTAGGCAGAGCAGTACTTTCCAACCATTTTTCTGTGGAAACATGTTTTTGTAACCCAAAAGTCCCAAGGCACACCACGATTCTACCAACCACAAAAGTATTAACTCTCTTAGATATGAAACTGTCTAAAGGGGAGAGACAAGGGGGCGGCAAAAAATTCAGCTTGCAGACGCAGCACTTGTATAGAGTATAATTTTCAATCACTGATGGCAATGCATAATTGAGGATAGTATTTGAAGGGTTTTAACACAAGTTTGAATTGTGAAAGAAGCCTGGCTACAGACAGACACCAAGGACACTCAAAGTTCAAATGCACACTCTATTTATTTTTTAGCTCCTTCTTGCACACAACACAGTGCCCAAAACAATCACAACTATAACAGTCCTTTTGCTTTCCTTTACTTTCTTTGTTTCTTCTACTTTTCTTCTGCCGCCTCCACTCCTCTGAAGCTCCGTTCTCTGCCTCCCAACTCCAGCTCCCTCAATGGAGTGATGCAGCCCCTTTTATAATGCACCCGGATGTGCTCCAGGTGCTCCCTGATGACCTTCCTGTAACACTTCCTGGTGTGGCGGAAGTGCTGCATGGGCACCTGGAAGCACTCCGGGTGTACCTGCTTCCTGGTCCAGCAGCATTTCCTGGTGTGGTGGAAGTGCTGCATACCATGACTTCTGAACCATCCAGGCCCCCTCTGGCAGTGGCTACGGGTCCCCACAAGGCTGAGCTTCCCAGCTCCATGGTTCCCCTGCAATCCCAAGAGGGGCTGCCCTCTTGCGTTCTGAGGTAGGAATTGCCTCTCTCCCGGTCCCCTGCTTTTGCTGGCCTCCCAGTGGGGTAAGGTCCCCGGTCGTCTGTCACAGAATGTATGCCCATTTAAGAGATTCATATATTATCAATTAAATCAGTCCTTAGCAGTACATTCAAAGTCAACAGCCATTTTGATCATTTTTACTTTTACATCATATGCCATACCAATCTGACACTTAATCCGTTGGCTTCCTTTTCTAATTGCCTTCTTTTCAACTTGCCTTCTAGGAAGGCATTCAAATTCAGATTGAACTTGCTCAAGTAATATTTTGTTAAAAGCTCAGGTTTACGGTCATTGTTTAAGTTTAAACTAACCCAGCCACAGGGGATGCACAAACCAGTGTGTTTCTTCATGCCGGTCCCAAGCCAAATGGGGAGGGTTACGTCAGGAAGGGGATCCGGTGTAAACTTTTGCCAAATCAATATGCGGACAACAATACAAATTTCCATACCGGATCGGTCAAGCCCCGGGTTAACAACGACCGCCACCAGTACTGTTAGCCAACAGGGTGCTGGCAGAAATTGGGCTACTGTTGGCTGAAGAAGAAGAAGAAGAAGGAGAAGAAGAGGGGGGAGACGTGTCTGGAGGCAGGAGGAGAGGAGGAAGGTAAAGAGAGTGGAACTGAGGGTAGTAACTTTGAATGTTGGCAGTATGACTGGTAAGGGGAGAGAGTTAGCAGATATGATGGAGAGAAGGAAGGTTGATATATTGTGCGTGCAAGAGACTAAATGGAAGGGGAGTAAGGCCAGGTGTATCGGAGGTGGATTCAAATTGTTCTATCATGGTGTGGATGGGAGGAGAAATGGGGGGGGGGTTATTCTGAAGGAACAATATGTCAAGAGTGTTTTGAAGGTGAAAAGAATGTCACACAGAGTAATGATTATGAAGCTGGAAATTGGAGGTGTGATGATGAATGTTGTTAGTGCATATACCCCGCAAGTTGGGTATGTGATGTGATGGAGGAGAAAGAAGATTTTTGGAGTAAGTTGGATGAAGTGATGAACAGTGTACCCAAGGGACAGAAAGTGGTGATTGGAGCGGATTTCAATGGACATGTTGGTGAAGGGAACACAGGAGACAAGGAGGTGATGGGTAGGTATGGTGTCAAGTAGAGGAATGAAGAAGGTCAGATGATAGTGGATTTTGCCAAAAGGATGGACATGGCTGTGGTGCATACGTATTTTAAGAAGAGGGAGGAACATAGGCTTACGTACAAGAGTGGAGGAAGATGCACACAGGTAGATTACATCCTGTGCAGAAGAGTCAATCTGAAGGAGATTGAAGACTGCAAAGTGGTGGCAGGAGAAAGTGTAGTTAAGCAACATAGAATGGTGGTCTGTGCGATGACATTGCAGATCATGAAGAGGAAGAGAGTGAGGGCAGAGCCAAGGATCAAATGGTGGAAGTTGAAAAGGGATGACTGCAAGGTTGACTTTAGGGAGAAGGTGAGACAGGCAATGGGTGACAGTGAAGAGTTACCAGAGAGTTGGGAAACTGCAGCAGAAGTGGTAAGGGTGACAACAAGAAGGGTGCTTGGTGTGACATCTGGACAGAGGAAGGAGGAAAAGGAAACCTGGTGGTGGAATGGGGAAGTACAGGAGAGTATACAGAGGAAGAGGTGGGATAGTCAGAAAGATACAGAAAGTAAATAAGAGTACAAGAAGATAAGGTGTAAGGTAAAGGGAGAGTTGGCGAAGGCTAAAGAAAAGGTGTATGATGAGTTGTATGAGAGGTTGGATACTAAGGAGGGAGAAAAGGACCTGTACCAATTGGCTAGACAGAGGGACCGAGCTGGGAAAGATGTGCAGCAGGTTAGGGTGATTAAAGATAAAGATGGAAATGTACTCACAAGCGAGGAGAGTGTTTTGAGCAGATGGAAAGAGTATTTTGAGAGGCTGATGAATGAAGAGAACAAGAGAGAGAAGAGATTGGATGATGTGGAGATAGTGAATCAGGAAGTGCAATGGATTAGCAAGGAGTAAATAAGGACAGCTATGAAGTGGATGAAAAATGGAAAGGCCATTGGTCCAGATGACATACCTGTGGAAGCATGGAGGTGTTTAGGAGAGATGGCAGTGGAGTTTTTAAACAGATAATTTAATGGAATCTTGGAAAGTGAGAGGATGCCTGAAGAGTGGAGATGAAGTGTACTGGTGCCGATATTTAAGAATAAAGGGGATATGCAGGACTGTAATAACTGCAGGGGGATAAAATTGATGAGCCACAACATGAAGTTAGAGGAAAGAGTAGTGGAAGCTAGGTTAAGAACTAAGGTGATGATTAGTGAGCAGCAGTATGGTTTCATGCCAAGAAAGAGCACCACAGATGTGATGTTTGCTCTCAGGATGTTGATGGAGAAGTTTAGAGAAGGCCAGAAGGAGTTGCATTGCGTCTTTGTGGACCTGAAGAAAGCATATGACCGTGTGCCACGAGAGGAGCTGTCAGAAAGTCCTTTGTCAGGTTGAATTTGAACCTCTAATGGCAGAATATTAAAAATCACTTGTGGCGCCTTTCCTACATATTTCCGGGTGAAAGTTCAGGCTTCGCACGTCTTTCGTCCCTTTGTTTGCTTGCTGCATGTTGTGGGAATAGTTTGTCCTTTTCTCTTACCACCATAAAAATGAGAACTGATCTCGGTACAACAGGCTGGTGTAATAGATGCGGGTGAGATAAAGTCCAAACGACCTTAGACACGATCAGATGTCTGGTCACGGGAGGTGTCGCTATTAACTCCACGGTGGTACAACTTTGTTTGTAAACTCCCCTTTCTAATATCGAGGTAAAGATTAATTGCAAGCACAATCTGAAGTCTGAAAGTACTTTAATTCCTGTGGCTGTGTTCTGTAAACAAATTAAATACATACACTAAGTTACAACGTTACGTACAAATACACATTTTAACACTCTGAACGTGTAAGTTTAACAAACATTTGAACCTCTTTATATCAAATTATCTATGATAAACTTACTTTTCCGCAAGGACGCACAGCATGGCTCAAGTGATAAGAGAAAAGGACAAACTATTCCCACAACGTGCAGCAAGCAAACAAAGGGACGAAAGACGTGCGAAGCCTGAACTTTCACCCGGAAATATGTAGGAAAGGCGCCACAAGTGATTTTTAATATTCTGCCATTAGAGGTTCAAATTCAACCTGACAAAGGACTTTCTGACATAGCCGCCCCCAAATTTGTTAGCACAAATTTGTACTTCAAGAAGAAAGTCCTCATCACCCATCTGGTCTATATCCATCACAGTCTTCAACAGCTGGAAGCCTGACTAATTTGACTGTGGGTCGGATATACACTCGATCCTTTACCTGAATCTTCACTGTACGTATGCACCTGAATCTTCACTGTACGTATGCGACCATCAGGTCCTGGGTAGGTTTCAATGATTTTACCACTTGGCCATGATGCTCTTGGGAGTTGCGCATCAATAATCATGACTACCTCTCCAACCTTCAACTCATCACAGTCAGTCTGCCATTTCTGACGGAGCTGGAGACCAGGTAAGTAATTCTTGACAAAATTACTCCAGAAATGATCAGCTAAAATCTGACTGTGACGTCATCGCCGTCGTCCCAGCAAATCATCTGGAGGGTAAACTACCTGTGGTAGTGAAGCATCTCGCCGCCCCATGAGCAACAGATTCAGAGTTATCGGGTCAGGATCTGCCACATCTGAGGATACATATCCCAGGGGTTTGGAGTTCAAAATACCTTCAACTTCTATAAGAACGGTAGCTAATACGGCCCCAGTCACAAGGTTCCAAGAACTACTCGTAAGGCACTCTTCACTGACCTGATTTCCCGTTCCCAGGTCCCTCCAAAATGTGGACTACTTGGTGGGTTGAACTGAAATTTCACTTGCTGCTTAGCGAGTTGCTCCTGCAAGGAAGGTGTCATGGCAGTAATAGCTTCCTTTAACTCAGCTTCTCCTCCTCGGAAATTTGTACCTCTGTCAGACAGAAGTTCAGAAGGCTGGCCTCTTCTTGACACAAACCGACGGAAAGCCATGAGAAATGCATTAGTATCTAAATTTTCAATTAAATCTAAATGAACACAACGAGTAGTCATACATTTGAATATAATTCCCCAACGTTTTTCCGTCCTCCGGCCAATTTTTACCGTAAAGGGACCAAAGCAATCAACCCCTGTGGACCAAAAGGGTGGCTTAAATAGCCGTAGTCGTGCTGGAGGTAGATCCGCCATCTTTGGAACCCGAGTGGTGGCACGCCAACGCTGGCATTCCCTACATTGGTGCTGATGTCGTCTGATAGCCTCACGACCCCTTAATATCCAATATTTTCTTCTTACCTCCGCAAATACACGCTCTGGGCCTGGGTGCAGAAGTTTTTCATCATAGTTCTGAATGAGCAGTTTAGTTATTGGGTGACATGGGTCCAGTACAATAGGATGGATGCCTTCCTCATTAAAACCCTCTATTCTTCTTAGTCGGCCACCGACTCGAATGAGACCCACGGTATGGTCGAATTCTGGTGATAATGTCCTCAAGCGACTGCTTAGAGGTATTTCCACTCCTGATTGAAGATTCTTGACTTCTACAGGGAAACTGCTCTGTTGAGCTCTTCTTAGGAGTTCAACTTCCGTCTCCCTCCAGGTTTCTGCTGAGGAATAAGCACTTGAATTCCCATCAGCCGCCCCATGAAGATCCTGAATGGTAGCCTTAACTAAATCATTCCAAGACTGGAAAAGACTGGGATCTGGATATCTAGTGTGCTGCTCCATTACAAGACTTCCACAAAAGGTAGCATTCTTCATTTCAGTGGAGTCCTCAGGTGGGCCAGTAATCAAGGAACATGGCCATTCGTTAATAGGCTGTTTGAGAAAGGAAGGTCCATTCCTCCATCTGTTTAACTCACTAAGCTCCTTTAGGGTCTTTCCCCGGGTAATGTCATCAGCTGGATTATCTTTGGTTGCTATGTAATTCCAGTTGTCTAAATTGGTTAAGTTCTGTATTTCCGCTACTCTGGTGCCTACAAACACTTTATACCGACAGGATTCGGATTTCAGCCAGGTCAAGACTGTAGTGGAATCACTCCACAAGAGTACCTGCCCTATAGGCAAGCTCAGCTCTGTGGTAAGTAGATGCGCTAACTGAGCACCAGTTAAAGCAGCACAAAGCTCTAGACGAGGCATTGAGATTTGCCGTTTGGGGGCTACCCTGGACCTAACCATCACAAAGCTAACATGTATTCCCCCCTTTTCATCTTCAGTACGTAGATAAGCAACAGACCCATATAATTGCTCGGAGGCATCACAGAATACATGCAAGTCTCTCTTAGCCCCGGGAGTATCAGCACATGGTGGGATGTAGCAGCGAGGCAAGATTACATGCTTTATACTGCCTAGCTCCTCTACCCAGGTAAGCCATCGTTGCACAAGGGTGTCAGGGGTAATGTGATCATCCCAACCACTTTCAGTCTTCCAAAGGTCTTGTACCAGAACCTTGGCTCGTGCTGTAAAGGGAGTGAGAAACCCCAGTGGGTCATACTGGCTGGCAAGTACCTTATAAATGTTCCGCTTAGTTGGCTCAATGCATTCAATTGGGCAACATCTGTAACCAAGACTGTCCATGGTACAGTTCCAGCGGAGACCTAGTGTTGGCTCTAGTGGCTCTTCGCCATGCTGTGAAAGCCACAATACAGAATTCTCTGATCTGGCCTCATCTGGGAGATGTTGAATGACTGATGTGAAATTGCTGGCCCACTGCCTAATTTCAAAGCCACCTTCAGAAAGATGTTGACACAATTTATCTACTAGCTGCTTGGCACTTTCTATACACGGTAAGCTGTACAGACAGTTATCCACATAAAAAGCTTTATTAACACAATTCCACACCTCTTCAAAGCCTTCCTGATTGTCCTGAGCATGTTTTCTCAATGCATATGTTGCACAACAAGGGCTACAGGTTGTGCCGAAAGGTAAGACTTGCCATTCATAAACACTTGGTAACTTATCACGGTCCATATTCCTCCATATAAACCTCAGTAATGACCTGTCAGAAGGTAGCAAACGTATTTGATGAAACATAGCCTTGATGTCACCAGATATGGCAACTATATGCTGGCGAAATCGAAGAAGAACACCCAGTAATGAGGGTCCCAAAGTTGGACCTGCAAACAGATGATCATTTAAGGCAAGTCCGTCCCTCTGATAGGAGCAGTTGAATACAAGCCTGTATTTACCATTATGCTGCACCATATGATGTGGTATATACCAAGCCTCTTCATGTGATTTTATTTCCTTTTCAGTCAGAATTCTGACATGGCCTGCCTCCACAAGCTTCTGGATGCGCAGTGTATGTAAGTCAGCCAAATATTGATCTTTCATAAGACACCTTTCTACACGTCTAAGGTGGGGAAGCATAGCTTCTGGAGAAGCAAGGAAGCATGGACTTCTGGAACGTCTCAATAATGGGATGGCATATCTTTTGACCCCATGGACCTCAACTCTCACAGTCCCTGTTTCAAGCAAGTCCAGGGCTTGTTGGTCTTGCTTGGACTGGGTCACCTGCTGCAGGTTCAGATAGGGTAAAGTGTCGGTCTGCCAAAGCCGCTCTACATTTCTTATTAGTTCAGTTGAGGGGGATGAGACATTCATCAGTATACATCTTTCATCTTGTCCCTGTTCTTGGATTAGACCTGCAGGCCCTTGTAGTGTCCATCCCAAAGCAGTGTGGACTGCAACAGGTGCATTCAGTGGACCAAAATTTACTGGTTGAATCGGCATCACCAGTTGGGGAAAATCTGAGCCTATCAGAAGCAAAGGACAGGCCCGGTCTATCTGAGGTAATGGTACATTGCGTAGATGCAGGTAACGCTTCTTTAACTCATTAATAGGGTATGAGTATTCTGACAAGCACAGACTGTTTGCAGAGAAGGCCCGTTGAATGGTATATTTCTTGTTGGGTTCATTCACCGAAGAGACTTCAAAGTTCACTGCATTACCAGGAATCTGGACAATATCCTGTCGGACTGTTCTAAGAGTCATTACCTCTGGGGTTTGGGGTAACTTTAGTGTGCTGACTGCCGTAGTCATGATAATGGTCCTTTCCGATCCATCATCTAGGACAGCAAAGGTCTCAACTGAACGCCCAGCATAGTGTACTAGAATCTTCACGACTTTAAGTAACACTTGATGTGGACGTCTGTTCTGGTCAATGTATATGGCATCAGACTTGACTACGGTCATGAGTACACTCTGCCCTCTTCTCTGCATAACAGTATCATGCAGAATTGTAAGGTGGAGCTCCTTGCATGTGTTGCATGGCTTCTTCAACGTACACGAGTCAGGGGTGTGTGTACGGCCACATTTCCAACAACGCTCGTTATCTCTTATCCAGTTGGCAACCTGTTCAGCACTTAATTTCTTAAAGTCTGTGCAGGCATTCAGATAGTGCTCCTTGTTATTGCAGAATGGGCAATAAGGTTTGAGCTTTTCATTGGACGTTTTAAGTGAAGGAGAGGAGTGAGGATTCGGTTGAAATGCAACTGGCTCAGCATTATAGTAAATTGTGTTGGTTGGCTCTGTTCTCCGGACCGAAATTGTATTCTCCTTTCTGCCATGCTTCAATGTCTCCCCCCGATACAGGGCAGCAGCTTGCTCCGAAATGCGTTTAGCACGGGACTTGGTTTGTAGCCAGACTGAAAGGTCCTGCAGTGTGTAGGTACAGTCTGCACTGGACTGTAATATTCCTTGAGCAAAGCAATATTCCACAAATCCATCACGATAACTAGGGGGCAACTTGCTCAAAAGCTGATCCACATGTGATCCACACCTCAATTCGTAACCACCTTCTCCTTCCAAAGCCTGAAGCATACCAACCAATGCATGTACTGAAAGGGCAAAGTCCTCAAATGCTTCACAAAAGAAATACAAGATATGTACGAGGGAAGTGTGACAGTGGTGAGGTCTGCGGTAGGAGTGACAGATGCATTCAAGGTGGAGGTGGGATTACATCAGGGATCGACTCTGAGCCCTTTCTTATTTGCAATGGTGATGGACAGGTTGACAGACCAGACTAGACAGGAGTCCCCGTGGACTATGATGTTTGCTGATGACATTGTGATCTGTAGTGATAGTAGGGAGCAGGTTGAGGAGACCCTGGAGAGGTGGAGATATGTTCTAGAGAGGAGAGGAATGAAGGTTAGTAAGAACAAGGTAGAATACATGTGTGTAAATGAGAGGGAGGTCAGTGGAATGGTGAGGATGCAGGGAGTAGAGTTGGCGAAGGTGGATGAGTTTAAATACTTGGAATCAGCAGTACAGAGTAACGGGAAGTGTGGAAGAGAGGTGAAAAAGAGTTCAGGCAGGGTGGAATGGTTGGAGAAGAGTGTCAGGAGTAATTTGTGACAGACGGGTATCAGCAAGAGTGAAAGAGAAGGTCTACAGGATGGTAGTGAGACCAGCTATGTTACAGTATATGGGTTGGAAACGGTGGCAATGACCAGAAAGCAGGAAACAAAACTGGAGGTATCAGAGTTAAAGATGTTAAGATTTGCACTGGGTGTGATGAGAATGGATAGGATTAGAAATGAGTACATTAGAAGGTCGGCTCTGGTTGGACGGGTGGGAGACAAAGTCAAAGAGGCGAGATTTCGTTGGTTTGGACATGTGCAGAGGAGATGCTGAGTATATTGGGAGAAGGATGCTAAGGATAGAGCTGCCAGGGAAGAGGAAAAGGGGAAGGCCTAAGAGAAGGTTTATGGTTGTGGTGAGAGAGGACATGCAGATAATGGGTGTAACAGAACAAAATGCAGAGAACAGAAAGATATGGAAGAAGATGATCCACTGTGGCAACCCGTAACAGGAGCAGCCGAAAGAAGAAGAAGAAGTTTAAGTTTAAACTATGCCCTTGATTTTTCTTTAATTCCTTTGTGCTGAATAATATTGTGATTACTTCATAATTTATGTATTCATTTTATAATTACATGTTTTAATGTTAGATGCCATTAATCACTGTTAATTGCATACATTTATGCGATTAATTAGTTAATTTTTTTAATCGATTCCCAGCCCTAATAATAAGATATAAATAGATGAGAACAAGCTCAATATACAATAACACATGAATTCCTATGCACGTAATACAGTGTGTGCAAGATGTTAGCTTCCAATCCAAAGATCCACAATATATTTTAAATGTACTATACTATTCCAAAAGTCATTTAAAATAAATATTTCTTTCCTTTTCCTTATTGATTTGGGCCTTTTAGTGTTTCCTCACAACTTATGTTGTGTTGTCTTGGAACATGTTTATTGACTCTTCTCCAGTCTTAAATTGTAAAGAGTGTAAAACTTCACCCAGCATTATAGATGTGGCCTCAAAAGTGTGTTATACAATGTAAGCACAATCTGATTTGTAATCCACTTCATGCACTGCATAACCTAATGTTAGATAAAAATGTAATCTCTTCTGTAGGCTCTCCAATGATGGATTCCAAAGAATTTTTCATAGGGAGAGTCTTCCCTTTCTTGGCTCTCCATATTATATTTTCCTACTTGTAAAACACTTACATTAAATCTTATCTAACACATTTCTGTCAATACCTGTATTTTGCTCAGCTCTGCCTGTGGACATTTTGCTTACTCTAGGTTGACATCAATAAATGTAATTCTTTCTTATTTTAAGAAAGTTTTGGACAGTTCATTGTAAAGTGAATTCAGTTTGACTGTGTGATGGTAGATGAGTTAGTATTCATTTACTTAAGTAAAATAACATACAGTGTAACACTCTAGGTTGTTCATTAAGCAGTGATGTTCCATCCAGTCCCACCCCAATCAGAATTAGAGAGTTAGGGATAATTATGAATTCAAAACTGCCTGACATATAGCACAGGCAAAAATGTATTCCAATACTGTCCCAAAATATACAGAGAGGAGATATCCAGCTTTTGACCTGGGTACATTTTGGATTTGAGAGAAATGTGTACAGACTACAGTTTTAAGCAAGTTTAAGTTTTGACAAAACTGATGCAGAGTTTATTCATCAGTTACTGAATTCCATTCACTACCTGTAATTCTAAGGTTGCAATTCTAGTGGTGCCTCACATAATCTAGGAGCACAATCTTTTAGGATCGGAGGTAAATTTTGGAGATGCTACCTATGTCTTTTTCTCTGCTAGATAGTATAGCTTCACATTAGTTACTGAGGAAAGGTTACGTGAGTCGATTAGGTTTCTTTTAGCAAAGTCTCTAATGTGCATCTAGTGAAAGAAATGTGTTGATGACAGGTTATATTTGGGTTATTCAGAGGATGAAAACTCAATACCAATCACCCTCCATTCATTTGTAAATAATTGTGTAGATAATGGTTAATACATGATTGTCTTGCAAGGATACAATTGATGATAATACCATAGCCTTAAAATGTTTTCTGCATTGATACCAAATTTTGAATGAAAATTGATCCAATAGATTTTCATTTAGTTGATGGTAATTGATAGTCATTGATGCACAAAATGATTTCAAAAAAGAATTCAGTGGCTAGTTAGGCAGTATTTCGTTTCCATAGCTAACCAAGACGGCACAATTCCTTTTCTTTCTGATTATTTCTATAGTCTTATAGGTATGTATTGTACAGTGGCATGTAAACGTATTCAATCTCTTTGAAAGTCATCATAATTTTCATCATGGAAAAGAAATTGTACACATATTTATCCATTCAGCATTTTTAATCTGAACTCTTGTGCTCTAACAATATATTTCAAAGTCAAAAGAAACCATCTTTTCCTCCGGGTGCTCCGGTTTTCTCCCACAGTCCAAAGACATGCAGGTTAAGTGCATTGGCGATTGTAAATTGTCCCTAGTGTGTGCTTGGTGTGTGTGTGTGCCCTGCAGTGGGGTGGCGCCCTGCCCGGAGTTTGTTTCCTGCCTTGCGCCCTGTGTTGGCTGGGCTTAGCTCCAGCAGAACCCTGTGACCCTGTAGTTAGGATATAGCGGGTTGGATAATGGATGAATGGATGTATCAGTTTTGCACATTGTTCAGGAGTGATTCTTCCCCATTCTTCTTGGCAGAATTTATAGAGATCCTGTAGGTTGGTGCAATTGCACCTCTAGACAGCAGTTTTCAAATAGTGCCACTGATTCTCAATAGGGCTAAGATCAGGGCTTTGACTTGGCCATTCCAAAACATTCACCTTTCTGTTTTTGAATCATTCCAGCATCACTTTGTCCTTATGCTTATGGTCATTGTCATGTTGAATGATGAATCTTCTTCCAAGCCGTAGGTTCATAGCTGGAACAAGTTCTTCTGAGTATTGTGTGGTATTTGTGTCCATCCTTTGTCCCTTCAACTGTGAATAGATTCACAGTCCCAGTGCATAAAAAGCATCCCTTTAGCATGATGCCGCCAACTCCATATTTCACTGTATATATGGTGTTTTTGAAGCATAGCTAATATTACTTTTAAGCCACACATACTGTATGTCTTTGAAATCTGGCCAAAAAGTTATATTTTGGTCTCATCTGACCATAAGACTTCCTTCCACATCTTAACTGGGTCTTTCTCGTGCTTTGTAGCTAATGCCGTGCATGCCTTTATGTGAACCTTCTTAAGGAATGGCTTCTTTCTTGCTACCCTCCCCTAGCTGCCTGTCTTATTAAATTGTGGGCCTATGCACCTTCACTCCAGTTTCAGCCAAAAAGCACTGCAGACGTCTGAAAATGGCAGTTGGACTTTTAGTAGCCTCTCTCACCATTCAGTTAATGTCTTTCTAGGGAAGGCCTGTTCTAGTAAGAGTCTGGGTGCTGTGATAAACCTTCCACTTTCTGATGATGGATCCAACAATTACTTAATGGGACATTCAAACTCTTTAAAAAAATTTTGTAACCATTTCCTGTTTTGTGCATTTCAATAACTTTGTTTCTCACATCTGCAGAATGCTCCTTTGTCTTCATTTTTGCAGTGATTGTTCAACAAAGACTATGGCTCTTGCAAAGGGTGCTTTTTATACCCAGAAAGATATAAAGGACTCACAAGTATACCTAATTATGTTTAATTATGGACAAATGACTGTCTCCATTGTGTCATTTTTGATTAATTTGTCATTTGTGTAAACCTGGAGCTTCCAAAGCACAGAGGTTTAAATACTTGTGCAAACACAAACATTTGAGTTTTTCTTCTTTATTTAAATATCTGAAGAAAATGGTCTTTTTGTAAGAGTTCACATTAAAAATACTGAATGGATGAAAATGTAAACAAAGCTTTTGTCATGCAGAAAATTATGATGACTTTCAAAGAGATTGAATACTTTAGCACACCACTTTATATTCACAACCCGGGTTGTAGGGTTGAAAGGTAGGTAGTACTATACTTTACTTTCATTTAGATCATTAGTAGTAGGGTGTTGTACCATGTTAGCCATTATGGATGCAGTGAAAAGTCAAACAAAATGACACCTTTTATTGGCTAACTAAAAGGATTACAATACTGTATTCAAGCTTTCGAGGCAACTCAGGCACCTTCTTCAGGCGAGATGTAAATTGAAGAAGGGGCCTGAGACGCCTCAGATGCTTGCATATTGTAATCATTTTGTGTCATTTTGCTTGACTTCTTATTTAGATCATTGAAACATTTTTTTATACATGTCCTATTTGTGTTTCTAATTAACAAAGTACAATTATTTTCAATTTTTAAAGAAGAATTTGCTAATGTGAATATAGTGTAAAAGTGGGACCCTTAACAATAGATTATTTTAGCTTAATAGAGGTTCCCCAGGCCAGAAGACACAATAGGAGACTTACAACAGTACTGGAGATAATAACCAGTTTGGCACTCTGCAGTCATGCTCTGTGGTGTGGGAACCCTGATGAGAAACCAATGATTATAAAAGTCTAAATTTTCATGGACTGAGTTTTTTTTTGACACTAGTCAGTTCCAGTGCATAATCTGCATATAGAAATCAATCTTAATATGTTGAAGACGTGTCTTGGCCCCCAGTGGAAGCCTTTTATTTCAGTTCTCTGTTTTGTATGGTTTAATGAAGTTGTGGCTTTTTCAGTAGTTTGATCAGTTTATGTTGTACTTATCTCCATTTCTTGGCTTTGTGGTGAACAGTATCTCAATGTACTTTAGATCACATCCTATGGAGATTTATACTCACACCATTAGTGAGCAGGCAGGAATTGTTCAAGTTAACACAATGTGGCTAACAGTTTAAACTGTTATCATGCTAGTAATACTTAACCATAAACTGCATAGTCAGTGAACATTTTTATCACGTAAGAAAACTGTTCCTGTGACAAGTGGATGGAAAGGTGTTGTCTCAATTAATAGAATTTAGGAAACAAAGATGTCCACATCTGAAATATAAACTGTAGCATCCCTAAAGCAGCATATAACTTTCTACTGTAAGGACTACGCTTTAGTAAAGATTCTAGGTGCAAAATACTGTGATTTAATATTTTATTAATAAATAGAAACAAAAATATAAATGGGTACTAGTGGCTCTTATATTTTTTAGGTCAGACTTTTCTGGACCTCTGCATTGATAAGTAAATAACAAATTATAAAAATAAATAATGCATGGTAACAATAGACTTTCCTGAAGCAATCTGTGATGGCTGATACTCTTGACAGTTCTTCTGTCATCACTGGAAGATATTTTTTTTTAAAGTTGCATTGAGAAAAGAATAATAATTTCAACTAAGTGTTCATCATCCAAGAATACAATATTTTGAATGAGCCATTTTTATTTGCTATTAATAAAACAGAATAATTAACCCATTTGTAAAAGCTGCTGCACCAATAAAACCAATCAACACGTCTATGCACAAAGCCCGGACTGGGAGGATTTTTTTTTATTTTATGATTTTTCTGCCTTGCTTTAATTGCCTGTTTTGCATTTTTCCTTTTCTTGCTTTATTTGGAACAGCGTGTCGTACTAATTTTGATGCCTTATATTGTTCCAGCTGCATGTGGTCACAAATCCTCATGGCGGGTTATTTTCAGCCTGTTCACATTACATTTAGTTGTTTAAGCAGAGCTTCCTCATACTTTGGTCTTTTTTGTTTTATTTTGTATTTGCTAACATATTTAAAGAGACTGACTCCAACAATCATCTGCTTGTCTACCGTGAGACATGCGTTTATGTATTTTTTTGTGTAGTGGCTATTAAATATGTCTCTAGATTGTGACCCTATTTCATCATTGGATCTCACTTAATTCCTCACTACTTGGATTAGTTTTCGCTTTATGAAAATGATCCTATAAATCTAATATAACAATACAAAAAAAAGATCAATTAGATTTTCACGTTTTCATTCCAACCAATTATTAAACAGTGGTTAATTTCCGTCTTTAGTTTATTTGAATGCCTTACTTCTCTTAGATTTAAAAAGTGTGTAATTCTTCCACTTCATTTCCACTCTTTTACATTGTTATCCCTTATTTGTGTATTCAAACTCTGACTAATTAGAGGCTGCATGCTTGAAAAGGCACGTAATTCACAGAAAGAAGCCACAGTTGCACATGACAGTGTAGGAGCTGCTCCTAAATTAGACTGTTATTCACGCCTATATCTCTTTGTGAGGCTACTTTCTAAAAAAAGGACTACTAAGACAAAAGACACTGAAAATGGCTCTTTCTGCTGAATTGAACATTTTTTTCTTTTGATAAACACCCACAGTCTGACTACAGCAATCAGTTGACCAATTAGGTGTAAGCAACAGCTTCAGATTGGAGAACAGCCCCTAATTAAAATCCAGATTTTAATAAAATCTGGCCCTCGTAGATTTAAGTTTAAATGCCCATGATCAAGAGGGATATGCTGTCATGTGTTGCTCCAATTAGTACAGCAACCCCTCTCTGGGAGCTACAGTACACTTCACCAATCATGTATCTAATAGTCCTCCCCAAATTACTACATTTTCTGAATTTAATTGACTGGAATACTGGCTTTATGGTGAAATAAAAATATGAGGCATGCACTTAAAGTGAAACAAAAAAAAATATAGGCAAGTGACACCATTCATATGAACATATTGCACACTTGAAAGAGGAAGAATGATGACACAGTCAGATCAATGGCTCCATTGAGACAAACCACAAGGAGTAAAATTAAAGGTTACTGGAACTGCAGAAACTGATGAAAAAAATCTGTCATCTAATTTTTGCTGTCTTATTTGCATTTTAAAGGCTGCAATATTAGTGAGATGCCAGTTTTAGAATAGAGCAAACCTAACACTTTCATAAACATATTTGATTGACAGTCTAGGAAACAAAAAAAAAATATATATAAATCACAGTGGAGAGTTTAACATCAGTGCTGACCCAAGTGATTTGATGGCCTTCATTCTTCAGGAAATGTCTGAGTGATGATGCTGAAACCGAGTCATTTAATACAATGGTCTGACACTCTCAAATATTTAAAGCATTCCCTTCACAGCAAGAGGGAAAGAGAAATGTGTGCTTGAGGAAACCATGCATGCCCCACTCATTGTTTAGACAGGGATGCTGGCATCATGCATGGAAGAACCATTGAGATCCCATAGGGACTCATATTAAATGTATTGTATTCTGCATCATTTCCTGATTATTCCTCTTGTGTTTGAAATATAGCATTTAGCTGGTCAGAGGCATAACAGAGGCTTGGTGGTACAGCATTTAGAGCTATTGACTCATGCCTTCAATGGAGAATGGTAATCACTTACTGTAGCTCAAGTGATTTCAGTGTTTAGTCAGCACATTCTCTTTGCATCTGTATAGATTTTTTTCTTGGTAGACTGCACGTATCCTCACATCTTAAGTTGATAGGTTAGACTTTGATACCTCAGGATGAATGAAGTGTGAATGTGAGAGATAGTTCCTGTTTTGAACTTCAGACTGCTCTGGAATAAATGTATTAAAACATGGGTGGAGGAATGACTACACTGTGGACTACTGCCATTGTATTTCAGTTCAATTGTTAATCTCACTCTCTCACTCTATGTGTACCTTACCCTATATATATATACTAGCAAAATACCCGCGCTTCGCAGCGGAGAAGTAATGTGTTAAAGAGGTTATGAAAAAAAAAAGGAAACATTTTAAAAATAACGTAACATGATTGTCAATGTAATTGTGTTGTCATTGTTATGAGTGTTGCTGTCTTTTATATATATAATATGCACACACACACACATAAACATATATATACATAAACATATATATATATACATATCTACATATACACATATCTACATATACATACGTATATACACATCCACATAAACATATATATACATATACAAATTTACATATCTACATATATATATATATATATATAGACATAGATATATACATACATACATTCACATATATATATATATATATATATATATATATATATATACTGTATATATACATATCTACTTATTGGCTCCTGTATTTAGGATATGGCAGGTTGGATAATGGATGGATGGACATTTGTATGCATAGCCCTATTTGCCCCATTTTCGTTTTTTTTCTTTCTTCAGTAATATTTCAGCAAACCCGGAGCTTGTCAGTTCAAATCCTGGTACTGACACCACTGTGTGACCCTGAGGAAGTCACTTCACCTGCCTGTGCTGCAAAAACAAAAGTAATGTAACAAATTGTATTTCAGATGTTCTAAGTTGGTGGAATAAAGGCATAAGTCAAATAGATAAATATGTATTATACACATAGGAACTATTCATTTATTTTCAGTTAAGTCATCTGCAGCAAACTTTTATAAATGAGGGTTTCTCCTTTTTAGATAGTGCAAACTGTTTCTTCTTCATTGACGTTTTCTCTTGGAGAGCTTTTTTCATTTCATTGAAAATGAAAGCAGCAGCTGCCAAAATATGTAGGTTTCTTATTAATTTTTCAACATTGTGTAAAATAAATGTATAAAGTAACATAAAAGGTTTAAATACTGGTTATTCTTTTACACTAAATATTACTACACAGATACAAAAAAAGTAAAATGGATATGTTCTTTTTCTTTAAGGAGATTAAATATTACTGAAGAAAGAAAAAAAAAATTAAACAGCCAAATGGGGCTATGTATATGAACTTAAAAGGTTTAAATAAAACAGAAATATATATTTTATTTTTACTTGGTTAACTTGTGGAGGGTGTATCCTGTAGCAAAGCCCTAACTGTTTTCGTGAAAGCCCGTTTCAGTCAATAAGTCTTATGTGTGTGTTTATGTATGTGTGTATATATATGTAGATATGTGTATATGTAGATATGTATATATATGTATATGTGTATAAATGTTTATGTGTGTGTGTATATTATATATATAATATATATATATATATATATATAAAAGACAGCAACACTTATAACAATGACAACACAATTACATTGACAATCATGTTACGTTATTTTTAAAAGGTTTCCTTTTTTTTTCATAACCTCTTTAACACACTACTTCTCTGCTGCGAAGCGCGGGTATTTTGCTAGTATATATATATATATATATATATATATATATACATATACATACATATACACACATACATGCAGTTTCAATAACAGAAATCAATATAAATATTAACATCATTATCATATGAGAATATGAAGTAATATATAAGAAGCACATTTCATATAAATATAAATTATTAAACAGTAAAATCTTCTTCTGTAATTTGCTACCGTGGCAATTTGTGTGTCTGTCCATGATTTTAAATCACCTGTAGCTCGCAAACCGTTTCACCTATTGACTTGAAATCTGGTACACATATAGTACGTCACGTCTACTATCCGCTTTATGGGTGATGATTGTATTACTCTTTTTATGTTTATTTTATTTTATTGTAGAATCAACTCCTATCTGCGCACACCAGGGCGGCTGTGGGCGGATGCGTATGGTGTATTCACTCCATGTTATCGTGCATTGCGCTGTCACTGGTATTTTGACGTTACCTCCTATTTTTTTTTTTACGATCTCTGAGATGTTGCTTTTTTCGGTTCAAGGCTTCATAAGCTCTTTTATGTTGTATGGTGTACTTATCCCAAACCATCATCTTTGAATGTTGCAAGACTTTCGCCTTGTATGTAGATCGGGGTAATTACATTCATTGCATTCCTAGTCTGAATCACAATCTGATTGTATGGGTGGTTACCTGGCACTGTAGGGTTGCCACCCGTCCTTTAAAATACGGAATCGTGCCGCATTTGAGAATGAAATTGCGCGTCCCGTTTTGAATCAATACTGGACGGGATTTCTCCCGTATTTTTTTTAATCATTTTTTTTAAAGCAGCGTCTCATGCAAATCATCCCACACGCATTTTATGAAGATGCCTCCTTTCCTACTTTTGATTGGGTAATACTTGATGTCATCGTTAGTTTGATTGGTCTTTTTAACTGTCCAGTGAGGAGGGCGTGTCTTTTAAGTAGAGTCTGGAAAGTGTTGGCACTGAGATGTGGCGTCAGCGCAGAGTTGAAGCCCCTAATGTTGCGGTCAGCAAGTCGGCTAACATCCGCCATGTGCCGTCTTTCAGTTGCGAGAAGCAGATCATAGAATGGTTGAAACTGTTGCCCCTAACATTGCGCCACGGCGTGTGGT
Organism: Erpetoichthys calabaricus; assembly: GCF_900747795.2. Lineage (NCBI taxonomy): Eukaryota > Metazoa > Chordata > Cladistia > Polypteriformes > Polypteridae > Erpetoichthys > Erpetoichthys calabaricus. The sequence goes on along the minus strand of NC_041395.2, from coordinate 260,035,385 downwards.
TCGTTTATACCTCGTGTCTTCTCATTAAACTTTTATCTCGCGAATATGTTATTGCAATCCGCAGCGGGAGCGTTTCTATAAACTTCATTTAAACTTACGTTTTACACCGTGCTTTGTTTCCCTTATGAACATGCTTGAATGCTTCACTCGCTCCCTTCTCAATTGTTTAATTAATTTTTTGCTCTTCGCTGTTTTTGGCTCTTCCGTCATTTCCCCCTACTTCGTTCTTTTATCTCGCGAATATGTTATTGCAATCCTTAACGGGGCGTTTCATTAAACTGATTGAAAATAGTTTTGCATTTACCTTTTTAGTAAAAGGGAGCTTTTAAGCCTGAGAAATCCACCCCGTAAATGCACACGTTTAATTGCACATGTGTTAATATGTATGCTTACACAGTATTAAAAGACAGTCAAAAATTAACGTCATTTACCTTCGTTCCCGCGTTTGACTCGTGCTGTAAATCTCTTCCTTGTTTTTAGTTCACGTGATTACGTAGGAGGCGTGATGACGCGATACGTGACTCCGCCTCCTCCATTACAGTGTATGGACAAAAAATATGTTCCAGTTATGACCATTACGCGTAGAATTTCGAAATGAAACCTGCCTACTTTTGTAAGTAAGCTGTAAGGAATGAGCCTGCCAACTTTCAGCCTTCCACCTACACGGGCAGTTGGAGAATTAGTGATGAGTGAGTCAGTCAGTCAGTGAGTGAGTCAGTGAGGGCTTTGCCTTTTATTAGTATAGATATACTAGGGGGCTTCGCCCCCTGCTCGCTTCACTCACCAACCCCCGTGTTTAGTTTTCCAGATACACACTTTTAAGATTTGTTTTTTCTTTCAATTGTTGCTATTTCATTAGTTTCACTTTTATGTCAGAACTTCTGTAAAAGCAATATTTGCAATCTTTGGAGTCCCAATATGCTGAATCTTTTAAATTAGGTCAGTGAGACGTGTGTTTAATGACTCTGTACCATAATTCAGGATAGGTTTCTCTGTTTGGAATTTTAGCACAGACAAAACGATCTACATCATCAGCAGTTAATAATTTTTTTTGTAAAGTAACCAATAAATGCATCTGAGGTAAACCCTTTTTCTGCGATCTTTACTTTCTTTTTTTACACTTCCTAATTTTCCTACTTTCATATTCTTTAACTTTCTCCACATGTGTTTCGCTCCGTTTTATTTTTTTTGAGCCTTTCGAATTCCACTGCTTTCACAATCTCTAACCTGCTCTGCACGTGTATAGCGTGAACATGTTTATGAAGTTCTACTTTGTCTTTTACTCTTTGTCTTTTAATTCTGAGCCTGATTGGATGTGCTTTTTTTCAGTTCCACTTGTTCCGGGCTGATAATTACTTTCCTTATTTTCTGAATTTGCACCTCGATTATTCTTTTTCTTTTTTGCTCTTTTTTCTCTCCAACGCTTTTGAGTCTCTTTTTTTCCGCACTGCTTTCCTCTTCGCTTAGTCGTCGACGTTTCATTTAAAATGTATTGTCCTTATACGCTTTATATGTGCTGAGAGCCCTGGATCTGTGTGTACTCAAAGCCTTGACACGACTGAGTGTGTTGCTGCCCGTGGTCTTATTTGATATTGGTTGTAAGTAGGGCATGTCTTGCAAGAACCTCATGTTCTACGTCATCGTGAGACGGTTCTGGGTCAATCTCTTGGCACAAAGTCTCATGTTTAAGGTCCCCACGAGACACTCTGTGGCCATTCTCTTTTATCTCATGGGTCTTTTAAGTGTCTTCCGTGATCTTAACGTGAAGATCACGTCTCGTCTCCCATCTTTCTCTCCCAGGATTTTTTTTATAATAGAGAGATATTGTGGTGGTCGACTGGGGTCTGTGCCCAACCGGGACGCCTGGAAAGACCGGGAGAGGGACTATGCCTCCACCAGACCACGAGAGGGCAGCCGCCCTGGTTTGTATGGAGGCCACAGGAACTGAGCATGGAAGCTGGACCCTGTAGAGGCCCGTGGCCACCACCAGGGGGCGCCCGGAGAATTGAGGAGCCCTGGATGTCAGCACTTCCGCCACACCCAGAAGTGCTGCCACAAGGATTACCAGGGACACCCGGATGTGCGTATTAAAGTGGCTGCCTTCTTCCAGTCAATTGGCCCGAGGGTTGGAGGAGGAAGAGGACAAAGCTCAGGAGAGAGGAAGAAAGGCGGTGGAAGAAAGGAAGGCGCGTTGGAAGCCCAGACTTAAGGGTGATTGGTGCAGGGGCACTGTGTGCTGTGCGGGACTGTTTTGTAAGTTTTTTTTTTTTTGTTCTTTACTTCGCCTTTTACAATTTCATGTATTAGGAATTTGTTAGTTTTCACATACCCCTTGGGGTCAGAGCGCTGGGTCAGCCATTGTACAGCGCCCCTGGAGCAATTGAAGGTTAAGGGCCTTGCTCAAGGGCCCAGCAGAGTAGGATCTCTTTTGGCAGTGACGGGGATTCGAACTGGCAACCTTGGGGATACCAGTGCAGATCCTTAGCCTCAGAGCCACCACTCCGCCCCAAAATAAACTTGTGTGTGTTGGACTTAGTTGTGTCTGCCTGTCTGTGTCTGGGCTGGTATTCCACAATATATATATAGTGAAAGAAGACACAAAAACAGGAAAAAGGTTTGGGGCTCCACCCCATATATTGTAGTTATTCTTAAGCAAGAAAGCACTTCTCTGCAGAGTAATCTCAAAGGACTGACTGAGAAAGGACCGTGGCTGGTTTTATAGGCAGTGGGAAGGAAGAGGAGGGTCCAACAGGGCACAGACAAAAGTGAAGTCAGTATTAGGGTGTGGTCTGAAGACAGAAGTGGAACCTGGTTGAGATTTAGCTGGTCTTTCCTTGACCTGGCATTTTACCTTTATTTAAGCACATTAACTGCCTCCCATGCGCACGTGTGTGACAATATATATATTCTGTACTGCGGTGGGTTGGCACCCTGCCCAGGATTGGTTCCTGCCTTGTGCCCTGTGTTGGCTGGGATTGGCTCCAGCAGACCCCCGTGACCCTGTGTTCGGATTCAGCGGGTTGGAAAATGGATGGATGGATATATTCTGTATATATGTTGTCACACATGTGCAACTAAGAGGGAGTTGAATGGACCAAGTGAAGGTAATTACCTGCCAGGCCAGGGGGTGACAGGGTGCACTAAACCTACCTCTGTTATCTCTGCAGGCCAAAGACAGGAAAACATCACTTCCGGTTCTGACACCCACACTGACATCACTTCCGGTTCCAGTACCCAGACTGACATCACTTCCACTTTATAGCCTATAAAGCAGCCATCTTTGCTCAATTCAATCTAGAACTCCATTCATGTACATTAGTGCTTATTTAAAAACCCTTTTGCAGCCAGGGACAATATGCCGGTGGCTGCCCCAAACCTTTCCAGTGTGGTGAGACTCATTCTTTTACAATGTGTTATACAGTATCTGTCAAATAATACAAAGAGTACATGACATTTGTTTTGTCCTTATTGGGGCTTGTCAGGTGTACGCACTTTTGCATCTCCTCACGGAGACTGAACCTCAAATGTCAGTGCCTGAGGCGAAGCCCCTGACATTGCGCCCCAGTGGTTGGTTCCATGGTGGATGTTTGACGACTAGCTAAACAACCACAAGCGTTACCTGATAGATAATGAGGCAGACGACTTGGGACCTTGCACCACCAGGACACCTGGAGATGGAAAGGACCGGGAGAGGGGCAATTCCTTCCCTGGAGTGCAAGAGGGCAGCCCCCTGGATTACATCAGGGCCATGGAATGGTAGCTTGGAAGCTCAACCCTGTTGGAGTCTATGGCCACCACCAGGAGGCGCCTGGATGATCCCTGGATGGCAGCACTTCCGGTGCTGCCGGAAGAGGAGGGCACCAAATGCAACCACACCAGGAAGTGCTGCAAGAAGTTCATCAGGACGCACCTGGAGAACATCTGGGTGCAACATAAAGGGGCTGCCTCACTCCATTCGGAAAGATGGAGTCGGGTAGCAGAGGACAGAGCTTGCTGGAGAGGAGTGGAGGCAGCAGAAGAGAAGAAGATGAAATAAAGAGATAAGGACTGAGTTTATTGTGGTTTGTGCACTGTGTGTATTATGCAGAAAAAAATAAATAGTGTGTGTTTGGACTTCGGTGTGTCTCAGTGTCTGTCTGTGTCCAGGCATCTTTCACAATAACCACCCAAATAATCACAAGACCTATGAATGTAATACTTCAATCTTCACCTTGTTATATAAGCGAACGAGCCACTGTGGTGCAACATCTGAGGCTTCGCCTCAGGTTAACAGACCACTCTAAATTAGCCATATATATGACAGCGTGTTAATGTGAGTGCCCTGTAATTGACTGGCACCCTTCCAGGCTTAGCTTCTCCCTTGTATCCAGTGTTCCCAGGATGGGCTCCAGCCACAATGACTCTGAATTGGACAAAGTGTGTACAGATAATGAAAGAATGAATATACTGTACATATTTATATACACATCCATTTCTCTAATCCAGTAACAGCTTTCAGTGCACTGGAGCCTATCCTAATACCACCGAGCACAATACACAGCCTTGGAGGCCAACCCATTACATGAAACACACATGCACAGCCACACTGTCACTCAATCCATTTTTAGAGATGCTGCTTACCTTTACATTGACTGTATTTTTCCTGATATCCTGTATTAATTGAATTTTTGACACAGAGTGTTTTCTGGTACTTAACAAAAATGAAATATTATGTTAAAGGGTACCTGACTGAACCAATCACACATTTTTACTTATGCCATTTATTGAATGAAGAAAAGCTATCTAAAACTATCTTTCACATTGTGAAAAAAAAGATCCCTAATTAACAATCAACGCATTTAAAGGTTTGATTAGAGTCAGCTGATTGAACAAAGCCAGGTATGAGTATAAGCAGCACTGCTCATTATAAGCTTCATTTATTTTGACTGTCAGAATCAAGTTCCAAGATTTAATAAGAATATAATGCTATTCTCAAAGTAACTTATACATATATATTATCTATTTATACAAAATGACAAAACATCCAGCATCTGTGCCTGGGTGTAATGTCATCTGGCATCCACAAAAGAGCTGCAGTGTCCGGTGAAGAAAGGCAACAAGACGCACAAAGAAAATCAGACATAAGTGCTAGTATATCAGGTAAACAGAGGTTCCTAAATGCATGATGTGATTAAAACAGGTAGACTTACCATGGTGACATTGTGCCTGTTTAAATATACAGGCATTGTATACTGTATATTAATATACTCATGTACTGGACATGTGTACTATATAGTGTACATGTATATAATATACTACGGTCCTGACTTTCTTTGGTTATGAAAGATCCTTAAGCATCCTTTGAAAAGAGTAGGGTGTACCCCAATATCCTTGCTAAATTGCCCACAATGAACTTGTCTTTTCCATTTTGGCCCCCAATCATCCCGTCTCTAATTGGTTAACTCTCTTCCATGCCTTCACCACCTAATAGCTAGCATGGGGTGAGTGTATTGGAGCAAAAATGGCTCCCATCACATCATCTGTGTAGATGCTGCACATTGGGGGTGGCTGAAGTGGCTTCCCTACTGCCTCTGTTGAGTGCATTCAGGAACTGGGACTAGATGGTCTATTCCAGTTACATTCCTACTCTCAAAATTTGTGCAGGGGGCCTGAAATGAAAACTTCAATTTTCAATCCTCGTAATCAGGAGGAGCAATGTGGAATCTCTTGTGTCTGTTTGACAGTGGACTAGTTCTTTGACCTTACAAAGATATTTAAGGATCTGTAGAAATCTGCAAATCCTGTCTACACTTTGTCACACACGTGTGCATGGGAAGCAGGTAAAGGATCTGAATACTGACAATTCCATGGGGTTGGCGAGGTGCACTGACTTCTTCTCTCAATCCTCTGCAGACCATTCATGGGAAATCCCACAGAGTTCCGGTGCCTGTAATGACGTCACTTCCGGGTACCGCATCTGTGATGACGTCCACTTCTGGTCGCATTGAGGTGGATGTGTGTTTGTTTTCATCATGATGACGTCACCTCCGGGTCCGGTGTACGTGATGACGTCACTTCTGGTTCTGTCACCTATGAGGACGTCACTTCCTGTCCCAATGACATAATTTTCTGGTCCAGGCCATCTTTGCCACATGTCTTCAGTTCTGTTTTGGACTTTGAACCAGGCACAATTCATCAGAATTTGACCCTTTTGTAGCCAAGGCATAGTACACGGGTGGCTGCCCCAAACCTTTTTTATGTCTCCTGTCCATTCTTGTGGCAACCTATTTTGTGGATGTGAATTGTTCCAGCATATTGTGTGTTAGATGACCCAACTGAATAAGGTTATCAGTTTTTGTTACCTGCTATTTTCTTGGGGTCTTATTCCCGAGTTAGTGTAGTGGGAAGATTTAAACAAAGGATTGCTGCAGTGGTAAAAGTTATACCATAAGGTGTTGGTGAAATGGGAGAAAACCAGTAGAGGAATGGCAAGAACATGCAAACTCTAAACAATATGTGTCTATGGTTCTTTGTGTAAACAACAAATTCTTAATGTTTACTTGGGGGCTCCACCCCCTGCTCGCTTCACTTGCCCACCCCGTGTTTGGTTTACCGGATATATAATTTAAAGAGATTGTTATTTTCATGGGAATTGTTACATATGCATTATTTTCACTTATACTTTAAAAACTTTTGTAAAAACAAAACTTGTCCTTTATTTCTGGCCCTGTGTGTGGTTACATCTCTTTCTCGCAAGACGTATAACGCTGCTCACGTTGTGAAGGGGGGGGGGGGCTGAACGCACGCTAAGGATATGCCATCGGATCATCTGCTGTCTTTCTGCTGCTGGTGAGCTGCCTGTTCTGCTTGTCGTATGTCGTTGTTTTAAGAGCTGGGATGCATGTCTGCCAAAAGCAATCCAACAACTGCTAGGTTAGATGTCTATAGACTTGTTTTAAATGATGGCTTACTGCCTTGTCTCACGTGACGTTGTAAGAACAATAATTGTCCTTTATTTCCGGCCCCTAACGTGGTTAAATCTCTTTCTTGCAGGACGTATAACACTGCTTGGGTTGTTGCGGGCAGCTGCTGTCACGCTGCCCGTCAATCATTTTAAAACCAGTACAGCCGCTGTCCTTTTTGCCACTTCGTGTCTCTGCTGCTTACGTTGTGATCGCTTCTCCGTGATCATAAATATACACCTGACTGAATTGTGTTTTCTTTGAAATTAAACTTGTTGTTGCTTTAACTGTTGTGGGACCATAGATTCTCATAGCGTATGGTCCATTATTGTGTAAATCTACGTTTTGTGCACTGAATTCGAAAACACTTTGTTTTCTGCTCTTTGCCTTTTATTTCTGACCTTGCTTTGTCCTGCTATTTTTTCAATTACACCTGGGGCCTCATGTATAACGCCGTGCGTAGAACTCACACTATAACATGGCGTAAGCACAAAAGCGGGATTGTGTGTATGCACAGAAAAATCCAGATGCAGGAATCTGTGCGCACGCAAACTTTCACGTTCTTCCACTACATAAATCCCAATCAGCGTGAAAAGTAACGCACGTGCACATGCCTTCTGTCCCGCCCCAACTCCTCCCAGAATTACGCCTCTTTGAATATGCAAATCAATATAAATAGCCTTCTGTGAAAAGACAATGGGAAAAGCACAGGGGAAAATTTAAGAATTTCAGCGAATACCAAGTGGAGGCAAAGGAAAAACTTACTATTTGTTGGTTTAAACAGTGGTATAATCAACAAAAGGAAGTTGATCGAGTGACAGAGTGTCGGAGAAACTCAAAGGCTCAAGTTCACAAAGTCGCACCGTGCCCGAAATAAAAAAGAAATCACATATCAAAGTCGCAGTGAAAAGGCGAGTCGTAGCCCACCGTCTGAGTGTCATTTGAAAGCTTATTAGGGTACAGACAAAAAAAATAGGCACACAGTGGGGAAAAAAGCACGAAATGTCAACTTTAATCTCGAACTTTCCACTTTAATCACGTAGTTTATTTTGCCATTAAAGTAGAACATCATAAACTTCACCTTAAAATCGTTTAATTAACTAGTTTCTCAAATCCCATTGTAACTAAAGTGGCACATTAAATGCTTTGTTCTGTATTTGATCTTCTATGTGCTCTACATGTGTGAATCACTACCTGCTTCTTAAAAGGGCTTTCTCTTTCTCCGACAGGACACATAATCCATTACATTCGTGATATTACAGCTCTCTGAATAATTAAAATACCGAGATGTATACGTGATATCTTTTTCATGATGATAGGAATGAAAGCATGTTATTAAACATGGGAACACAGTGGCGAAGTGCTTGTTCATGTCTCACGCAAGAGGCTTGCTGTGCCATGCGCGACCTTCGATGAAATAATTTATTACAGAAGTACTGTCTCTTTCAAAAGTACTAACCTCCAATTCCTGTCCTTACTTTTCTTTCTTCAAAAACCCAATCGCCATACAATCAGCTATATAGACGTGAAGCCATACAGTATGTAAGCTTAAAACGCAGATTCTTCAAAACTTTTAAGGAGCATTGAAATATCTTCGTAGTACATGTTTAATTATTATATCCGTCTATCCTTCCAGTGTTGCGTCAGCACCAGCAAGAATACAACGCAATGCAGGAACAATCCCTGAACTAGATAGCTGCGGCACCGTGTCCTCACATGTTTAATTATTAACAATAAAGATTATTTAAATGAAGTTAAAGTTTTATCTGTATAATATAATCAACATATTTTGCTGCATTTCATCTTTAAAATGATATCATCATCATATGTAAATACGTGCTTCATAAAGTGGCGCAGGTTGTGCAATATTATAACTGTAGTGCAAGTTTACAGTGGCGTAATTGTACTTATAAGTACAAACAGTTCTACAAGGAGCACTTGATGGACTGATTGAGTGCGTTTATAGTTCTTGAGATGAAACTTTTTCTAAACCGCGAAGTCCGTACAGGGAAGTCTCTGAAGCGTTTTACCTTGGCTCAGGCAGCGTCTGCTTCATGCTGTGTACTGATAACTCTCTTTCCGATCAGCTGCTGCTGTGATTCCCCACTCAGATACAGTGATATAAATACTCCGAGTGGTGCAGTGAGAGTAATATGGAAAAAGATGATCTGCTGTGGCAACACCTAACGGGAGCAGCTGAAAGAAGAAGAAGATGCAGTGAGAGTTACAACGCTAAAGCAGTTATGGTATTTGGAATACTATGGCTATTTCCTGGACCATTATATTGCTGCAGGTTAATTACAATCAGATGCATTACACTAATAAACAATATGCAGTTAGTTTCAGTGTATTTATAAAGCCATGTCAGGAATGTGGAGCTAAGAAAGAAAGGGTGATCACACAGGAACAGTAGCACTGCTTTGACGCCGGGTGCCGCCAGTCTGCAAAAACCGAGCAGAGAAATTGCGTACGCCAAGGTATGAGTTACCGTGGAAATGTACGTGGCTTTACGCCAAGTTTAGGTTTTATACATCGTGATTTGAGCGTGGAAACGTTCTTACGCAACATTTCTGTGCGTACGCACCGTTTATACATGAGGCCCCTGGTCCTGATGATTAATTTCCTTTTGTTTGCGCTAATGCGATCTTTTAGTCGTCGACGTTTCATTTATAATGTACTTCCCTTTATACGCTTTATATGCACTGAGACCCCTGGATCTGTGTGTGCTGCATGCCTTTACACTACTGATTTTTTGCTGGCCATGCTCTGATATTGCTTGTAAGTAGGACGTGTCTTGCAAGAATCTCATGTTCTATATCCCAACGAGATGCTCCGTGGCCATTCTCTTTCATCTCGCGGGTCTTTTATTTGTTTTCCGTGATCTTAACATGAAGATCACGTATCGTCTCCTAGTCATTCCCTCCCACAGGATTTTTTTTTATAATAGAGAGATAGATGTGAAATCTTTAACAAATTTCCAACTTTGTCCATGTGTCTTTGTTGCAGAATTTATTTTAAACTAACAGCTGATCCACTGTACTAATTCCTTTCATAATTTTAAACACTTCATATCACCACTTAACCTCTGTTTGCTTAAACTGCAAATGTTTAACTCCTCCAGTCACTCCTTATAGCTCATACCTCTCAGTCCCAGAATCAGCCTAGTTGCTTTCCTCTAGACCAGTGTTTCCCAACCTCGGTCTTGTGGCCCCCCTGTGGCTGCAGGTTTTTGTTCCAACCAGCTTCTGTTTTTAATTGGACTCCTAGGCTAATTAAGTGATGTGTTATTTCCCAAGTTCTGTGTTTTGGGAACAATATAGAACAATATAGAAATTAGAAAACTAAGTTTGGTAAAAAAAAAATATATATATATATATATATATATTAAAATGTACCAAGCAGTTATATTGGAATAATGTATTTTTTTCTTTTTAACAATATTTTCATCTTGATTTTCATTCTACTTTTCCAGGTGTTCTAATTGTTTAATTGATCCATTATTTACTAATTAGTGGGTCTGACGCTAAAGTAGTTGCAGCCTTTCATGATTCAGTGTTGTTTGCCAGCGTGTCTGCCCTGCTCATTTTTAATTGTCATTAATAAGATACAACGAAGGGGAAAAACTGCACAGAGAAAGGGCAAAATATAATGAAATCAACAAAAGAGAGTTAAGCATTTAAATCTATAACAAAAGAAGAAATATTTCTAAATGTTGTATAAATGTAAAAATCATGTTGCTGTGCTTTTCGGAATGTAGAATAAAAGAACAATAATGCAAGCTAATTAAATGAGATCAGTGTCATCAGGTGTTGTCACTGATTAGGAATCTGGTTGGAACAAAAACCTGCAGGACCGAGGTTGGGAAACACTGCTCTAGACTTTCACAAGTCCTGTTACATCTTTTTTTTATGGAGACCAAAACTGCACACAGTACTCCAGGTGAGGCCTCACTAGTGCATTATACAACTTAAGCATCATTTTCTTTGACCATAGATAGAGATGAGTTCTCTTTAGGTGTTAGGTCCTTCTCATAAGGAATATTTTCAGGTTTAGACTTCTCATTGTGCATTCAAATCTAACATATTTACAACCTATGCGTAAACCTTACATAAAATTTCATCTGCCACAAATCTGTCAAAGCCAGTTTCCTGTCCAAGTCTCAACTTATCCGATTCTGCATTTTCTGTCCTTCTACCTAGTTTGGTGTCATCTGTAAACTTAAAAAGCTTTTTATTTATATTTCCATCCATCCATCCATTTTCCAACCCGCTGGATCCAAACACAGGGTCACGGGGGTCTGCTGGAGCCAATCCCAGCCAACACAGGGCACAAGGCAGGAACCAATCCTGGGCAGGGTGCCAACCCACCACAGTATTTATATTTCTATTCAGATTATTTAAATTTATTTTAAAATATTTCAAATAAAAACAGGAGGGCTTAGCATGGTGGCTTTCTGTCTATTCCAGGATTCTGGATTGAAACTCCAGCCTAGTCATATTTTGTGCAAGGACTGAACATTGTTCCAGTGTCTCTGGAGTGCTACCCACAACCTACTGACATATGCAAATGGCGCTGTATTCATGAGTGGGCTCTGCAATGAACATTGATGCATCTTGCCATGCACCCACTACTGCCAGGATGGGCTTCAGCTCATAGTGACCATAAATTGGATTTCATTTGTTTAAAATACAAGTGGGTGCATGGATGGATTAATTTGGCAGCTTTCTCTAACATTTTAAATCATTAAATTTGTTAAAACATTTTTTATTAATTTCAGTCACACTTTTTTGTCTCTATGCCTGTTTGTGGGTATGTATTACTCCACAGTATGAGATAATCTGTTCACTCTATTTCAGTATATTGATTTAAAGCTTTTCAGGGAGAAGTGTTCATTATGCAGGTGTTGCAACTGCTTTCAGGGAAAGGCAAAGATATTTCTTTTTAATGGGGAGATGAAACATGAGTCAGAAACCGAGTGAAGTTCATAACAAAAAAGTCCTGTTCAAATGAAAGAACACCCTTTAACTTTAGTACATGTATCCAGACATGGACAAATTTGTTGGTACCTCTCCACATAAAAGAACCCACAATTGTCTTTGAAGTAACTTGAAACTGACAAAAATAATTGGCACCCATCATTTTTTATTCTGTATTTAACAAAGGTAAGACTTTGCTTCAGAGTTTTGATTCAACAGAATATTTCAAATAATCACAAATTTAAATATGTACAAAAATGAATGGACCCATGACCTAATATTTTGTAGTACAATCTTTAGAGGCAGTCACTGCAAAAAAGCGATTCCTGGAGCTCTCAATGAGACTTCTGCACCTGTCAATGGGTCACTTAGTCCACGATCCATGCCACTAGGTTGTGTGCCATCTTACAAACAGACCTCAGTATGTGTGTCTCGGGAACTGCATGTCTGACAATGTGGTCAGCAACACAGGAGTGCTGCAGGGGACTGTACTTTCTCCGGTCCTGTTCAGCCTATATACATCGGACTTCCAATACAACTCGGAGTCCTGCCACGTGCAAAAGTTCGCTGACGACACTGCTATCGTGGGCTGCATCAGGAGTGGGCAGGAGGAGGAGTATAGGAACATCATCAAGGACTTTGTTAAATGGTGCGACTCAAACCACCTACACCTGAACACTAGCAAAACCAAGGAGCTGGTGGTGGATTTTATGAGGCCCAGACCCCTTATGGACCCCATGATTGTCAGAGGTGACTGTGTGCAGAGGGTACAGACCTATAAATACCTGGGAGTGCAGCTGGATGATAAATTGGACTGGACTGCCAATATTGATTATCTGTGCAAGAAAGGACAGAGACGGCTATACTTCCTTAGAAGACTGGCGTCCTTCAACATCTGCAATAAGATGTTGCAGATGTTCTATCAGACGGTTGTGGCGAGCACCCTCTTCTACATAGTGGTGTGCTGGGAAGGCAGCATTAAGAAGAAGGACGCCTCACGCCTGGACAAACTGGTGAGGAAGGCAGGCTCTATTGTAGGCATGGAGCTGGACAGTTTGACATCTGTGGTGTAGCGACGGGCACTCAACAGGCTCCTATCAGTTATGGAGAATCCACTGCATCCACTAAACAGTGTCATCTCCAGACAGAGGAGCAGCTTCAGCGACAGACTGCTGTCACTGTCCTGCTCCACTGACAGACTGAGGAGATCGTTCCTCCCCCAAACTATGCGACTCTTCAATTCCATCCGGGGGGTAAACGTTAACATTATACAAAGTTATTGTCTGTTTTTACCCGCATTTTTATTACTCTTTAATTTAATATTGTTTTTTGTATCAGTATGCTGCTGCTGGAGTATGTGAATTTCCCCTTGGGATTAATAAAGTATCTATCTATCTATCTATCTATCTATCTATCTATCTATCTATCTATCTATCTATCTATCTATCTATCTATCTATCTATCTATCTATCTATCTATCTATCTAACTGCTCCAGCTGTGTCATGTTTGAAGGGTGCCTTCTCCAGACTGAATGTTTTAGTTCTTTCCATAGATGTTCGATAGGATTCAAATCAGGGCCTTTAGAAGGCTACTTCATTATTCATTGACTGAGAGAGAGTTTTCTGACACTTAGGGGTACATTTCACTCTAGAATGTCTTGATAGTCTTGAGATTTCATTGTTTCCTGCATGGACTCAAGGCACCTCGTGCCAGACACAGAAAAAGCAGCCCCAAAACATAACCGAGCCTCCTCCATGTTTCACAGTAGGCATGGTGTTCTTTTCTTTAAAATCTTCATGTCTGTTCATTCTAATGTGTCTTGCCAAAAAGCTCCAGCTTTGACTCATCTTCCGAAAAAAACATTCTCACAGAAATAATGTGGCTTGTCAATATGTACAGTATTTTAGCAAATTCCAGTCTGGCTTTTTTATGTTTGTCTTTCAACAGTGTAGTCCTCCTGGGTCTTCTCCCATTGAGCCCATTGTCACTTCAAAAGCAAAAGATAGTGCAGTCAGACACTAAGGGACCTTGACCTTGGCATGTAGCTTGTATCTCTTTGAAAATTGTCCTTGGCTTTTTGTTTACCATTCTCACTATCCTTCTGCCCATTCTGGGGTTGATTTTCCTATTGCGACCTCGCCCAGGGAGGTTAGCTACAATCCCATGGATCTTAAACTTCTTAATATTTGCAACTATTATCACAGGAACATCATGGAAATGGTCTTCTAGCCTTTTCCTTTAACATGTTTGTCTATAATTTTCTTTCTGATCAATTCGAACAACTCTCTCCTTTGCTTTCTCTGGTCCATGTTCAGAGTGTAACACACGATGATACCAAATAGCAGAGTGACAGCTTTTCTCTATTCTCTATAGGCTGAATAATTGACTCCATGATTGGAGACATGTGTGATACTAATTTAAAAAACAGTTTGAAAAATCACTCAAATCTAGTTATTTGTGATCTTTACTAAGGGTACCAACAAATGTGTCAAGGCCATTTCAAAATGTTTTTGTAGAATAAGTAATACTAATCTCTTTTCACACTTGCTTTGCTTTACTCGATGATATGTCAAAGGCATGCAGGTATATCTGGGACAATTGATTTTCGTTAAGCACTTTTCAGGAAGCAACACTTTTTCAATGAGCTGTAACGGTCTCAATAAATTTGCCCACATCTCTATCTTTTTCTCAGCTACCATATCTTCTTTCCACTAGCACCAAAAACCAGGCTATTTGTTTTCAATAAAGTATATCAAAATCAAAATCTCTCATTCTACAGCTTCATGTGGGACACCCTTGAACTGGACGCCTTTCTTGTTTTATGTCTCATATATAGTGCCTATGTCTATTGGAATGCCTGTGGCAATGTTATGATCGGTGATTGGTTTCCACCCATATTGTCATGCAAGTGATAACACAGTAGTTGAAGCATTATTATGTCAGGATGCTGTTTTTAAACATCCGTTATGATTGTTTAACCTTGTTTGGTTTTTATGCAAACAGAGTTGCAAATTCAAAAGACCACTGTAGCCATGAGGTTAAGAGAGAAACAGCTGTTGCACGGGATGACCCCATCATAGTGAGCAGCTCGATCAGCTGCTAACTGAGAGCACAAAAGCAGAACAGGTGACTACTGTATGTAATTCAGTGGCCCGAGTTTGATCTCAGCTGCTTCCAGTTTGTCAGGGAGGATGTGTGGTGTCACCTTGAGTGATTCCCTGAGCAAACACAAAATGGTGCCCTAAGTCAGATCTGCTCAGGGAAGGGCACAGTATAACCAGAATGGTGAGCACCGTCAGCCTAAAAGAGGAAACTGTTGTGCAAGAGGCCATCTTGTAGTTGGTAGACTGACCTGCTACTGGCTGATGGAGTTCTCCTTTAGCACAGGCAGCTATATAATCCAGAAGCCCAAGTTTCATCCTCATCACCACTTGAACAGAGAAAACCATACATATATATTCCAGTCTCAACTAATGACAGTATTCAATGTAGCCTGCAATATTTGATTCACATTAGGATGTACACTCAGAGAGAAAATTGTTAGGAATACTATACTTGGTAGAGCCTCAGTTCTTCATGGCATGAATTCTGCAAGATGTTGGAAACATTTGTTTAAGATTCTGGTCCATGTTAACATTATTGCAGATTTGTCAGCTGTACATTCATGCTGCTAATCATCTGTTCTACCACATCTCAAAGGTGTTCTATTGGATTCAGATCCAGTGACTGGGAAGGCCATTGAAGAACACTGACCTCATCGTCATTTACATGAAACCAGTTTGAGACAAAGTTTTTTTGTGACAGGGTGCATTATCATGCCAGAAATAGCCATTAGAAGATGTGTAAATTGTGGTCATGAAAGGGTGCACATGGTCAGCAGCACTAGTCAAGTAGGCTATTCAGGCAATAATTGATTGGTGTACACAGGCCCAAAGTGTTCCAAGAAAGCACTTCCCACACCACCATCACTAACCTGGACTGTTGATATGGTAGGTTGGGTGCATAAATTCATGTTGTTGGCGCCAACTTCTTCATCTGTGTGCCTCAGCAAAAATTAAGATTCATCAGAATAGGTTATGGTTTTCCAGTCTTGAACTGCCTGGTTTAGGTGAATCTGTGTTTCCTGCAGCCCCAGATTTCTATTCTTGGTTGAGAGGAGTGGAATCTGACCTGTGCCTCTGCTGTTCTAGCCCATCCACCTCAAGGTTTGACTTGTTGTGCATTGTGAGATGCTTTTCTGCTCACCACCATTGTACAAAGAAGTTATTTGAGTTGAAGTAGCCTGTTGGCTCAAACCAGTCTGGCCATATTCTTCTGACCTCTCTCATCAACAAGGTGAATCCATTCACAGAACTGCCGCTCACTTTTTTGTACCATTCAGAGTACATTCTAAAGGAGGTTGTGTGATAAACCCCAGGAGATCAGCATTGCAGTAATGCTCAAACCTGTCCACCTTGTACCAACAATCACTGAGATCACAGTAGTTCCCCATTCTAGTGTTTGATATGAACATTAAATGAAGCTCCTACCTGTGTCTGCATGATGTTATGCATTGCACTGCTACCACACCATTGGCTGATTAGATAATTGTATGGATAAGCAGATATTCAGGTGTTCCTAATAATTTTCTCAGTGAGTGTATGTTAACAAGCACATTACCAGCAGGAAGAAGGGAACATTGTGCATAACATAAAACAGTACTAAGAAAAAAAAATAACAGACAAATAAATATTCTGATTATATTCCACATTAATTAAGTAAGCAAACCTTTATCTGATTCTATCAGTGTAAAACATGTAGTTTTCTTGTTGGCAATTTAAAAGCAAACCCCTTCAATCAAAACTTAATTTTGTGGAGCTTCACGTTTTACCCACCTCCTGCTCCTCAGACTTGGTGCTGTTCAGATCTGGGCAGCGTTATCCAGCCCAAATCACTCATGTTCAGTTTAAGTCGCAGTCATCACAATGATTTGCTCGCTCAATCATTCTTTCTTAAATTATATGGGCATTGTCCAAACTCTTCTACTATGAATAAAGATGAAGTGACACAATTGACAAAACCTCTGTACAAAAGCTGAAATAGCTGGTGGTAAGATATCACTTGTTCATTTAAACTTTGAGGTTAAATTTACTGGAGAAAGGATTCTGATTTTCAGTGATTGATTGCACCAAGTCATATAACATAATTTCAGAAAGCTGCTAAAATATGGAAAGCTGTGCTTGAAATGACGTTTTAGCCTCAGGGTTTATTATAGTCAGATTCAGAAATATAATGGTTAAAATGCACAGCTCCATGATCAAATGTTCTGTTCAGAATGCAGTGTTCTTGAATTGGTGTAAGTTTCTTCCCGAAGATGAAAATAAATGTGAGTTTTATGGCTCACAATGAAATTCATTTTCTCTTACCCATTTGCTGCACCCTGCTTGAAAGCACCATGTAGAAAATGGATCATTATGTCCAGCTTAGCGGGTGCATTAAAAACCTGAATTTGCCATTGAGTGAATTTTCCCAGCTTCTGTCTTCCTAGTTCTTTGCCAGCAATGCACAGAGATTACATTTTTATCTTTCTGATGTGCAGATTCTCCACCGGCTGTCTCTTAGCAATGAATAAGAGACAGAAAAATTCATATAAATTACATTTTGCAAATAAGCAGGTGATCAGGGGGCAGATGATTAATTAAAGTTTATTCTAAGCAGAACTGAAACACATCATTAAAGCTGATCACTTTAATGTAAGAGATAATAGAAGGAGAAAATACGCCTGGAGACGAGAAGCAGATTTAGGTTCACCTTCTTGGACCTCCTTGAGTCTGGAGAAACTTCCAGATCTGCAGCTAGGGTGATCCATGGGCTCCCACAGAGTGGTGGGCTCCATCTAGTAAACTGCAGCAAATCTTCGATGATACTGGATTAGTTTATGGGCTCAAAAAAGGGTTGTCATTCTTATTTTTATATTATTCTTAATACATTTATGAATATCACTCTAGTACTTCATGGGGCTAGTGGAAAAGACACTGTAAATTTCTGGCAACATTCTGCTCCTGGCTGCTGGATTTAATAACCTATCGGCCCTACTGGACATGGCAACACATAGGCTGGCATTGTCTACAACTTCAATTTGACTTGGCCATTACTTGTGCAAAGACTGCATATACTGCCTTTATCTT
Source organism: Erpetoichthys calabaricus (assembly GCF_900747795.2). Taxonomy (NCBI): domain Eukaryota; kingdom Metazoa; phylum Chordata; class Cladistia; order Polypteriformes; family Polypteridae; genus Erpetoichthys; species Erpetoichthys calabaricus. The sequence goes on along the minus strand of NC_041395.2, from coordinate 260,017,300 downwards.
AAAGATGGATACTATGTGGTATAGCCTGGAAGACTCGGCATCCATGATTTCCAAAAAGAACTTCAAATTTTGATATGTAGGACCACAGGACTTCACCTCAGTCCATCTTAAATGAGCTCAGGTCCAGAGACGATGCTGCCTGCCACTACTCAGTCAGAAGGAATGAGGACAATGCTTGCATGGAGGAGTGGAGGCATTGACAGAGATTGAGAGAGAGAAGACAGACGGAAGACAAAGCATTGCAGTGTGCTTGCTATTTGTTGGCTGTCTTGTGCTTGGTGCTGTGGGAAACACTTACAAAGAAGGTTCTCCCATGAATAAACACTCTTTTGTACTCTTTTTGTGCCCCATGGTGGTCTCAATACATACATTTTGGATTTGCCTTTACATGAAGCTACCAATAGAAACAATGACCTCTAAAGTTCTTGTTCCTCAGTGGAGGCATTTCTCTATAACACATTTCTGGATCCCTCAGATCCATGTACAGAAGGAATTGGTTTCCTTGCTGTGCGGGTAATAACACCAAGCACTTTTCTTTGGCATTTATATATCTTCATTTTCAAACACTTATGTTTTAAAATGCACCATTTTTTTTTTACCTCTACTCAGTCCGTCATTTAAAGATGATTGGTGTTTTACGTGGTGAGTGCTCTTGGTATTGTACATATATGGGGAACAGTGGGCATATTAATATTGCTGTATATATGCATCATCTTGGAAAATAAAGAAGAAAAGAAGACACACAGAAAATTCAGACAATGGGGTCAGGTTTTGAAGATCAGTGTTTGTGAGCACTTCATAGCCAGTGTCAGGCAAAACAGAGAACTCGATAAACTCCCTGCTTTTGATCTGCAGGTAATTACCTAGCTAGAGGCTGAATTATAATGTTACTGCTTTGCTATTTTTTTCATTTGAAAAAGAAAATGTACTTCAAGGGATTAGAAGAAGATGTGTAATCATAATAGCCCACAATATTAACAAATGATATTTTCCTTAATATTAAGAGGAGTTTTAGCTAAAGCTGCACACTCTGAGGATGACCTATTTTTGCAAAACTAATTTAGATGGTTTTGTGAGAGATAGTTTTGATGTTTTTTGAAGTGAATAGTGCATTTAACCAACCTGCTGAAAAGGCTGATTAAAGGGGAATGAAGAATGTATCACTAGAACATCTGTTGGAAAAATGTTATTTTGATTAAACTGGCTAATGTTTATTTTGAGTTCACGGAGTAATCTGCTTTAGCTTTACTCTTTTACAATTAGTGGCCAGCTAGGTCCACCTCCTCCTCCCACATAATTGACCATTGGCTGACAGCACCATATGAACAGAAAGAGAACATTTCAAGCACATAAATAAAGATTTGCAAATGGGTGAGATGCAGTGGAATGGATAAGGTCTGGTAGTGGATCCTAGAATGTCATGACATGAGTGTAACAGGAACTTTGCTGAGGTTTTGTTATATGACAATGTTATGGTGTAATCTCTGAAGAACAGTGATCTTAATGGTCAACAACTTGCGTATGAGCACACCAGAGGTGCCGAAAGAAGCCTATCAGAATGTTCAATCCATTTTCAACGACGGCATATGAACACTGAGGACACAATCAAGTTCTGCTCCTATCAGAGAGAAACAAAAGGTTACTGTCACAGTGTGATTTGGAAACCAACCTCTGGACATTAGAGGACTAGAAATGCATTGTATTTGGTTGAAGTCTGGTGCACACTGATGAGAGAACAAGAAGACAACAGAAAAAAATTTAAGGAGTCACTATGGCCATGACAACAGTGTTAGGTGGTATTTTTCACTGTACTTGTCAGGTCTCTTTGTTCAAGTTTACTAACATTCAAAAACTGCAAGATATATGTGCTTCGTTGCTTATCAAGGATGCCTCTTCATGGAAGCAACACACCTATCTGTGAAGGGGAAGCCCCAGAATATTTTTAGGAACACAACAGGAATGTCTACTAAATGTAGAAGCCTCCTCGATCACCAGATCTCAGTCTAGTCAAACAGCTGTCAAAATGGTATGGGAAACTATTCAGAAAAAAGATTATGTGTCAAATAATTTACAACAACTATGGAACACAGTAGACGTGACTTAGGCCAGCATTCCGCACCACACAATCAATCGCTTGTGAGTCAATGTGTAAATCGAGTCTGGCAGTGATAACAGCTAAAGTGAATTTTGGACATTCAGTGTATTTTTTTATGTATTTATTAAAAATATAATGCACTAGTAAGACTGCATCTGGAGTATTAGACTACAATATAATGCACTAGTAAGACTGCATCTGGAGTATTAGACTACAATATAATGCACTAGTAAGACTGCATCTGGAGTATTATGAGCAGTTCTGGTCATTATGCCACAAGAAAGACATAGCAGCACTTGAAGCTGTTCAGAGGAGAGAAACCAGGTGCATCCCCGAACTTGAGGACATGTTGTACTTGTAAAGACACAGAGAATTAAACCTGTTTGGTCTTGAGCAGAGGAATCTGCATGGGGACCTAATGCAGGTCTTCAAAATTGTCAAAGGCATTGATAAAGTAGATACAGAAGATTTTCTTTCAATTTAAGGGGGAATCAAGTACTCAAGGACACCACTGCAAATTAAGAGGACTGAAGCCAGGAAGCTCTTGTTTACTCAAATAGTTGTAGGAATCTGGAACAAATTACTGAGCCATGTAGTTGAAGCAGAGACCTTCACAACCTTCAAGAAGTATCTGAATGAAATATTGGGACAGCTTAGCTATCAGCTAAACAACCAAGCTTGGTGGACTGAATGGTCTCCTCTTGTTTGTCAAATTTCTTATGTTCTTACTGGTGGTACCTGACAGAATCCTAAATTTTTTAGTTCATGCAAACATATTTTTTTAAACTAAACTTTGGATGACTTCTTTCTTTCTTTTCTTGAACTTGCTTGACACAAACCTTTTGAAAGCTCTGCTGTCCAAACCTTTTTCACAGCAATACTACAGGACATCATACTTCATTGCTTGGCCTTGCTAAGAGATGACATTACAGGTCAATAAATTTCACTTTCTGGTGTTTTTTCCCCCAGTTGCAAGGTTTTTTCCTCAGACCAGTGGGAAAAGGTCCCAGCTTTGATGGCAGCTGTACAAAGTGTAACCAGCATGAAAATAATTTGATATAAAATTAAGCATACCTTCTAATGGGAATGCCTTATAATAAAAGGCTGCTAGACGTTACTGCTCAGACAGCAATATTTATTGATCTTTTAAACTATGGCATCGTCTTGGACACACTCTTCTGTTACAGAGAGAGCCTTTGTTATTCGGTGCTTTACTGGAATACAGTGAGTAATGTCTGCCTGGGTAGTCTTGTAAACTGATCGTTTCAATTCCTAGTTGGAATTAGTAAATGGTAAAGGCCCTTTAATTCTGACTCATTGTTGAGTTATGTTTATACAGCATTTTGACAGCCATTATTTTAAGAAAGACACTGATATTAACTGTAAATAGCAAAAAAGCATTGGGACGGGGGCATTTGTTTGGGCCTGGAAATTCAAATGATTGCAGTTTTTAGTGTCAGGATGATTTATATTTTGCTGTACATGTTTAAAGAATAAGTAATTTGTTTGACTCCACAAGCACTAAAAATTTCTACAAATGTTCTAGTTATTTTAAACATAAAATAAGGTCATAGTTTTTGCGCTTTGAGCTGAATAGAATTCATTGAAGCCACACGCAACTAGATCATTCTATTATCATCTATTTTTTTTTTTTTTGACCCATCAGTTTTGATTTCAGTTGTAGGTTACAGTGCCTCTCCTGGCAACATCAGAGACAAGGCAGGACTGGATAAGGGGCTAGTTTGTTTACAGGGCAAATGTATGCCCACAAATCTCATACTAGGCCAATTCACAGTTAACCTACCTTAAATCATGGTTGAAGAAAAAAACAGAGTTTTGTGAGAAAACACTTTAAGAATGGGGGAACACGTGTAAACCTCACACAGACAGACCTGGGCCAGGATTTGATTCCAAGCCAATGGAGTTATGAACCACCACGCCACCATGTTGCCCTCTGCTACTGTTTATCAAATATATGTGTAAAGTGCCATTGTCATTTATACTAAATACTTCAAGCATGTTTGGTGGAAAGTGCTACACAAGACTCAATTGATTTCAGCTGTATTATTGAATAGTATAGTATTACTAGTGATGCATATCACATACCACAAAACTTTATTTTAAATGCTAGGAGTTCCGTTACACTTGCCTTGATCCTTGCTTGTTACATGTTTCTTACTAGTTTTCTGAGGTCATTCATTTTTTCCTTTGCCCCCTGGACATCTCATTTAAATTATTAGACAGGGTAGCCTAAACCAGTTTTGTGCTGCATTACTACTGGCTATAGGCCTTCTACATTCCAAACATTTCGTACTTCTACATACCACAGAGCTAAGAGCCCATTGTAAAAAGTAATAAAACGACTGACCTGGACAGCAGACACCTGGCCCTATCAATCATTCTGCTTACTCGTTTTTCTCCATTAAATACAATTATTATTTGCATGTATACACAATAGAGGAGAATGTGATTTGTTTATGGCAGAAGAACTTTATTGAGTACATAACTTTTCCATTCAAACGGCTTCACAAGGTACTTTGCATAAAGCAGTTATGAGCATTTAACATAGAGTAGTTAGATCAAGCAAAACTGCTGCATACTGTAAACTCTGCAGGGCGCACGCACATCTTGGCCACGAGGTGGCGCTCACTAACCGCTTTTCCAGTCCGTTTGTTCCTGTGGTGATTCGGCTTAGGGCCGTTCGGCTATGGTTTGCTTAAGAAACGCTTTGATTTTGTGAAAGCACAGTAAGTCACATCTGTTAGTCAAATGATTTATAAAACGATCTTTTCATTCTAATAAAGGTATTTTCATAGTACCTAACCCATGTATCACGCTTAACCATACTGTAGTCGCCTCCTTACAGAAGTGTCATTTCATTTTATGTATGTTTCCTCTTTATAACAACGCAGCCAAAATGATCATATGTATGCGTATATGGGCTAATAAACAAGAGTACACGAAGTATTCTCTGACCTGAATACATAACAATAAGCACAAACTATAAAATAATCCCGGCTCCGAAGTCCACTCGAAGATTTGTGCCGGTCTGTTACTGACAAGTGGACTGTGCTCCTTTTGATAATAAGGAAAGAAGCTGCAGCCATGCAAGGCTTGGGTGTGTGACATCTGACGAATTCATGGGAGTGCCCCCAAATGACCCTTATCTACGGTCCTGCCGGGGCTTTTAATGGAATTTTACAACTTTAAAATGGGGTCCAAGGTTACCACTACATAACAAGACCTCAGTAAAGGCTAGATCGGGGTCTTAATAAGTCTTATAAACAGCTTTAGGACAGGGAACTCACCACACGCTTCATTTGGCCTCATTAAGACTTGGTGAGTATTGAGGACAAGTGCAGAATAAGGGATGCCTTAAGACGTTACGTTCCGTAGCAAAAAGTGACATCGCCAACAGAGTTGGGGTGCCATAACTTGGCACCTCCAGTGGCAACCCCACTGTACGGCTTGGCGATAATCCAGTGTGGGCGCTGTCCATAAAAGGCGCAATGTAAGATAAAGTTGAGTGAACGATCCTTCTGTTATCAGAGAGATATATGTAAAAAGGAAGATTCACAAGCCGATTTCACAATGCATCATCACTGGCATCCCTGGTCAAACTTAAAAAAATGAGGTGTGGTAAATTTATAACTATTAATGACTGCAACGCAGGGCGATTTCTAAGTATTAACTCTGAATGAGCGGTTTGACAGTGTTTATTTTACTTTGTATTTAAATGTTTCGCTTGGGGTGAACAAAGAAGATGTAACCCATTTGAAATTGATAACAAGATATAGTCAGATTGCTTTATTAACTTAATTATTTTTATTTTGAGTTCTGCTGTTCCCCCTGTGCATATTTCGTGTGCAGTCTGAATACAAGTTTATAACAGGTGCGCATGTGTGAAGTACATGTTTTACAGACGGGTCACACAAAGCTAGATGGGCGAGGAGGTTTGCAGCGCTGAGCTGTTCTTTCTGTCTCTCATTTTCTCACAGCCTCTCATTAGTATTGCCATTGTTACCCAGTGTTCAGTGGGTCATCTGTATCAATCCTGAATCAACCTTGTCCCAATGGGCTGTGCACATCTGTGATGCGCCAAGGTAACAGCTTCCCCTCCAGGGTTACTTCTTCCCCGCACCCCGCTGTCACGAACGGCTATGTTACATTATAGCAGACGTGCTTAGATAAATAAAATGAGTGCATATTGTATCAGTAGGCTATCTACAGAAAGCTTATCATATTATGGCTGATGATAAAGTATGTTCCATCTCAAGTTTATAATTTGTACTTTTCAAGTTCGACTGCGAATAATTACAGTGATCTTACTCAGAATGCAAGCGACACGCGTACCCAGCAAAATAATAATTCTGCAAGAATGTTATGAATACCATCGTTGAATGATTCCCTGTGCCGCGCGGTCTATGGCTACTCTTGCAAAGGTGAATAAAATGTTTATTTCTGATCATTGTTAACAGATTAAACCCCTCACAGACCATCGCAACATGAAGCGATGCATTTCTTTTATAAACTACACTTTTTAAAGGACTCCCTTTCATTTCCCCATTAGTATTGCAGTGTAGCACCCGCAATAAAGTGTGAAGAAAATCAAACGCTCTTCTGGAAAGTCTCCAGCTCCTCTGCGAGCTCCCGCCCCGATAAGTCCAAACCTCAGGCGACGTGCTGCATAAAGTAAAGCCTACACTTCCAAACAGGACCTGCAGATAAAGTGAGGCTTATCAGCGATCTGTGAATGGTAGCCCCGTTGTCTTTAAAGACTGGCTATGCTTGTAGCAGCGCGCATTGCCTTGCATATCCCATAATAATTACCGGTGCTTCAGATCATTGCGCCTTGAACCAAGAGGCACAACCTCCGCCGTCAGTAGTGTTTTTTTTACCTCTTCTCCTCATGTTCTTACTTTCTGCGGCTCTGGTGGAGCCTCGACTCCTGCGCTGATCAAACGCGCAGCTCGGCAGTCCGCGTGCTCGCCAGGAGTGACTCTGAAGGTCTCCGGAGAGGAAGGGCAGCTCTAATTGGTTTCTCAATGAAAGATAATCACCAAGTCCCAAGAGGCATCGGGGATTAGCACTCAGCGGAGATACATCACTGGCTTTTTTAGGCATCTCACCACCACCACCGCCCCCCTTCCCCCCCCATCCCAGTCCATTCAGCAAAAGGTAGGTGGATCGAAGAAATCTCATACCACCCTTTTCGTATCAGGTCTTCCCCTCAGAAGCATAAGGGCTTGATCACTGATTAGCCGGATCTGCCACCACGAGTTCACTCCTTCTTGAAAGGAGAAAGTTAGCCGAGCTCTGAAAATGAGTGACCTGGAAGAGGACTTTGCCAAAATTTTGATGTTAAAAGAAGACAGGATAAAAGAGTTGGAGAAGCGTTTGGCCGAAAAGGACGAAGAGATTCACGAACTAAAGAGAAAACTACACAAATGTCAGTCTGTACTGCCCAGCGCGCAGATCATCGGACCCCGGACCAGGAGGGCACAGGGCATCTCTGCTGAACCCCAGACGTACAGGTCTTTCCAAGATCTGACTAGACAGCCCTTCAGGAAGTACACAAAGTCGGAAAGGTAGGTCAGGTTCTACTGGGTATTTTTGGGCGACTTTTACCTTGACAGATACTGACCATTTGATATGAAAATAAAGACGGCGACTCAGTTTATGCAATAATTGTCAAAAAGTGAGATGAAATGATTGTCGTGTTGCATGAAATAAACACTACAAAAAAAAAACTTAACGCAGTATGTTTAGAAATCACTTTGCACTGTTTCGCCGCGTGTCTTTAACCGGGGGACGCAAAGTTTTACTAAGAGAGGGGGACGCAGAAATAAGCTGTGATGGGAGGGGGGAGGCTGTGGAGAAAACGATGATGTAGCTTTAAGAGCAGAAAATAACCCAAGGCATCAGTGAGTTTCATTGATCTGATCCATCATTAAATCCCCACTGGAAATTAACCGGAGGAAGTACAAGACATTATTGGCTTTTAGTAGCTCGAAGCCCAGGGCAGATATGCATGTTTAAGGATATTTAATACTCCATTAGAAAATGCAGTATGTGCCCAGTCCAAATTGTTTTCCTTTTTTTTTTCTTTTCTCTCTCCCTCACTCTGAGCTTTCCTTGAAGTCTTTGCACGTCCACAAGTGCACTATCGTCGCTTTTTATAAATTCATATCCGATAGACTTAATGCAGAGATACGAGTCACTTCAAAAAGAGAAACGCCGCCTCACAAGTATATCGACAATAAATGGCTGTATCATTGCAACGTAGTCGGTTACCATGGAGAGTGGTGATATGAGACACGGAGTGGGGCTGAATGAACACTTCAGTATAAGATGTCTGTTTACCTGTCATGAATGACACTCACGCGTAGAGTTTTGGGCGACAAGTCGTGCCTAACGGGCTCCTCGTGCACTTTGGGGGTCCTCGGCACCGGGATGGAGGCGAGTGTATAGCTGTCAAAATAACTTAGCGCTAGATTACCTTGTCATGATATCAGAAGTGAGAGCTTTTCAAAGAGTGCGTAGAAGTTAACAGCTGCTGCTTTTATTGCGGCGAGGAACAGTTTATGTTTGTTTTTATTATGTGTCACAGTTTATAAATTAAACACGGTGCATATTGTAAACATGCAACTGGGTTTGTTAGCAGACACAATCCTATCGGTCCACATTTCTCATTGACTTTTATGAAATACAGGACGAGCCACAGTTTACTTCCTTACGTATTGCCCGGAGAAGTAGCAAGTTATTTTTAAGAATTTTTCAGCATCTACTTTATGGGAACGGATTTAATGGATAAAAGTGTATTTTTTTAATTTGCAAAATCTATCAAATGCATTTTAATGCTTTGTACAAGACACCCACCCTGTAAGTGGTTGCCATCCAATCCTCAATTTTGTCATGTCATCGTAGTCAATATCTGCACTGAGTTTGGTAACAAGGAAAAAATGAGAGCTACTAAAACCTCCTCAGCCCCATACAGCAGGTCACCATTGAGCTTACCACCGGGTTTAGCAGCTCCATTATCAGTAATTTAAGGGCTGCATCCTCACATCTACAGAGTCCTAGGCTCTCTGCCCACTTTGTAGAGTTTCCGTGTTCTACCTGTGTTCATTTCTGGGTATCCTGGTTTTCTAACCACATCTCAAAGACATGTGTAGCAGGTTAATTGGAGACTCTCAAGTCGCCTCGTATGAAGAAATATGGGAATGGCAGTGCCCCGTCCAGGGTTGGTTTCTGTCTCCCTTTTGGGATTTGTCCAGGCTGTCTGGACTGGATAAGAAGACAGATGGATCATCAACTATTTAATTAGAGATAACACTGCCTGTGTGTATTAATAGTGGATAAGCGTTTGAAGCAATATAAAAGACAGGGCCATAAATGTAATTGTTGCTTTCACAGGGAGATATGTTAATGATACAACAAAACCCAATAAACTAACCCTGACCATGCTTTAAAATTGCCACAGCTAAGAAAAATCTAGGTTCTTTAATTAGTCAGATATGTCAAAATGTTATTAATTAACTCTCAAAGTACACCCTTTCAGCACTTGCTCATTATGGACACAACTGATGTTAAGGCGCATCAGCACTGTAAGCATTCATTAAGCAGCTGATAATAAGCCTTGTAAACCTTCCATTTGCCTAAATAGGCAGCTGCAGATCCAGTCCTGGAAGAATGGTGAACATTGGCAAAGTCTGTTCAAACTGATGCAGTGGGCACTTCCGTTTCAGAACTTGCTACATCATAAGTGCTGTGGTTTCCACTGTCCATCCTGAAGCCATTACACATCCGGGCTTTATTCTGCTGACCTCCTTTGAGCCATAAAAACATTCAAAGAGTGTTCATTAGCTCAAACAAGTTTACAGGGGAGACCAACAATTTTCTGAACGACATAAAGTGCTGCAAAAAAGAAAAAAAAATCAACAACAGCCCTCAAAGAGACAGTTCAGATGAAAGTTTCTGTAATGTTAAACTTCATTTGGATTGGGACGAAAAAAGACAAAAGCCAGCGCCACTTGACTTGTATATACTTATTCATTGTGCCAAGAGTTTTATGACTACCCTCAAATATTATTTAAAACTAGAGGTCATTGATATCTTTTGCAAAAAGAAAATGAACGATCCTTTCATTTTTACAGAATGGCTGTTTTGTAAGTTGTGAAAAATATGACCTTCTGTTTAAATAATTTGACATATTTTAAGTAAAAAAATAACATTTGCAACCTGATATATAGTGTATATTTGTTCCTTCTAGCATATCTGTATCCTTTACGTTTTATGATGGGTGCTTAAACAGAATGCAGAGTGCTGCAGTCACTTTTGCATAACGATTCACATCTTTGCATTTTCTCCCCATGTTCATATTGGATTACTCCCTGAGCTCTGGTTTCGTCCCACAGTCCAAATACTTGTAGGGTATGTGGATTGGTGAAGCTGAATTGGCCCAAGTGTGTGTGTGTGTTCACCCAAAGATGGACTGGCACCCTGTCCTGGTTTTTCCTGCCACCCTATACCTGCTGGGATAGGCTCCAGCTTTCCTGCATCTCTGGCCAGGTTAAAGCAGGTGTAAAAAATGGATGGATGGACATCACGGTTAAAAACTGGAGTTTAAGAAGTTATGTAGAACTGGAGGAGAACATGTTTCATATACTATCTGCCATTAGGCTCCCTGGCAAATCTGTTCTGCGAATACCCGACGTCCTATCTGGAGCTGGTTCTTATTCTCTGCCTGTTATTACTGGTTAGGCCTCCCTCCGCAAGTGTGATTCAGAAATGGGCAAATGATCATTTCATTTTTACAGAATGGCTTTTTTGTAAATTGTGAAAACATGATCTTATATGTATAAACTAGACAAAGAGCCCGTTTCGACAACGTAAGATGAAACGGGCACGAGTTTGTGTCAGCAGTGTATGAAGAACAAATAATAAGTAACGAAGAAGTTGTTTTGTAATGATTGTAGTCCGCTTTACTCATTACTGTACAGGCTTGTACTGTCAGTTGATGAATTTTCCAGGCCTATAGTATAATATTGAATGATGAATGTTCCAGTACAATATGGAATAGTAATAAGTATAAGCACCACAAGCCTGATATAGGTGTATTGAATGAATGCATAATTGAATCAGAATGCGTAATTAGGTGTCGAGCTGTAGTTGAAATCGCCTTTCAGGCCTCTAGAGCTTTAATCGAAGTCTCCTTTCTCTTTGAATTTTTGTGGTCGTAAATCCGCCAACTGCCACGATGTTGAGGTTGGATGTCGGTCTCGTAAGGTTTTTTGGGCAGCTCCACAGAAGGAGACTGCGCATTCGGCTTCGGACGTGCACAGAAGGCAACTGCGCATTCAGCTTCGGATGGACGTGAGTGAGTGAGTGAGGAGGCAGGCGAATTATGTATTAAGATAATTAGACACATTTTAAGTAGAAAAAGGTCATGTTTGTGAGCAGATATATACTTGTGCCATCTAGTTTATTTGAATACTTTATTTTCTGTGATGGGTGCTTAATCAGAACACAGAGTGCTGTAGCTACTTTTGGTGTCTATTTTCATCCCAACACGGGTGCCCAGTTTAGAGATTCGCGATAACCGTGGAGTGCGTTTCCAGTCAAGAACTGGGCTCCTGTGTGCCTAAAGAGACAAAGATGACAAATGATTAAAGGTCTGTTTTCGAACTTTAGACATAAGGGCTATTCGTCCGGCACAACTGCTGTTTCTAAATGTCTTCATAAATATTTGATGCTGATTGGAGTCTAAATGACTTGTCCCCCCTCACTTCTATGCAGTCTAAGTGGGAACACTTTGATCATGTCTGCCCGAGGCGTCTTACAAAATCTTGCTCTAAGAGTTTTAATTCCAGTTGGAACTTTTACTGAAAAATGACAAGACCCTTCATAATAAATAATGCACTTTTTTCATATGTGTGATATTTGTAAAAAGAAATTGATTATTTTTCCTGTAATTTTGCTATTCTTTGCATACTGTATGTAGCTATCTTGCACATTTTATGATTCCCTCATATGTTTTCATTCACTTGTGATTTGTAATGTGTGCTCAATGAAAACTTCTAAAAATAATATAAATGTAGCATTAATCAGTGGCATGCTGATTTGCTCACTGAAATAAAATATCAAGGACTCTTTCAACTTAAAGTATTTGCAGCATGTGTTACATTTTTCCTGCTTCATTTATAACACATGATCACAGACCCCTTTGCCACCCCCCTTTTCCCATCATGTTCATTGATTCCCTCTACTCATTTTCCAAGATTGCTTTCAAAGACAGCAGCAATGGATGCAAATCATAATCACACCAAAATGCTGTGTCAATGTACATCTTTTTCTGCTGGGGTGTAGCTGATGGAAACCCTCAAACACACAGTGAAACCATGCAAGTTGTTCACAGAAGGTGTCACAGCTGGGAAGTGTGCTTGTGAAATGGGATCGCTTTCCCTGACCCGCGTGACCTCGATGCTTCCCATTAACCTGCACAGACTGTTGTCAGTGTTACGTAGTGCTGTTCCTTGCTTGACAGCGGTGCTAACTGCTCCCTCCAATAGATTTTTATTAACTTTCAGCTGTAGCTAAGCATCAAGCACATTCGGTCAAATAATTATAGATTTCAGGATTACAGGGCTGTCGAGAAAGGCAAACTGGCAGTGCTGTCTTTTTCATTATCTCTCATTTTTTACTTTAGTCACACTCTCAATAGAACAAAGTATCGTAAACCTTATTGATTAATACTGTTATAAATAATGCTTTATTAATTTTACCAGCTTTAGCAAAGGCAGGTTAAGTATCTGACTCCAGGTCATGCAGTGACATTCCAGCTCCTGACCTGCTAGGCAAATATGAATGCCATGACCCAACAGTTCAATATATAATTTACATATCTTTATAACACTTATTTACTGTATGACACATGTTGTGAAATCAAGTACATTTCAGTCATTCAGATTAGTTCTGATTTAAATATCATGAGGAGATGGACAACACCCTGCTTCATATAACTGTAAAAAAACGTAGTGGGCACTGAAATAGAGGAAAATAAAACAGAAAGGCTCAGCAGAAAATAAACAATTATGTGCTGTGCGACAAAAGGCTACTCTTTTATCCTTATTATTATAATTCTTGTTTGCTCCTGGCTTGGGCTACATTTCCACACAACCACAGGATGGCAGCAGTGTTTTACACACAACCTTATCAGAAATCCGTCTACAAGTCCTTGTATCAGCTTATCAGTAAATTTCATATGCGGCACGATATGCTTACTGCAGTATAGATATTGCCTGCTTTTATATGAAAGAAGAATCAGCTTATTATGCTGAAGCAAGACACAGTTAAGGTCAAAGTCATTTGTTCATTATTGTACCAATCCATATTGCCTAGACAAAGTCCACTTAGAAGCCCTTTGGTGCTACATGTTGTGATCACTCTGAAATTAAAATTACTTGTGTATGCTTAGTTTACAGTTGGGGCATTTTTTATATTTTAATTCATTTGTTGCTTTGTATTTTCCTCATATATATAAAAGAAGCTCATCAAACCAATTCTGGAGAAATTGGGTTGTCACCTGTGAACTTTCTTCAAGGATCTTAACATTATTTGCAATACTTGATTTATACTTTTTAAATTATCAATTTGTACCAGCCCAGCTTTTTATCAACATGTGAATCTCCATGAGAGTGTGCAATCTTTTCAAACAGTAGCCATTCTTCTGTAGGATTTACCTCTCTTTGTCCCTACTGAGTTTCTCCTTGACTTTACTGTGGGTTGCACTGCGGCTTTATGGACCGAGCATCCTGGCTTACAATCGCAGCCTGGTCATTTTTGTGTAGAGTTTGCACATTCTTCATGCTATCAGAAACATGCTGTTCATTTATTTTTAGTATCCATCCATCCATCCATCCATCCATCCATCCATCCATCCATCCATCCATTTTCCAACCCGCTGAATCCGAACACAGGGTCACGGGGGTCTGCTGGAGCCAATCCCAGCCAACAAAGGGCACAAGGCAGGAACCAATTCCAGGCAGGGTGCCAACCCACCGCAGGACACACACAAACACACCCACACACCAAGCACACACTAGGGCCAATTTAGAATTGCCAATCCACCTAACCTGCATGTCTTTGGACTGTGGGAGGAAACCGGAGCACCCGGAGGAAACCCACGCAGACACGGGGAGAACATGCAAACTCCACGCAGGGAGGACCCGTATTTTTAGTATTTTTTTTTTTAGTTTTTTTTTTTATTTTTGCTTAGGAATATTTTTATCATCATTTTATTAAGGTCAGTGCATCCTCATTTTGTGCATTAGTTTCTGAATTGTTTTGGGTGCTGCAGTTTTGTGCATTGGATTGTTATGGTGATCTGTGCTTGCTAGACATGTGATGGACATGCTGTGTGACCCATAGCATCACAGCACCTATGATACATAAATAGTAATGCACACATTAAAAAGAGTCTGTATTTCTAACAAATAAAGAGAAGAACAGTGCACGAGCAAGCAAAATATGAAATCATTTAAGGAAAGACTTCTGGTTGTGATTTTAGCCTTGTGCTGGTGTATTTGGTTTCGTTCAGTTAGCAAACAACTTCAGCATTCAGACTTTTGCTAGCGATAAGGATTATTTTTTTTGTTTTTCCCCTAAAATAAAGACTGTAACAACATGTGTCACTTAGTATAAATCAAGGAGCCTATTTGAATACAATAACCTTGTCTTTTTGGGTTTTTCTTACATATGTCTAATGACATGCAGTCAATCTCGAATTATCCCCTGTATGAATGGGTGTGTGAGTGGGCCTGTGGTGGGCTGGAGCTCTTACCAAGATTGTTTCCTGCTTTGTGCACAGCGCTACCTAGATAGGCTTCAGTTCTATAACCCTGAATTTGGGTCTGAGAATACTCATATATACCGATTAGCCACATCATTAAAACCACTGACATGTGATGTGAATAACATATCTCATTACACTGCCACCTGTCAAGGGATGGAACATAAGACAAGGGCCAAATTGTGATGGTTAGATGACTGGGTCAGATCATCTCCAAAACGGGAGGTCTCGTGGGGTGTTCCCAGTAGGCAGTGGTTAGTACTTACCAAAAGTGATCCAAAAAAGGACAACCGGTGAACTGGCGATAGGATCATGGGTGCCCAAGGCTGGCTTATGTGTGCTCTGATTACACAAAAGAGCTACTGTAGCACAAATTGATAAAAAAAAAACTTAATGCTGGCCATGACAGAAAGGTGTCGGAACACACAGTGCATCGCAGCTTGTTGCATATGGGGCTGTGTATCTGCAAACCAGTCATTTACCAAAGGAAGAGATGATAGCGGAACGCACTATGGGAAGAAGGCGAGTGTGATTCTCTGGGTAATGTTCTGCTGGAGAAGCTTTTGTCTTGCGTTCATGTATTTGTTACTTTGACACATACCACCAGCATAAAGATTGTTGCAGACTATGTACACCCTTCATGGCAAAGGCATTCCTTATTGGCAGTAGTCTCTTTCAGCAGTATAATGCAACACTGCAAAAATTGTTCAGGAATGGTTTGAAGAACATGACAAAGAGTTAAAAGTGTTGATTTGGCCTCTAAATTTTGATCAAGCATCTTTGGGATGTGCTGGAAAAACAAGTCTGATCAATGGCAGCTCCATCTTGTAACTTACAAGACTTAAAGAATCTGCTGCTAACATCTTGGTGCCGGATACCACTGGACCCATTCGGAAAGTCTTGACATGTCAGAGCTGTTTTATTGCCACAAGACAGGCCTACACAATTTTAGGCAGGTAGTTTTAATGTTGCAGCTGACAGGTGTACATTAATTCTCCTGTCTATAATGGTAAGTGCATTATCCCTGACGGTGAAAAGAATCTCTATAGCACAATTCCACTTCAACCATGCTACACATTAGGGATAGTCATACATGGCCAATGAGCATTGTTTAGCTTAAGTAGGACATTGTACTTTGCAAAAAAGACAGGCACTATATAAATAAAATGTATTATTATTATTGGTTCAGTAGAGCAAAGAATTTTTTGTTATAAGTCAACATATTTCTTCTTACAGTTCGAGACATGGTGTTTAATGACTTTTCCACGAAAGTCAGTCACTTTTAGATGCCCTTACATTGATGCTCCTTGAGCATGGGAAAGGCACTATATACGTAAAATGTATTATTATTATTATTATTATTATTATTATTATGATCCATCCGATTCAGTACCGTAGAGATTTTTATCTTCTTGATCAGGCCAGTCATCTCAATTGTACAAGTGCAGAATTCTGACAGGATGGTCATTTCCACTTTCTTCACCAAGTCCTTCTTGCTGGGTTGGCTGCTGAGGTGGAAAGTTGGCATAAAGAAGCTCATAACTGTGCTGAAGGATACTTTCACCATCCAAAAGTAAAAACCTTCAGATATTATTCTGTAATGATAATTTACTGTACATTATACTTTTCATTTTGCACATTTTAAATTATTGTGTGCAGTGATCCATCAATCCATTTATTTTCCAAGTGTTTATTACAGAAGTGCATTTCAGAAGTGACACATTTATATATTTGTAGCATCTATATAAATGGTATAACAGTAACACATTCCCTCAGTAGTTTTATGTACAGAGGCACAAACATAATGTCAAGAGGCACTAGAGTTTTGCTTGCTCTTTTGCTCATTTGCTAATTTTGTACTTTGTGCTCTCCCTGTATCTGTCCCTTTTTTAGATGTTAGGGTTAATAAAGATGTCATTTCTCATTATCATCTGCTCCATGTGTGTTGCTCCAGGTTCAGACCGATCCCTTTTTATTATACCTGCTTGTTTAAATATTTTTTGCTGATTCTTAGCCTTTTCATTTAGGGCTTGAGGACATCCGGATTCATTTTGATTGTCTTTCAGTGCTGGACAGAATCAAGTATCATAACAATGAACAAGCTGCAATATCTTAATTGACATATTGGGCACCTGGCCCAAACCATTTTTGAGTGACATCAGCCTCCCATTAATCTATGGTGATGATTGAGACTGAGGAAAAAAATTCTATAATTTTGAAGAGTACGCAGTTCTGAGCTCATCATTTTCAGATGCTGTGGAGTTAATGATTTCAAGGCAGGATGGGTCAGAATTCTAAGACATCTTAGATCATCATCTTTAGCTTTAACCATACTGAGAGCTTGTCATTACTTGGAGGGGAGTCAGTCCTGTAGTGAATCGGTGAAAACAATAAGAAAGCTAATCTACTATCGTATCATAAAACCATTTCCTAAATACTTTTATAGGGAAGCCTTCCCCAACCTTTCTTTTTTGTATTCTGTTTAACTTAGTTTGATATAATGCATTTCATTGAGTACAGAATGAGAGCATTTGTGCAGTTAAGTACAAAACCATATATATATATACCAGATTATTGATTAAAATTTCCACTCAGTCTTATTATTAATGTTAAATTAATTTCCAACTAACAAATGATGTTAGTTGACAGTGGAACAGAGATGAATAAAAACTCCAGATCACAATTGCATCCATTCTCATTTTTAAAAGAGAAAGTTACAGTTCTATTGACTTAGTCCAAGTAGCTCCCCTCCCACTTCCCACTTCAACAGCAGTATCCAGAAGATGAAAATGGATAAAAATAACATTTTCAAAGCCAATTAATTGAGTTTACCCACTGTAGGCCAGAAACTATCCTAGCAACATTGTCCACAAGGTAGGAACCAACCCTATTTAGGTTGAAAATCTGTCATAGTTAAATAGATGAGTCTAGTTTTCAATAAAAAGGCTTTCTTTTTGTTTGAGTCCCAGTATTTAGCAGGTACTCTGCATATTCAGGAGCAATACCTTTAAAACAGGTCAAAATCAACATGTCTGATTATCCCAAGGTCTACCTTTATTACACATGAGCTATAGGGAGGAAAGGTCTTCTTTAATCTGCTGCTCCTGTTAATTTTTGATATGCCTCTGTCACTAGAGCCTTAATTGAATTTTAATTTCTGTCACTGAATTTTGACCTCCAGCTTGAATGGAGCTGTCCTTGATTTTCTGCCAATCCCTGTTATTGTCCTTACAGGTCACTAGTCATTATTCTAGCTTTGTAGATCACATTAACAGGTGCTGGCTGCCATTAAGAAGATACTAAAGTGCTGGCTGCAGAAGAGACACTCCATGTCTCGTTGTAAAGTCTGAGTGTACACCTTTTCAGTTAGGCACTGCACTTTTTTCTACTTCTTTTTGTATTTTACTGACCTGCATATATTTCTTTTTATGGGCAGGCACATTGTAAAAATTGATCATCTTTGGTTCAGATCATTCAGCTGGCCATTGCCAATGTGAGGTCTGCACAATCTCTCAGTGTCTTCAAGGGTTTTTCTCCCGGTGGTCACTTTTTCCTTTCACAATCTGAAAAAGAACATGCATTAGTTTGATTGTCAGTTCTAAACTGGCCTTGTCTAAGTGTGCATGATATGGCCTTTTGAATTACCAGGGCATGTCCAGGTTTCATTCCAACATTGTCCCCAATGCTATCACTACCCTAAACTGGATTAAGCACATTTGAGAATGTTATTTTGTGCTCATAAGAATTACATATGAGGGCTTCAAAATCACTTCAGTTATTTTGTTTAGTGCTTTCTGACTCACCGGAATGAGAAAACTCCCATATATGATGTACTGTTCAACTCGTCTTGATGTCTGGTTACGGCCCTCTAGGCCTGAAACCCCTTATTTTAGTCCATTTTTTGGGCCATATTTTATCTTCAGCAAAAATGATAAGAAAGATTTGAAGTTGTGCATGCCACATCATTTCAACCCAGGAGTTCTTCCCTTAATGGGATTCAAGAGGTCAAAGATAGTCTTTTTCAGTAAACTTCAAAAAAATAGGGATTGGTAATATAGGCATGCGGAGTGTCGTTTAATGCTGTTTTGAGGTTGCTATTCAAGAATATCATAATATTATTGGCAGGCAGTGTGGTGTGATGGTTAACGTTCTGAAACTAGAACTTTAAACTGAGGCTGTAGGTTCAAATCCTGATACTGACACTGTGTGACCATGAGCAAGTCAATTCACCTGCCTGTCCTCCAATCTGAAAAAACAAATGAAATGTAACAAATTGTATCTCAAATCTTGTAAGTCACCTTGGATAAAGTCATAAATAAAAATATTTTTGATATTTGATTCTTTACTGGTGGTCCTGGCCCTCTAAGAGCCACTCCTAGAAGGTTAAAAACAACAAATTTCAAACATAAGGATGTGTGGTATCATTTTAGACAAATTCAAGGTCAGTGGTTATGAATATGATGTTGTTTTAAATTTAATCCTTTACTAGGGATTTATCCTTCCGTCATAGGGCGAAAAATGACAAATTTCTATTGAGAAAATGTAGGCTCTAAACATTTAATTAAAGCACACATTTAAATATTTCACATATATGATGCATCTATTCTTATTTATGTAATTCATAAGGTAGAAGTACATAATAATTACATTTGTTATGAACACCCCAATTTAGAGCATCTTACACTAATTTAAACTTTTTAGGTTAAACAAAAAACTTCAGTGCAAATCACTTGACATGTCATGTTCAAAAGCGCAGGCTGCACAGATGCACATTCTTACAAGTGGAATACGGACAGGTTAAGTGATCTTACAGTGGAGCCAATGTGGTACTTGAACCTGTGACTCTCAGCATCCTGTAGGCCATGCAGGCAGCATTAAACACTTACTTTCTGGAACTGAGGAGACTGCAATTCCCAGCTTCCTTAGGGTTAACGTCTGGCTTGAAAGTGCAGGCAGATTCATCAGATTACTGTGGTATCGATCAGTGTATCAAGTTTCCATTGATCTGGATTCTCTGAGCTGGGATAGGAAGCTACAATAAAAAAAATGACATCTAAAACCACCCACTTAAATTAAGGTGCTTTCAAGGACAGGAAGAGGAAGGAAAAAGTTTTTTTTTTTTAATCAATTATAATTTTCTGCATCAGCAGGACTTAGTGCTTCCTTAGAAAATGGTTTGCTTTCTGCAGTTGGTTTTATTAGAGGACAATTTAAAGATGTGCAAATAGCAGAAGGGCTTTTGGGTCCTGGGAATCTATGATGCCTTCCTGGAAACAAGCTTTCTCTCTTTTAGCTTGTTAGCTAGAAGACATAAAGTTACAAGCATCCAAACATCCCAAGGACCCCAGCCCCATTATAATTATAATGACAGCGCTATTCATCAGGTATAACATTCTTCAGTTTATTGATAAATGTGCTGATGTCACTTGAACCATTACAGCAAAGGAACGGACTGACCATATCGCACAATCCATGGCGCTTTTCAAATCATTCTTTATTGCTTCTGATATCTCAGGGTTTGCTGGGATATGTGACTTCTCATATTACATTTCATGAATATTATCTTCTTCATATATTTGGCTTGATAAACAGCTGTTTCCTCATACATGAGTGCAGCGCAGTAGCCACAATCTGCAGCCATCAGGATGATATCTCATAAGCCCCATTAAAATATTTAATAGTTTACCGATGAAATCAGAACAGCTACAATGCAGCTTAATGTCAAGTGTCCGTACTGCAGTGTTGCATATTATGAAGAAAGACCCCACTGATCCCTGATATGTAGCTGTATAGCTTTTGTTTTTAACAGAGGGAAATGTTTCTAAAACCTTGCCGTATCTGAAATTAAGAAAACAATGAAAATGATGATTTACATTCCTTCAAAGCAGTGTAGCAGCCCGAGTACACAAAACGACTGCACTCTACTCTGCAAGTATTCATTCTGGGCATTCCTCCCAGGTGTCTGTCATTATTTATGACTTATATTAAGAAGGCAGATAGTTTTCAATAATGTGCACAATATTATTTTCCAGGAATGCATGATAACAGAAATCTGATATAATGTTGACAGCTATTGTGAAAGGGGCACTTTCCTGGAACAAAAGTACCAAAACAATGTCAGTTATTAAAATTCATACTTTTGTTATGCAAAAATGTCAAGAGAGGGACTGTAAATGGAAGAACACAATAGACTAATAACAAACCTATGCCACCTCTTTGGGCCTCGCTATACCAGTATTTTTTTCTCTGCTTGGTGGGTTGCTGGTCAACTTGCCCACTACTAATCACTGCACCATCAGCACCAAGTGTCTCATCCCCCAGATCTTCTAAACTTTTTCTCTCTTCTTATTTCTGAGGTAGCTCTTAATGCACTTCCTCCCTATAGTTTGAGCCCAACTGCCCCCCTAACTCTAAACTTGTAAGTCGACTAGTAAAGGGATGGCATTTTGTGCCAGCTTAGAGCTAATTCTTTAGCAGATCCCAGATCTCCAGGAAGTCCTGTGGCCTTGTTCCCAGAGCTGGTAGCCCCAGGTCATCCTGCCTGATGAACTTGGCTGTGCACCCTTAGTATTTCTTGTCTCTCCATTATGACCATGGAATAATTTCTTCCAGGCCATTACAAATTTGGAGAGAGCACCTCTTCTAATGCCCACATTAGTTTGCCTGTCATTAGAAATCAACTCTAGTGGCTGTCAACCCATCTTATCCACATTTCGGATCCTCTTCTTAGATGTGTAAAGATTACATCAAGTCTGTAAATAGTAATTTTCTTGTTTCTTGCCATTTTATCCCTGACACCACCTTGCCAGACTGGCACCCTAACACAGTATACAGTATTTCGGGTGTTTTATTTTTACAACCAGATTCCAGCTGTACTGTGTTCTAAAATGCATCAGTGCACAAGCAATATATTTGAATACAAGAAGTCTGAAAACATGTCCAGCAGTGATTCATCCCTACCAAGGCAGACCAAATGCCAACATGAACACTGACAAGAAAAAGAAAATCGAAAGGACTTAAAAGTGGTGAATTAAATGTGGTGAATTAGAAACAACCAATCTAACTACTGGTCTTCCTCTCTCTTCTTCCACTTTACCAAATTACTCATTGAACATGGTTATAATATGCAAGCTTTCGAGGCAATTTAGGCCCCTTCTTCAGGCAAGATGTAATACAGAAACTGGAATTCCCTGTGTTTATATAGACACTAGGACAGTAACAGCATTGGAAAAACTTTAAGTGAGACATCTTAGATTAATAGACATCTGCAGGCTAAGATTAATTTAGCAAGAGAGGAGAACAATGTATAGTCAAGATCCAGTTTCTGTATTACATTTCTTGCCTAATGGCTAACATGGTACAACACCCTAGTACTACTCACTAAACATGCAATGATGTTGCCAAAACTGTTTTACTTGGTCATATGTCTCTATATTGAGCATTTCAGGTGTATTTGTCCAAATATACATGTGTTTTTCAGGTCACCGGTGGTTCCTGCAGACATCTCCTTCAGCTCCATTACTCAGTGTTGCTTTTCCTACTTTGATGCAGGCATTGTTGCTGCAGAAATACTTTAAAATTAGCTCTCAAAAAACAAGCTTAGTTTGTTCCACTCCTTCATATGGCGTTTTTGGAGACAGGTTATGCTTTTGTAGTAATCTCAAATAAAAATAAGTCAAATAAACTCCTGTAGCCTTTTTTTGGGCTAGCTAATCAAATAAGACCCTTTGTGCCACTTTTCCATTTCAACCACCACAGGTACTCCTAATTTCACTTCCATCTGTCTTCTCAAATCTTGGCTTCTGTTCCTCTTGCAAGTCAGGCCGTTGCCATCACTCAATTTAAGATTCTGAACACAGACACTAATCTGGAAGTCTTTATATTTCACTTTAGGGTACATGCAGGGCAGTCCTAGAAGCTACTTCTGGTGTTAGGTATGTGCCCTGAAAGCCCTGGGGCCATCTTGCCAGAATGCCCTCTAGGAAACACAAGTGCTGCTGCCATCATAAGACCTGTGTTTACTTTAAAATGGTTGGTAACACTTAGTATTAGTAGGAGTATTGGTGATATTGTCACATCAGCAGAGTACAGTAAAATCCTTACTCAGATTAGATTAGATTACATTAGATAAACTTTATTAATCCAAAGGGGAAATTTAGATGCATACAGAAGAAGAAATAAAAAAATCAAAGACACAGACATATACAACAAATAATGCAATCAATAAATAAATACATATAAATGTATATTGTGCAGAAATTGCAAAGTGATCTTAAACAGCATCAGCATTTAGTTTGGGATATAAGGTAGCAGTGTTAAATTGCCTGATAGCAACAGGTAGAACAGACCCCCAGAAGTACTTTTTAGCATACCTCCTGTAGGGCATGGAGGGGTTACATGTTCATCCAACAAGCAACATGTCTCCCCTCTCAGGCACAATGACAATAAATAATGTATTAAACATATTACCTCAGTTTATTTCATATAAAATATCCATCCAGTCATCCATTTTCTAAACGTATACTTTACCCTGACCAGGTTTGTGGGGAAGCCAGAGTCTATCACAGCAGACATAAGACGCAAGGCAGGAGCAATCTCTGGACAGGGTGATCAAACTGTTACAAGGTGAACACACAAACATTAGGGCCAATTTAGCATTGCCAATCCAACTAACCTGCATGTCTTTGGACTGTGGGAGGAAACCAGAGCCTCCAGAGGGAACCCAAACAAACACTGGGAGAACATGCAGACTCCACGCAGGGCGGGCTAGGTGTGTGAACTCTTGTCTTTTTGTTGCAAGGCTGAAGCACTAACCACTAACTCTACCACTTTGCCACCCTAATAGAAAACACTAATTAGCTTATCTTGAAAAAAAAAAAACCTTATTCTGCTTACATCTGGTAAAGTACATAAATAATCTTCAAAAGAATATAAATAATAAGCTGGTTTAAGTTTGCTGATGATGCCAAATTCATTACAGTGCATACCTTGTAATTCTCCCTGTAGTGCTCCAGCAGAAGCCTCACCATTACTTTACATAGCTTAAGTAAAACCTCCCTTAAATTGTATTCAATACTCATTATGGGCATTATATAATCTGATGTTGTCCATCGTGATCAATGAAGACCACTCAGTCATCCTGGGATTAGGGGACTGGAACATGTCGATGAGTACGTAGGTGGCTGGTGAGGCCAATCTGCACCCTGAACAACTTCTGGCTGTATGGCCAAGGAACTGTAGGATCATAACAGGGAACTGATGTATGATCCTTCCTTGCCTGTTTTCACCATTCAGCAGCTAGTGTTCGCCTTGCCTCACAGGTGGCAACACCTTTGTAAATGGAGGCACACCATCTAAACTTGTCCTCGCCGTTTTGTTCCCATGATACTAGGTCTATGTCGAATGTCCTCAAAGTACACTTCAAAGTGTCTTTGAAGTGTTTCTTTTGATCTCCTTTGGGAGCTCTTTCCATGCTAGAGCTCACCATAGAAAAGTTTCATGGGTAGCCGGTGGACTGGCATGTGAACCAAATGACCTGCCCATCACAGCTGTGACTTTATCAAGATGTTATGAATTCTGGGCACTCCTGCACAGGTGTCAGGGATTCTGTCCTGCCACTTGATGGACAAGAGTTACCCTAATGCAAGTAGTGTGGAAGTGGTTCAGTTTCCTAGCATGGTGCTGTTAGATTACGTTTCTCAGGCATAGAGCAGCATAGGGAGTGTGATTGCCTTGTAGACCTTCAACTTTGTTTGAAGTCTGATGCCCCTTCTGTTCCATACTGTCGAAGATTGAACTGGCCTTTGCGAGTCTCGTGTTTATTTCATCATCACTCATCATTTAGTTTCTGGTCATGCGTGCTGATGTTTGGCTCAGTGTATGGCTTTCCAGGGGCTGGCTGAAACATGACCATAGTTTTCATATTATTGATTGTGAGGTCAAAGTTTGAGCAGGCTGTTGCAAATTTGTCAATACTATGTTACATCTCAGCTTCTAAAGCAGCACTGAGGGCACAGTCATCGGCAAAGAGGAAGTCTCTAATATATGCTGTCTTAACTTTGGTCTTCGTTTGAAGCCTCCTGAGGTTAAACAGTTTGCTGTCAAATCTGTATCTGATGCCAGTACCTACATTATTGTCTCTGAAAGCATCAGTCAGCATGGCTGAATACATGAGGCTGAATAGTGTAGGGGCCAGAACATAGCCCTGTTTGACTCCATTTGTGACTGGGAAAGGCTGAGATATTCTTCCATTGTTCTGGACTGTACCTAGCATTCCATCATGGAACTGGCGTAACATTGGGATACACTGATTTGGGCAGCTGAACTTTGCCATAATCCTCCATAGTCCTTCTCTACTGATGGCATCAAAAGCTTTAGTCAAGTCTACGAAGGTGCAGAACAGGTCAGAGTTCTGTTCTTGGCAGTTCTCTTGTAACTTTCTGGCAGCAAACATCATGTCAGTTGTTCCTCGCTCCTTACGGAATCCACATTGAGTTTCATGTAGGGGTCCCTTTTTGAAGTGAGAGGAGAGGTGGTTCAAGAAAATCCTTGTGAGCACCTTGCCTGCAGTAGATAGTAGAGGGATGCCTCAGTGATTATCATAGGTCTGACGATTCCCCTTGTACTTGTACACATGTACGATCGAAGCATCTTTGAATTCCTGAGGGACTTTCCCCTGATGCCACATACTTTGGAAAAGTTTACATAGTTTATTTGTCAAGGCCGGTCCTCCTTCCTTATAAATCACACCTGGGATCAGCACCCAGTTCTTTTCCACAGGATAGTAGCTTAATTGCCTTCTGGGTCTCTATCAAAGTTGGGGGATCGTCTAGGGCTTCATTTATAGGTACTTGTGGTAGACGCTTAATGAACTCATCATTGATGGACGAAGGATGTTTCAATACAGATTCAAAATGTTCAGCCCACCTCATGAGAATGCTATCTTTATCAGTTATCAGTGTGGTCCCTTCTGCATTCAGGAGGGGGATGACCCTGAGGATATGAGCCCATTGACTTCTTTCAGGATATTGTAGAAGTTTTTCATTTCATGCCTGTCAGCATATCCTTGTAGCTCCTTGGCATTTTATACTCACCCAGGTGTCCTGCATTTGGTGCAACCTCTGTTGGACAGTACTTCATATTGTGACCAATGTCTCTGCCGTTTAACTGCCAATAATGGCAACGACCATCTCTTATAGGCAGTTTAGTACCTTCTCTGCTCTGTTTTTCTACCGCTTAGTGCCAGCAGCTGCACGCTCTTATGCTCTTAAAAGCGAGCTGTCCCACTTTTAAACCGTAAACTTATGGAAGAGAAGCACCTCTACCCTTCAGAAACTCCTTAAACAGTATTTCAATGAGAAACACACACTTACTCGTCCTTTTGTAAGACCAGCTGCAGGCTTGCAGGCTTACCATGCAGCATGCTTCTTGCACAAGGTTTAGAACATTTAAAAGACTCAGGCCCATCCAACCTAACGGCCCACTCGCCTGTTGTCTCACTCTCAGAATGCGTCTGCCCCAGTCACTGCTTCCGAGCTGTTGAACCAGGAGAGGAAAGCTGGGCCGCGACTTGTGTGCTTGCCTACTGAAGGTAATCCCCTTTTGAATAAAGTCTTGTGTCTGTACCTGCCAGTTCAGCAATAAAGGTTTTGTACAGTGGAAACCTGCTTCCTTTTTTCCAGTCTCCTGTTCAACTCTGTGACCCAAGCTTGACAGTAGGTGGAACTGGAGTAAGAGAGAAGTACCTAGTGGATACAATGTTTTTTGTTCAGCAACTGTTGACTTCTGTGTTGATATTGTTGAACAAGTCCTTTGTTGTCTGGTGAATGATCCTAGGATCTCCACAGCAGTATCATACACCAGATCACATAAAGCCGCCTAGTCATTTTCTATGTCCTGGCTCTCCAGGGAGAACGACTCTGTGTGCAGGATCAGTGAGTCAACAAAGTACCGCTTTATAGAACTGTTTCAAAGTTTGTGGATATTTAGACTTTTGGCTGCCTTTATGTCTTGTGGATGTTTCTAGGGCTGGATGTGGATGTTAAGTTTGAATACAATGAGGTGATGGTCTGTCCAATACTCCACATCACACATAGACTTGGTAACCCAGGCATCCTGTCTGTCCCTTCTCCTGACGATGTCATAATCAATATGGTGCTAATGCCATGAGTAGGTGTGCATCCATGATGTTCTGTTTCAGGTACGGAAGAGAAAGAGTGTATTGGTAACCAAAAGAGCATGCTCTGCACAATGCTGCAGAAGAAGCTGACCATTACTGTTACATGTGCCAACTCTGTACTTCCGGATGACCCCATCCCATGAGTCAGAACCAGCTCTGGCATTAAAGTTGCTAAGGATGACTAGCTTGTCCTCTTTTTGGAACAGAGGTGATTCCAGAGTGCAGTTTTACATAGAACTTGTCCTTGTTCTCATCTGCATTGGTCATGCTTGGAGCAAAGGCACTGACAAGTGTAGCGTGTTTCTTTGCATGTGAGAGTGGGAGCTTCATGGTCATGAGACAATCATTTATGCCCTTTGGAAATCCAGATAACTTGTTTACAAGTGATGTCTTACAGCAAAGCTGACTCCTGCCTCGTACCTTTCTTCACTCTCCCGACCATTCCATAAGAATGTATAGCCTGCACCTCTTTCACACTGTTCACCTTCTCCTGCAAGCCTAGTTTCACTCAAGGCTGCAATGTCGATTTTGTATCTGGCTAGTTCTTCTGCAATAAGGGCAGTTCTTCTCTGGCATCTATCACTTTCTGCTCTATCAAAGAGGGTGCGCATATTCCAGTGATCCTTAATCTCTGTTTACTTTTTATTTGACCACAATTGTTAGAGGTCCCTGCCAGCCGCGACTAGCTAGCCTGGGAAATTGTTTAGAACAGGCAATTTCCAGGGCAACTTTTCTAGCTGCTAGTGCTGCTCAGCCAGTCAGGTGGCTGCTGAACTTGCCTGCTGCTCAGATTCAATGAAAAGGATGACATAGAGACATGCGCAAAGACTTGGTTTAAAGTGAGGAGGAGTTGCACTGCGTTAATCTCACTTTCTTGTTTGAGATCTCTTGAATCAAGTGGCAAGTCAAGAGCAAGATGGCTGAAGGTATAAACTGATGCAGTGGATGACCATGTTGTCCTTGTGCCTCGATATGTTCAATGCGCTCCTTATTTTCTGCCCATTGAACCATCTAGGTGTTTCCTCCACACATTTCGCTGGAGCCAGTCTTCGCATGCATAGGTAGGCAAGCCTTGGACTCACTGACAGTTTAAGACCTATTGGCTACCCACACTTTGTTTTGCCAGCCAGTTGAAGCCCTTGAATGGGTGTTGCTGCTGATGCAAGCCATCAGCTATGTGGAGCCACTAATCTAACATTGTATTAACATTCTTAATCTCTTCTTTCTTTTTGGACAGTACTACTGTAAGCCAGGCTCTGTTCTTTTTAGCCAAATGCACATCTATCATCATTTAATATATAGTGTACATGCATTTCACTTGCAGCCAGCTCTCTTATGTCTGCCTTTTCCCTTTGTCCTTGTGATATGCTGTGCTATGATTCTTTGCACTTTGATTTATCTGTGTACCCTAAACTTTAATCATTGTGCTAAATGCACTGTAAAGCATTTCATAGCAAATCTCATTATGACAGACGACACGCAAAATAATAACTGACTGATTTGGTTATACAGTACATTTTGCATAATTCATTGTTCTGCTTATAGCTGCATACAAGGGCAGTACATTGCTGATTCACACTTTAAAACTAAAACATTAGAAAATATCACAGAAATGTTTATATGCACTAGGTATATATAGTATGCTATTATTGCCCTTTACTTGAAAGCAATAAATATTATCACTGTAAAAGAATTGATTTGCTTATTTTGATGAGAAAAAAATGTTTATTCCAAATAAAATGCACATCACATCAAGTGACACAAGCCATTTTGAAGTAGGTAGTATGTTCTCCCAAATATTCAGCATGGGTCTGCATCTAATACAGAAAATGCAGTTGCTGCACTCTAGTGGTCTGAAAGACTCATTTTCAATGATCTGTCATTTTTCTACACTCATTTACTGGAGTAACTAAGTCTAGGGTTTCCCTGCCCTGGTGCTATTCCTCTCACACTTACACTGTTTTAATGTTGTCAAATGATTTAAACACATATCCTTATGCTGTGGTAGAAACCTAGAGTTCCATTGAAATGACACCCACAAGGAACAGCTGATGGACACTGAACTAGGGTTTAAGTGTTTCAAACTCTATATACTAATTTTTAAATGCATAGGAATCCTATATAGTGACATAATGAGACCATCTGGCGGGTGTGATCCAAACCCTTAGGTGGGGACTAGTTGCCCTAAGCAGGGTGAAGCCCTTCCAGAGGTTCAAGTACATGAAAGGCTTCAGGATAAGGAAAGGAATACATTTAGTTGTGTGGTGCCACTAGCAGGTAGTAGAAACTTGGTATTGTGTAGAGATGGGGTCTTGAGTTTGATTCAGTAAGCAATTACTGTAAATTGATCCTCCTATTCCCAAACCTAGCAGCAACTTACTTTAGGCAAATTACATATTCAATATCCTCCAGCATTGGTTTCTCAATATGTTATTTGTGGTGCCGCCAACACAAGAATGAAGGAGAAGGCCTTGTGCTGCACAACATGAAGGGGTGGAACTGTGGTACTCCATAATTAACAAATAATTCCTTTACTAGACAAGACAAAAACAGTCCTGTCTATGCAGCCACAGTGGAACCAGAAAACAGTCAGACCCCTTCGCTTTTTCACATTTTGTTATGTTGCAGCCTTGGGCTAAATTCATTTTCCCTCACATCAAGCAACATTCAATAACACAGAATGACAAAGCAAAAACTGGATTTTATAAATTGTTAAAAATTTATTAAAAAAAAACGAAATGTCACATTTACACAAGTATTCAGACCTTTTGCTGTGACACTTGAAATCTGAGATGCATCCCATTCTAATGATTATCATTGAGATGTGTATACACCCTGTTTGGAGTCCCCTTGTGGTCTATTTAATTGATTTCACATGTTTAGGGAAGGCACACATTTGTCTATAGAAGGTTCGACTGTTGACCATATGCATCAGAGCAAAAAAACTTAGCCATGAAGTCGAAGGAATTGCCTGCACAGCTTAGAGACAGGGTTGTGTCAGGGCACAGATCTGGGGAAGGCTGCAAAAAGTTATTTTAACACAGAATATTCTCCAGAGTGCCTAATGCCTTTATAATTCTTAAAAAGAAAAGTCTGGAACAATCATGACTCTTCTTAGAGCTGGGCATTGGCCAAAATGATCCATCATGGGAGAAGGACCATGGTGAGACAGGTGACCAAGAACCCAATGATTTCTAATGCTGAGCTCCAGAGAACCTATATGGAGATGAGAGAAACTTCCAGAAGGACAATCATCACGGCAACACTCCTTTGACCCTGGCTTTATGACAGCTTGAACAGATAGGAGCTTCTCCTCAGTAAAAGACACATGGAAGCCCACATGGAGTTTGCAAAAAGGACCCTAAAGGCCTTTCAGACTGTGAGAAAGGAGATTCTCTGGTCTGATGAAACCAAGATTATCATCATGTCTGGAGCAAACCAGGCACCACTGCAATAACATTGCATCAGTGAAGCATGATGGTGGCAGCATCGTGTCATGGGATTGATTTTGTGCAGCAGGGACTGGAAGACTAGTCAGGGTTGAGGGAACCTGAACAGAGCAAAGTGCAGAAATAACTTTAATGAAAAGCTACTCCAAAGCATGCAGGACATCAGACTAGACTATGTGTTCATCAACAGGACAATAATCCTAAACACAAAGCAAAGACAACACTGGAGTGTTTAATGCACAACTCTGAGAATGTCCTTGAGTTGCCCAGCCAGAGCCTGGACTTAAACCCAATTGAACATTTCTGGGGAGACCTGAAATTAGCTGTCCACTGATGGTCTCCATCCAACCTGACAAAGCTTAAGAGGATCTGCAGAGAAACATGACAGAAAATCACCAAAACCATGTACGAGAAGCTTGATGTGTCAGACCCATGAAGACTCCACGCTGTAATCGCTACCAAAGGTGTTAAAAAAAAAAGTACAGAGGAAAGGGTCTGAGTACTTGTGTCAATGTGATATTGTTTTTCATTTTTAATATACAGACGTGCCTTGCTTAATGATGGCATATGCTTCTGACTATTGCACCGTTAGTCAATTCCATTGTTAAATGTATTGATGTATATTAAGGGGCGTGAGTGTGCCTCTGTGTCTGATGTAATTTCTGCCACACTGACTTTGGATAGAAGGTTCCACATCTACATCGATGTATTCTATGTGCAGTGCATGGTGAAATATGAACTGGTGGGGCACCAATGTATTGGGGAGGCATATGAGGATTGTTGAAACTATGGAATGGGAGGGGGGGGGGGCAGGGAGTTTAGGACAGGCCACGTTTAGAACTTATATGGAGGAATAAACAATAGTTTAAAAATAAAAATGTGTAGTACAGTAATCCCTCGCTATATCGCGCTTCGCCTTTCGCGGCTTCACTCCATCGCGGATTTTATATGTAAGCATATTTAAATATATATCGCAGATTTTTTGCTGGTTCGCGGATTTCTGCGGACAATAGGTCTTTTAATTTCTGGTACATGCTTCCTCAGTTGGTTTGCCCAGTTGATTTCATACAAGGGACGCTATTGGCAGATGGCTGAGAAGCTACCCAACTTACTTTTCTCTGTCTCTCTTGCGCTGACTTTCTCTGATCCTGACGTAGGGGGATTGAGCAGGGGGGCTGTTCGCACACCTAGACGATACGGACGCTCGTCTAAAAATGCTGAAAGATTATCTTCACGTTGCTATCTTTTGTGCAGCTGCTTCCTGAAGCGACATGCTGCACGGTGCTTCGCATACTTAAAAGCTCGAAGGGCACGTATTGATTTTTGCTTGAAAAACAAACTCTGTCTCTCTCTGTCTCTCTTTGTCTGCTCCTGACGGAGGGGGTGTGAGCTGCCGCCTTCAACAGCTTTGTGCCGCGGTGCTTCGCATACTTAAGCCAAACAGCCCTATTGATTTGTTTGCTTTTCTCTATCTCTGTGACTTTATATGCTCCTGACGGGCACTCCTTTGAAGAGGAAGATATGTTTGCAGTCTTTTAATTGTGAGACGGAACTGTCATCTCTGTCTTGTCATGGAGAACAGTTTAAACTTTTGAAAAAGAGACAAATGTTTGTTTGCAGTGTTTGAATAATGTATAAACATATGGTTTCTACTTCGCGGATTTTCTTATTTCGCGGGTGGCTCTGGAACGCAACCCCCACGATGGAGGAGGGATTACTGTAATGTAAATTCTAACTTTAACTGTAAATGGAGTAACAATTTAAAATTGCTTGCCTTAATGTTAACAGTATCAAAAATAAGGCAAATAAGTTTGAGTTGTATTAGCAGAACATAATTATTATGATTTTATACTAATAATGGAAACCTGGGTAAATAACAAAGATAGGGGTGAGTATAACATAGAGGGATAGACAGAACAGAAAAGCAGGTGGGGTTGCTGTTTATGTCAAACAGAATTTAAACAGAAGTCCTCTTCAGTTCGACAATGAGCCTTAGTGAGGAAAGCATTAGGGAAAGATGTCTTATTTTAGGAGTGTGTTATAGACCACCCAATGTAGGCAGTAATTCCAACACACATCTTTTTAGTAATATAAAAAGGCAAGTTTATAGGGGATAGTATAAGCATAGCGGACTTTAGCTATCCGAGTATTAACTGGGATAACCATGTAAATGGTGGAGCACAAGAGCAGGAGTTCTTAGATGTATCAGAGACTGTTTTTTAACACAGTATGTTAAAGCACCAATGCGGAGTGAAGCTTGTCTGGATTTAGTATTTTGTAATAATCAGGATAGAACTGAGGGTGTAGAGGTGATTTCACTACTAGGGTCAAGTGACCATAATATAATACAGTTCTCAGTGTTTTGTAAGAGTGCGGATGCAAAGACTAAAATTGTTAAGTTTAATTTTGGTAAGGCAGATTTTGAGCAGTGAAAGTCTTAAGAGGATAGACTGGGATAAGCTTTTAAGTGTGGAGACAGTCAAGCAGCAGTGGAATAGGTTTAAAATTGTTTTACATGTAATGCAGGACATGGTACATACCTAAATTTGAAATTAATGAAAATTTTAAAAAAGAAGCTGTAAAGAAAAAAACAGCTGTATAAAGGTGTATAAGACTAATACCTCCAGAGTGAATCGTAGGGTGTATGAGAACATGAGGGCAACCATTAAGAAGGATATTACGCAGACTAAAAGACAATTGGAGAGGAATTTAGCAGATAAGGTGAAAGACAACCCTAAGAGATTCTTTCAGTATTTTAATAGTAAAAGAACAGTCAAGGAGGAGATGAAGTGCATCACGAATAGTAAATGGGAATTAAAAGATAAAGACAGTGGAACAGTGGACGCTCTAAACTCGCATTTTTATGAGGTCTTCACAAGTGAGGAAGTTGATCACCTCCCAGCAGTAAATGGAACTGCTAAGGAGGTTCTGAGTGATTTAGAAATTGTAGAGGGAGAAGTACCGCTAAAATGAAAAAGGCTGAAATAAATAGGCTGTGCACTAGGGAGATTCCAAAGAATTGAAAAATGGCAAATATTATCCGGTTATATAAAAAAGGAGACTGGGCAGATTCAAGCAACTATAGGCCAGTAAGCTTAACGTGCATCACAGGAAAATTAAAGGAATTATTATGGGTAAGATTGAACAGCACATGGAAAGTACAAGAGTTTTTCTGAGCAGTCAGCATGGGTTCAGAAGAGGGAGGTCATGTTTCACTAACATGCTGGAATACTATGAGGAAGCAACAAAAGGATATGATCATAGTGAAGCTTATGATATTACATATCTTGACTTTCAGCAAGCATTTTATAAGGTGACATGAAAGGTTCGGTATCATACTAAAAGAAGTGGGAGTTCAGGGTGATGTTTGTACAGAGGAAGCAGAGGGTTATGGTATGAAGAACCTTATCAGAACTGGCTGATGTTAACAGTGGTGTTCCACATGGGTCAGTGCTAGGGCTGCTGCTATTTTTAATATACATAAATGCTTGGGATAGGAATATACAGTAAGTAAGCTGGTTAAGTTTCAGATGATAGGTGGATTGGCAGATAATTTGGAATCTGTTAAATCATTACAGAAGGACTTAAACAACATACAAGCTTAGGCAGATTTGTTGCAGATGAAATTTAATGTCAGTAAATGTAAGGTATTGCACACAGGATGAAAAAATGTTATTTCTGAAAACACAATGGGATGTCTGAAAATCCAGAGTACATCTTATGAGAAGGAATTAGGAGTTGTAATGAACTCTATGCTATCAACTTCCAGACAGTGTTCAGAAGCCATTAAGAAGGATAATAGAATGTTAGGTCATATAGTACAATGTGTGGAGTACAAGTCCAAGGAGGTTATGCTCAAGCTTTATAATTCACTGGTGAGGCCTCATCTGGATTACTGTGTGCAGTTTTGGTCTCCAGGCTACAAAAAGGACATAGCAGCACTAGAAAAGGTCCAGAGAAGAGCAACTAGGCTGATTCCAGGGCTACAAGGGATGAATTATGAAGAAAGACTGAAAGACCTGAGCCTTTTCAGTTTAAGCAAAAGAAGATTAAGAGGTGACATGATTGAAGTGTTTAAAATTATTAAGGAAATTAGTACAGTGGATCGAGACTTATTTTAAAATGAGTTCATCAAGAACACAGGGACACAGGTAGAAACTTGTTCATGGTAAATTTCGCACAAACATTAGGAAGTTTTTCTTTACACCAAGAACCATAGACACTTGGAAGAAGCTACCAAGTAGTGTGGTAGATAGTAAGACTTTATGGACTTTCAAAACTAGACTTCATGTTTTTTTAGAAGAATTATGTGCATAGGGCTGGCGAGTTTTTTTGGGCTGAATAGCCTGTTCTCGTCTAGATTGTTCTAATGTTTTAAAAACCCTAGCCACATGCCAACATCACGCAGGAACAGGTATTTGTGTTATTTTTCACCACAATAACGCATCAAATATTCACGTGCTCCGGCGTGACCTACCCTAAGCCTAATCAAACATTAACATAATATATACTTTATATAAATTAATAATTATTGAAATTCTGTAAAAATTATATATTAATCACAACATTAATACTGTAATGTGACTGCTTACAATGTTGCTTCAAGATTATTCGATTTCATACATTGTGTCTCTTTTTGGAGCTCCATCATAAAAGCGCAATGTTGTTAGTCAGGACAATGTTAACCGAGTCATGACAGTATTTGCAACAATTTCAAAAACTTTGTTTTCATTTTCTCACTCCAAGGTATTGAGTGTTGCTTGATGTGAGTAAAAATGAATTTAAATGATTTTAGTGCAAGATTGCAACATAACAGAATATGAAAGTGAAGGGGTTTGAATACTTTCTGAATGTACTATAAGTGGCCAACATTTCACACTGACACGAAATTTTAGCGGTTAGCCATGCTAGGCACAGAATAGGAATCCAGATTTAAACTTGCAATCCTCAGTCAACATAAATATTTCTGGGTAAGCTAATGTTTTCTAACAAATGGTTTCGTTTAGTTTGTTTTAATATCTTGGTGCAGTGTACCTAGATCACAACAACCCTCACTAGGTTTGATTTCTACACCTGGATGTTGTTCGTTTACAGTTTACAAATTCTAAACATATCTGCATGCCTTTCCCTCTGAATATACCAGTTCTTCTCTGACATCCCAAAGACATGCAGGTAATGTTAACTGGTGAATTAAAATTGGGCCTTTTGTTTGGATTTTGTGATGGACTGGTGTACCACCCAGAGTTGGTTCTTGCTTGACACCTGATGGTCCTGGTATCAACTTCAGTTTCTCTTCCTACCATAACCCTGAATTGGATTAGGTGGTCTTAGGCCGAAGTTATACTTCACGCGACGCGATGCATGCTGCAGTGGACGCTCCTACTACGCATGCGTTGAAGTGTTTATACTTGCACGCGTACTTTACATAAATCTGGAGGATGTGGCAGTGCGAGATATTATCACGGTGAGAACATGTTCGGCTTTTCTGTTTTGTGAATTGCCTAGAACACCCAGTAAATTCCGATGACACCTTACCGCAATATCTCTGAAAAGGATGTTTATTGATTAAATCCAGGGATGTGTCCATTCCAGCAAGCATTGGGTATGAGTGAGAAACAATCCCTGGACGATGCCTCGGCTCATCGCAAGGTGAATACAAGCACACACATACACTAGCGTCACTTTAGCAGCACCAAATCCCCAAATCTGCATATCTTTGGAAGGAAACTGGAGCACACTGAGGAAACCCAGCAGGAAAACTTGTACACTCCAGGCAGGGAATATCAGCGACATGACTCCCTGCGAAACAGCAGCGCTAACGCTCTGCTACTGTGTCACCCCATGTGTGTAATTATAATAATTCTTTGCATTTATATAGAGCTTTTCACAATACTCAAAGCGCTCAGCAATTGCATGGTTAAGGGCCTTGCTGAAGGGCCCAACAGAGCAGAGTCCCCACCGGCAACCTTCCGATTGCCAGTGCATATCCCTAGCCTCTGAGCCACCACTCTGTCCTATTAACAGTATTCATTATTTAAACGAAATTACCAATTTATCTGTAAAATGTAATATACATACTTTAATGCTTTTCATCATGAAAGTGATATCAAGTATAAATCTAAGGATTCTAAATGTGCAGAGAGTTGGAATATCATACATTTAATGTGCTCAGTGTGGCGATCTATTGCTGGCGATTCGCTGCTGTCAGGAGCAGAGGAAGCCCTAGAAAAAAAGATGGCACAGTATGTGAGAATTTTAAAACGTATCGTGTCATTACGATCGGGAATATGCGACGCTTGAATATAAAAGCACCATGAATACATCTGTATGTTGCCATTTTGCTTCACCACATCGAACCATTTATCAAATATCAAAGCGCGCACACCGATCTCGTAGGATCCGCAAAGCGGCTTTCTGTCACATGTAGATAGTAAACAGAGACTCTGACATCACATTCCAACCTTTAGTACACTGCGCCCCCCGACTTTTTGCTGGTACTGCAACTCGCGCACGCGTCGCGTTAATTTCTGAGGACCTGCTCGGAGGACGCATCAAATGAACACTCAGAACGCATGGCGGCCATGATGCGGGCACGTATGCGTTCTGAGCGTGAAGTATAAATGTGCCCTTAGAGTGTTATGTGTTTGCTTCCTTTAATTTAATACTGTATGTTCACCAGAAACAGGTTATTTGTTTAATTGCAGTGTGGTGGTAACAAGAAATCAAGCCCAAATGATTTAAACAAATCATCAAATTGTGAGAATAAGAAAGTATTATAAGAGTATTTTGTTTTCTGTGTTTTGCTTTTTTTTGCTAACTGAATATATTTTTTCAATCCAACAGAATATGATGTATACAAATAAAAAAGATGAATAGAATAGCTGATTATACTTTCTTCTCTTAATCTTTGGTAGCTAAATACACAATTTAACAATCATTGGCAGGATTTGAATGTCATCTTCTCATACTGTAAATCTTTTATGACTCTATCCTTAGTAGGCATTACATTAAACACAATAAACCATGCTTTGCATGCCTCGCAAAATGTTTATAGATTACTATGTTACACATTTGACCTGCAGAAGAGAGGCTGGTTTAGCTTTTATACCTTTTATTTTTCCCAGTCTGGTGACCCAACTCTGTGCTAGTCCTTGAGAAATAATGGCAAATTACTCGCACTGGGTCAACAGAGCATTCCAATCCCAAGGGCTATGCTATTTAAAACATGCCAAGTCATGAAATGGCATTTCAGATCATGTGACTTTCAGTAAAGCTGTTGACTGTTTTGCTAGACTGAACCAACTATCCCAGTCACCTGTTTTTTTTGTGTCGCATGTGTTAAGGTGTATAGTGCATAATTTACAGTAGCAATTATGTTGGTGCCGTTCAGTTTTCAGACTTCTGCCTTTTTTTTTGTTCCCATTGACCTGACTTGTGACCTTGCTGATTGGGTGAGTGCCTTTGTTTTAAAAATAACCAAGTAAGAACACCAAGTAAAGCACACAGTCATCTGACGTCCATCAATCTCTTCCCTGTACCTTCTTAGTGCAATTAAAAGGTCCCTGGGGGCCAAAGCCAATCTCAGCAGCATCAAGCACAAGACAGGAACCAACCCAAGATGTCCTTTCACACACACATTCACATTCACTCACTTCAGGTCAATTTAGAGCATCCGCTTAATTTATGATGCATGTCTGTAGGATGTGAGATGAGACCAGAGTACCCGAAGAGAAGCCGCTTCGACATATGCACAATATGCAAACTCCACCCAGAAAGACAGGACCCTGCAGCTGTGAGGCAGCAGGGATAACTATTGCACCTTCATAATTTTAATAGTGTGCATTCGGAATGGTATGTGCTGAGTAAAATATTGCTTTGTTGAACATGTGAGATTTAGGGTAAGTGTCTAAGCCATCACTGTTTATTGGTATCATAGCAGTCCATTAGTGTTATGAACAACAAATCCACACTTCACTCTGATCATTCTTTGTACCCAGCGTACGTTTCATGCCCTGATTTGGGATGACTCACTTGTTTAGGTTAGGCCACAAGCAGAACGTTCCTCTCAGCCAAGACATTTGGGGTCTGGAAATGCACTTTTAAGTCTGCCCTTTTAACCTTTCATTTCTGGCCTCAAGTGGTGTAAAATTGTTTGCTGTTACACATTACATGAACTTCATATTACGCAAGATCAGATGTTGCTGTTCTGTCCCCTGTTCACTGGATAGTGTTTAGTTATTAAACTATTCTGGAATTGTATTATTTTAGAATTTGCCACCAAAAAAGGTGTGATCAAAAGACATTTAGTTAATGGAAGATAACGTTTTTCACATCAGATCTGGGAAAAACAGAACTGACTGCTTTCTGTTTTAACAGCATGTCAACCAGCTGTCACATAAGTGACATTTTGAGTAATGTACAGCAAACAGCAGCTCCAAAAATAGAGGTTTGTTACCATATAGTAGCATTTCTGTAATGTATCTACATTTAGATACCTTGGGGCACAGTCTGTAGTATGTTTACATAGCTATTAAAGACATAATAAATGATTTTTCACATCAGTCACAGAGACAACAGACTCATGTTCCTCTTTCTAACGGTGACGCATTTTATCCTACATGGTTTGAATAGAGTTCAGCTGTTCATCACTCTTTCAGATTTCTATGTCTAGTCCAAATTCCCGGTTAATGATCATGTTTATTTTGTTTTTTTTTTTTGGACCATTTTATTTGAAGACTCCTTATATCTTCTATTTGATGCTGTAATGTGATTATACTGTATAGTGGTTCCACAGTGACATAGTGGTCAGTGATGCAACCTTGCAACTGTAGGAGACTCGGAACTGAATGGAAGTGTCAGCCACTGTCTAAATGGAGTTTTCATGCTCTTCCATTTTCCACTTGAGTTTTTCCTTTTGAAATCTGATTTCTTTTAAATCTCTTAAGATATGTATGTAAAGTTAATTGAAGAGTGTGTTGATCAGTACATGATTGTGTCCTGTGATGGACTTGTGCCACATTCATCACAGGCTTCAGTTTCCTGCAACCCAGTATTGAAAGATTTGGAGCTGGAAAATGGGTTGATAGAGGTACATTTTTAAATGTTTACCATGTTTTATTGAACCTGTTTTCTGTGGTTTTCATTTGATCATTTTGTGATTCAGAGCTGTGTGATGGGGCTTTCATATAGAGATATCATATGGAGAATATGTTTGGGGACAAATATGAATAATTTGAAATAACATGAAAAATGTTTGTTTCTGCAGACTGAGATGCTATCTATCTATCTATCTATCTATCTATCTATCTATCTATCTATCTATCTATCTATCTATCTGTCTGTCTGTCTGTCTGTCTGTCTGTCTGTCTGTCTAGTTCTCTGTATAGTTCTCTGTATAGTTCTCTGTATTGATATAATGTGATCAGCTAATGTATGTACACTTTTATTAATGTTGCCATCCCATGAGTAGAGACTTGATTATGTTGGAATTGGTAGCATAATTCACTAACACATTTCCCATGTGTACCGTATCTGTCAGCTACAAGGATTAGCATAAATGAAAGCTATTTATGTAAGATGGGTTTTCCCCAGTGAGTCAGCTTAAAATGAACATAATGATGTTGACATTGAAAGTAAAAAGATTTATGAATTAGTAGCAAATACTTCCATAAGGGGGAATATAACTTCATGAGGGTAATGCATAAGAATGTAAGTTTGTATGAGGGATCAGTAAATGAGAAATATTGTCTAGCACTGCCTGAACAACTTGCTTTCCACCCTAATGTTAAACTTACAAAAGAGCAAAAATAGCACAGTTGAAAAGTACAATGAATGCACATGCTGTTCAACAGCGAGTCCACTTTCTGTGACAGATAGATAAGCAGTTAATATGCATTAACTGTTAAACCTTTATACCTTACAGCTTAAAACTGAATCAAATAAAAAATCTAAACCCATTTTGTAATGCTTCTCCAAAAAAACTGAATTTTCCTGAGGTATGCTTTTTTGAGAAGCCTTACTAGAAACACAAGCCTTCTCTAGAATCCTTGCTGTCTTTCTTCAATTAAGAGTATATATCTGTCAGGCTTTGCTTTCATCATTTGCTTCAGCCAATCTCAGGTGTCTTATTTTCAGTGCTTATTATGTGCAATAGGGAGCCTGAAAGGCTAAATTCATCTTAAATGCCAGTGCACAATTTACAAAACAAAAGTACATTAGTAATATGCTGCATTTCTCACAGGCCCTATGGCCTCCAATCCAGACTAGTACAGTACCGTCACGCATGGAAGAACAGTAAAAATAAATCAACAGTCAAGAGGTTCTTTTGTAACATTTCATAGCAATGTACAGGCCATATCTCTAACTATTCAATAAATACAGGAAAGTAAAGCCATACAAAAGCATCATGTTTGAAATATACATCATACCCAAAGGACAAAGCAGTTATAAAAAAATCATATTTCAATAGGTTAATACTTTATGTCTACAGTGCCTTCAGAAAGTACTTAGACCCCTTAACTTTTGTTATGTTCCAGCTTTGTGCTAAAACCATTTAAATGAATGTTTTTCCTCATCAGACAATGCTCAATACACCAGAACGTTTTTCATTTTTAATACATTTGAAAGCATTCTAAAAATCCTGTTTCTGCTTTGTCATTCTGGAGTATTGAGTGTTCTTTGATGAGGGGAAGAATTAGTTGTAATGATTTTAGCTTAAGGCTGCAACATAACAACATTTTATAACCACCATTGCCACTGAGCCCCAAAACTCCCAGGTTTAAAATAAAGTCCCAGGTTAAAATAAAGGATAAAATACATCCCCACTCCTCGCATTGAGTGCCGCTTGCTGTCTCAGGAGTCTGACTTCATGAGGGGAGGCAGTGGGATCCTCTTAAGCAGGATCCAGAAATGTTTCTGGTACCTTGGCGCAGCCTGTTGGGAGCACTTCCAAGTCGTGTGGAAACCAGGTAGGTCCTACTGGTGCAACACCGTCTAGTGGCACCCAAGGACCCCAACAGGGCTGTGCTTTTGTACTCCAGTTTACATGCAGCCCTGTGGACATCCAAACTTTGATGTACCATTGTTGGTCTCCAGCTTCTGCCAGTACATCCACAGTTTAGGCAACTGGGATGAGGGTTGCAAGCTGCTATGTCTCCAACTATGCAGTCCATCCAATACGTCTTTCCGGCCAGGCGAGATACCATTCTCCATCTCTGTCGGGATGCCTGTTCATCCTTCTTGGCGCTTACAATGTCTGAATACTTTCTGAAGACACTATAGTATTATGTAAACATCTGTCTGATTTTATCTGCCCATTCAGTTTTTGCTTGGGCTTCCTAATGAATTTGAATTTCCCCATGGGGATTAATCAAGTATCTATCTATCTATCTATCTATCTATCTATCTATCTATCTATCTATCTATCTATCTATCTATCTATCTATCTATCTATCTATCTATCTATCTATCTATCTATCTATCTATCTATCTATCTATCTATAGAAAATGGCAACCAGCCAAATGACCAAGACTGTGTACCAGTGCAGGTCTAACTATGAAACCTTTTTTAAGAATGTTACTTCTTTCCACTGTGAGTCTATGTTCCCCAACTACTGTGGGAAAATTTGTGAAGCTCTAGAGACAAAGACAAGAATAAATGTGTAATGAAATCCAGAGGTGTAATAGTCAAAACTACTTACAAAGTATATAGTAACCTGTAAAAGTGTCATGATGGTAACAGTGCTTGGTTAAATAGGT
This sequence comes from Erpetoichthys calabaricus, assembly GCF_900747795.2. Lineage (NCBI taxonomy): Eukaryota > Metazoa > Chordata > Cladistia > Polypteriformes > Polypteridae > Erpetoichthys > Erpetoichthys calabaricus. Next base: position 259,974,971 of record NC_041395.2, on the reverse strand, counting down.
GGCAAATAGAGTACACCAGTTGCTTAATAAGCACATGATCAAAAGGTGGAGGATTCACTAGAGTCTTCTTCTGGCTGTTTCCATTATATGCTACAGTGGATCACCTGTTTCCATATCTTTCTGTCCTCTGTATCTTGCTCTGTCACACCCACTACCAGCATGTCCTCTTTCGCCACATCCATAAACCTCTTCTTAGGCCCTCCACTTTTCTTCTTACCTGGCAGCTCCATCCCTAGCATCCTTCTCTCAGTATACCCAGCCTATCTCTTCTGCACATGTCCAAACCAAAGCAATCTCGCCTCTTTGGCTTTGTTTCCAAACTGTCCAACCTGAGCTGACACTTTAATGTACTCGTTCCTAATCCTATCCATCCTCGTCACACCCAATGCAAATCTTAACATTTTTAATTCTGCCACCTCCAGCTCTGCCTGCTGTCTTTTTGTTAGTGCCACCGTTTCCAACCCATATAACATAGCTGGTCACACTACCATCTTGTAGACTTTCCCTTACACTCTTGCTGGTACCCATCTATCACTAATCACTCCTGACACTCTTCTCCACCCACTCCACCCTGCCTGCAGTATCTTCTTCACCTCTCTTCCACACTCCCCATTACTCTGTACTGTTGAAGTATTTAAACTCGTCCACCTTCACCAACCCTACTCCCTGCATCCTCACCATTCCTATGACATCCCTTTGATTCAGAAACATGTATTCTGTCTTGGTCCTACTGATCTTCATTCCTCTCTTCTCTAGAGCATATCTCAACCTCTCCAGGGTCTCCTCAACCTGCTCCCTACTCTCATTACAGATCACAATGTCATCCACAAAAATCATAGTCCTTGGGGACTCCTGCCTGATATCCTCTTTCAACCTGTTCATCACCATTGCAAATAAAAAAGGGCTCAGAGCTAATCCCTAATGTACCACCTCAACCTTAAACGCATTTGTCACTCTTACCGCAGCCCTCACCACTGTGTCACTTCCCTTGTGCATATCCTGCACCACTCTAACATATGTCACTGTCACTGTCAGTCCCGACTTCCTCATACAATACCACAACCCCTCTGTAAGCACCCTGTCATGTACTTTCTCTAGGTTAACAAAGACACAGTGCAACTCCTTTTGGCCATCTCTATACTTCTCCATCGAAACCCTCAGAGCAAACAATGCACCTGTAGTGCTTTTTCCTGGCTTTAAACTATGCTTCTGCTTAACTCTCTTCTAAACTAGCTTCCACTACTCTTTTCCATAACTTCACGCTGTGGCTGATCAATTTTATCCCTCTGTAGTTACTACATTTCTTCACATCACCCTTATTCCTAAAAATTGATAACTACACTTCTTTTATACTCCTCAGGCATACTCACACTTTCCAAGATTCCATTAAACAGTCTGGTTAAAAATCACTGCCATCTCTCCTAAACATCTCCATGCTTCCACAGGTATGTCATTTGGATGAACAGCCTTCCCATTCTTCATCCTCTTCATTGTTGTCCTTACTTCCTCCTTTGCTAATCCGTTGCACTTCCTAGTTCACTATCTCCACATCATCCAACCCTCCCCCCTCATTCTCTTCATTCATCAACCTCTCAAAGTACTCCTTCCGTCTACTCAACACACTCTACTCGCTTGTGAGTAAGTTTCTATCATTATCCTTTATCATTCTAACCTGCTGCTCATCTTTCCTGGGTCAGTCCCTCTGTGTACCCAATTGGTACAGGTCCTCTGATCTCTCTGACTATCCCACTTCTTCTTCGCCAACCTCTTCCTCTGTATACTCTTATTCAGTTAGAAAAATCTTAAACCTCCCAAAATTACGCAGTGAGAAAAGGATGGCATATTCTATTAAAAATAATTTCATTCAAGGATCTAGGCCAAGGTTATTTAGTAAAGATTTAGTAAAGATTTGGTAAAGATTTATTAATGTTGGAATTAAGTAAGCATGTGCGATGAATCTGGACTTTGATTTTTTTTTTGTTGTGATTTGTAACAACAGCTCATGTTCTCAGTTATGTTAGAAGGAAGTCCGTTTAGGATGGCAGTACATGGTACTCTGCATGGAATATTTCAGATTCACAATGAAACATCCATACATCCATCCATTATCCAACCTGCTATATCCTAACACAGGGTCACAGGGGTCTGCTGGAGCCAATCCCAGCCAACAGAGGGTGCAAGGCAGTAGAAACAAGCATCAAATATTGCTGTTACTCAAATGGTAATTTAATTTAAAATTAATGTGGAGACTTTTTTCAACCTTGTATTTGAGTTTGACTTTGGTTTGGTGTTTCTGGCTTTGATGAATGATTCAGTCTTTTTCTTTCTGTGCAGTCTTCTGACCCATGCCACCTAACATGATCAACAGTGCTGGATTTAGTCATTAGCTAAACAAGATTCAGCTTAGGGCTTCTCAATCCACAGGGGATGTTTTAGGTTTTACAATTTTATGTGGCTTTTTATATGTACTGTACTTTTAAATTTGTAATCAATAAATACCCTCATTTGAAAATAATTTGTATTTTTCATTTTAAACAATTAAAAGGCATATTTACTGTATGTTTTCATTTTTTTGTGGCAGCCAATAGTCCTGTTTAGGTGCCTACCTTTGTGAGACCTTTTCAATTTGCAAGATGCCACCAACTTTTTATAAGTCTAAATCCGGCACTAATGACCAAAATATTTGTCTGTTCTTGTCTTGCTTCTTTCGTCTACTGATCATTTTCTCCTACATTTTCCCTTTTGGCACTATTATCTCACAAGGTGCCCATAACTGCATATTGGGCCTCAACCAGCTCTATGAATGCCTCATTATCTTTGAATGATAATAATTTCACGGCTGTCAGATGGGTTTAGTTTGATGATGCTGAAGAAGAAGTTGAATATTCTATATAGACTGATTGATAAATAAGGGACTATAAGATTCATAGATAGATGTGTCACTAATGATATACAGTCAAACATCAGAAAAAAGATATGAATATGAATAAAAACTGTAGGACTAGGTAACAGGAACCTCATCAGGACTCATGAACCTCATGAATTAAACATCATACATACATACATATACTGTGTGTATATGTAAGTATGTACAGTATATATGTATGTGCAAGAACATGATCTGGTCACTGTTAGTGGTTGTTAATTAACTTTATGATTGATAAAAACAAATTTGACAAACAAGAGGACACCATTCAGCCTATCAGGCTCGTTTGTTTAGCTAATATGTAAGCTGTCCCAATATCTCATACAGATGTTTCTTAAGGGCAGCACGGTGGCGCAGTGGGTAGCGTTGCTGTCTTGCAGTTAGGAGACCCGGGTTCGCTTACCAGGTCCTCCCTGCGTGGAGTTTGCATGTTCTCCCTGTGTCTGCGTGGGTTTCCTCCGGGTACTCCAGTTTCCTCCCACAGTCCAAAGACATGCAGGTTAGGTGCATTGGTGATTCTAAATTCTGTGTGTGTGCTTGGTGTGTGTGTGTGCCCTGCGGTGGGCTGGCGCCCTGCCCAGGGTTTGTTTCCTGCCTTGCGTCCTGTGTTGGCTGGGATTGGCTCCAGCAGACCCCCGTGACCCTGTAGTTAGGATATAGCGGGTTGGGTAATAGATGGATATTTCTTAAAGGTTGTCATTGTTTCTGCTATAACTATTTGTCTTGGTAGTTTATTCCTGATTTTCACAACTCTCCTGGCTTCAATCCTAAATGCACTTTCCCTTAATTTCCACTGACGACCTCGAGTATGTGATTCATTTTTAAGTTGAAAGAATTTGCCTGGATCAACTTTATCAACGCCTTTTGAGAATTGTGAAGACTTTGATCAGGTCCCCACGTAGTCTTCTCTGCTCTATTATTTTCATATTGACACTTTTCTAATTTATTTCTTTCTAAAAAAATCCTGGGACGGACGAGACTTTTATCCTGAAACGAGATGTGACTTTTTCAGAGAGATACTTTCAAGTTCCGCAAGATGAGACTTTGTACCAAGAGATTTAACCACATTGTAAAGAGGTTCAAAAACGTTGGTGCAATACACATGTAGAGCAGGTTAGAGATAGTGAAAGTACTAAAATTCGAAAGTCTCCAAAAAATTATAGTAAAGATCGCATTAGCACAAACAAACGGAAATTATTACTTGGTGAAATAACGGAACAGCGAAAACAGATAGAATATATTGTTCGGATTTAAACTTTAAGTCAGAGACTTGTAGATCGTCTGATTCATGTTGCCATCAGGGAAAAGTGGTGTTTCTTCCCAATGAAGAGGCATATCCACGAGAATTAAAAGATTTGTTGTTTGGTGAAAGTGAAATCCACATACGCAAGTGGCAGAGACGTGAAGTGGCTGGCGCATAGTACAGACCGGAAGTTTGGAGAGTGAAGCGAGCAGTGGGTGAAGCCCCTAAGTCTTATCATAATTTTCATAATTATACATGGTAAAGAATTAAGACATATTGTTCTTAAATAAAGGATCAATTTTCTTCCCTCCTGTAAGACGAGAGTGACATTTGCAACTTTCCAATCCTCAGGTGCTTATCCTTTCTCCTTCTCCAAGCGTCTACTCAAATGTGCCTAATACGTGTTTATAGATAACATCTTTCATTTCTTTCAATGCAGCTGGTAAAATCCCACCATGTCAGGGGATATTAGTTTTCAAAGTACTGAGGGCTTGAAGCACATCTGTCTCTTCTATAAGAGAATGGACCTATAAATCTAAACCTTCTGAATCTACTGTTGCAAGTACTACGATTATTAATACTGTTTGCCTTTCAAATCAACATGGGTTATGCACAATATGTCCTGAATGAGAGGTCAGAAGTAAAGCTGTGTGCCAGTAATATTTTGTGTGAACTTCAGCACCCTATGCAGTGTAGCCAAGATGTGTTGTGTCCACTTAAGGTTGTCAGTGATGGTAATTCTAAGATAATTAAAGCTGCTAATCCTCCCCACAACATTCTGTCCAAAGTCAATGAAAGTGCCGTCTGCCTTCTCCTTCATGAGGTCTATGACTGGCTGCTTGAGTTTGATAACATTAAAGGAAGATTATTGTCTGAATGGTGTTTTGTTGATTAAAAAAATTAAACATCCATCCATCCATCCATCCATCCATGTATTTTCTATTCTGCTTATCCAGGTCAAGGTCAGAGGAAAAAGTAAACAATTACAACAAAATAAAAGAATGTAGACTGTGGGTGCTTACCCACAAAACACATGTTTTTCTACATGTTTTTGGGATCGAAACATGTAGAAATATGACAAAATGTTGTAACCTATCAAGTAGACAATACTGCAAACTGGTAGTTAATAATTATTATTGGGTATGTTCTACACCCGGAAATCCTCTACTTAGGGCCACAAGATTCCTTCTTTACAATTTTGATTACATACAATATTTTCCAGTATCTCTGTAAATGTTAAATGTATATTTTCTGAAATTTTTGGAGCTGGTCTAAAGCTAGTTAGCTAGCTATTTAGATAGATAGATAGATAGATAGATAGATAGATAGATAGATAGATAGATAGATAGATAGATAGATAGATAGATAGATAGATAGATAGATAAGAAGTCACAAAACAAATATAAAGAGTTGGGGATTGGCCCTGTATATTGCTGTGGTGGATAGCAATTTGGTCAAAATGTAGAAAAATTCAAACAGTTGACAAAATACAGAGGATTGAGGGTTGCTTTTATACAAGAACATGGCAGCTACTAATGATCAAGAGGGAAGTGATGTCATCAATGGAGGACCGGATGAGGCATCATCATCGGAAGCCGGAAGTGACGCCATCAAAGGAGGACTGGAAGTGACGTCATCATTGGGAGCCGGAAGTGACGTCATCAATGGGTAACCGGAAGTGATGTCATCAAGAAAAGCCAGATGTGACGGGGAAAATGAAGTAGTGGATGGACAGCCATTTTCTGGAATGTGAACTGTTGTTGGTGAGTGATTATTTGTCTTCTTTGGTTCTGGAAATTCAGAGAGAGAGGCATCAATACTATCAACCAACCCTTCATCTGTTATAATTTCACTCACCTCTGGGCTTGTTGACAGTCTCCTAAGTGCACGTGTGTGACAATAGATAGATAGATAGATAGATAGATAGATAGATAGATAGATAGATAGATAGATAGATAGATAGATAGATAGATAGATAGATAGATAGATAGATAGATAGATAGATAGATAGATAGATAGGGATTAATAAAGTATCTATCTATCTATCTATCTATCTATCTATCTATCTATCTATCTATCTATCTATCTATCTATCTATCTATCTATCTATCTATCTATCTATCTATCTAGATAGATAGATAGATAGATAGATAGATAGATAGATAGATAGAATTTTATTTGTAACCAGGAGGAAATTTGGCTTTTTACAGAAGCTCTTTAAATATATACAGTATATATTTAACATTTCAAGAAAACCTTCTAAGCTGGCAGTCCGACTCCCAGTGAGGCATTATGCAGGAGTATTGCTGTTGGTATAAAGGAGCCCCCATAACATTTCTTGACACACTTCTGCTGAATGATTCATTAACTGAAAATCCTCAGTGTTGGTGTGTCAGAGAGAGGATGTTCAGCATTGTTCATAATGGCACTCAGTTTTGCTTTAATTCTGTCCTTTGTTGTAACCTCCAGGGGGTCAGGAGTGTATCCTATAACTGAGCTTGCCCTTTTAATTAGCTTGTTGGTTCAGTGGGCCTCTCCTGAAGTGATGTTACCAGCCCAGCACACCACAGAATAGAAAATCATACTGGCATCATATAATTATAGAAGATGTGAAGGATGTCACTACCCACATTAAAGGAACGCAGTTTCCTGAGAAAAAAAGAGCCCATTTGAGATTTACATGCTGGAAAGCCATTAGGCAGCATCATCAACAGACAGTTTCAGATGAGGAAAAAAAAGAAAAAATCAATGATTTTTAATAACTACATTTCACATTTCAAAGTTCTTCATGTGCAGCATTTGTCAAATATTGATGATAATTGATGTTTTTCAACTGGATTAGATTTCTTTGTACCTTGTAGTTTCTAACACTTTAGAATAATACATGATGCACTGTCGGTACTTACTTCTATGAAACAAGCTTAAGAAATTAAATTGTTTGTCTTAATAACACTAATCAAGTAATTATGACAACAAAACAGGAAAAGGGCTAACTACAGCACATGTCCTAGTCACTTGCTGCTGTGTAACAAGACCCTAACAAAGGCTTAGCTTGTGTTCCATAGCATTAAGTGATTAGTGAGTGCATTACAATAAGTCCTTAAAGCTCCCTATTCTAAAGTGTACCTTGAGATGTTTCACTGAGACCACTTAGTATAGATCAAGGATGAGGACTTCTTACATCCACCTTTCATGTTTTATTAGTAGTTAATAAACATTTAGAGACAGAAAAACGAATGATGATAGAATGAAACACTTGAACATATGCCAAATTATGTTCAAGATCAATATTTGTGAATATTGTTACAAATTCTAATAAAAAAACATCAGTATGCTATGTAGGGCTGCAATGATTAGTTGACGTAATCGACGACGTCGACTACAAAAAATCGATTTTTTATTGTTGATGCGTCATAAACAGAACCTTCAATAGAGGCTCCAGTCACAATGAACCACATTGGTTTTTGTAACTATAATGCACTACATGAACGTCTAGGGACAGTATCGTTTGTTATTGTTTGTCAAGACTGCACACAGTTTTAACAATGAAGAAAGAATGTCTGAGGAGAAGAAGAATGTAGAGAAAAATAAACGTGGTTGCAATGGCGAGTTGGATAGAGGAGGGGGAAGGAGATGGAAAAAATTGAAAAAATTGAGACAGAAACTTTCTAAAGTGTGGGAGCACTTCACCAAAAAAGAAAAAAAAGTTGAATGCAGATTATGTAAAGCGGAGCTTTCTTTTCACGGCAGCACCACCGCGATGCATGAGCATCTGAAACGCAAGCATCCTGGAGCTGTGATGCTGCCGTCTCTTGAGAATTTATGCTGGTGCTGTTAGTTAGTTAGTTAGTTAGTTAGTTAGTTAGTTAGTTAGTTAGTTAGTTAGTTAGTTAGTTAGTTAGTTAGTTAGTTAGTTAGTTAGGATCAGATCAGGAGGGGAGGGAGACCGTGAACGAGACTGAGAAAATAAGAGTAAAAAAGCTAACTTTTACAAGTAACAAATTTACACCCAATCTGTTCGTTTTCAAATAATATTGCATTAGTGCAATGATGTTTTCTGATTGGTACTATTTAGGTCATACAATGATTTCTTCAAAATATCACATATATTTGTCTCTTTCTTTTTTTTTCCACGGTGCTGCACACTGACACCAGAAAGCGTCAGCTTATTCAGTGCTAGCAGCAGCACGCAGGTGGCTGGTTGCTTGTGCTATAGCAAGCCTGACCTGGCAGCGATCAAAGCACATGTACTGTGCAAGGCATGTACGGGGTCCACTGAGAAAAGAAGAGCGTTCATGGCTCACCTTGCAGAGGAACATTCTTTATTTGTTTAAAGACTAAGTGCACTTTAGTTTGTATTGTTTAATGTATTTCTTTTTTATTGTGATGGTCACACTGATATAAAAACATCTGATTATTTTCAAATTCATATGTTTCACTGGTTGTTATTTTAATTTGATTATTATTAATTTTAATCATGTTAATGCAGAGACATCAGGGTGACATTCACAGGAAGACAGACGTGAGCAGATGAAGTAAGACATACACTGGAGCCCAGAACAGGATGTGCAACCACAGTTCGCAGGCTTCAAAATATTCAGGCATGAAATAATCGTGACTAATCGTAAAAAAAAAAAAATTAAATGATTAGTCGACTACCAAAATAATCATTAGTTGCAGCCCTAATGCTATGTAATATATGCAAAATGTGAAATAATTAGTAGATAAAGGCAATACTAACATAACATTCTCAAACCCACTTAATTCAATTCCGGGTCACAATGTAAATACAGTGCTGTTAAGTAAAATTGTTAATATCTTCCACAGCCCTCACTAGGTCAGAAGAATTATCAAATTGATGAAAGAATAGATTAACCGCATGCTCATTATGTTTGACTTTCTTTATTTGTTTGGATTTATAGATAATTGTTAATGTACGTTATGCCTTTTTAAATGTTCAGCAGTTTTTTGATAAAGAAATATTATTTAAAAATATGAAAAAGCAATGGCATTGAGTTAAACCTCAAAACCGAGTTATGCTTTTGCTGCTTGTGTTTAACACAATTTTTAAATTAGTCTGGATAGGACTGGCGCCTGTTGCTTTTCAGAGAGACACTGGCTCCCTCCGACACCATGACTTTGATGTGATGGATTTTAGAATCATTAGTAGGATGTTTTTTTCTGTAGCTATGATAAAAAATAGTTACTTAAAAGCTGTCTGAAATAAAGCATCCATTGCTCTTAAAGCATCTGATCATAATAAATGTCTTTCATATTCTCCATATCAGTTCTGAAATTTTATTGAACGTCCCTTCTGAACTCCAGCATCTGGAGTGTCAACTCACAGCCAAGCAATACATTATGATGCCTTTCTTGGTTTAGTTTTAAGAAATGGCAAGACAGTGCTCAGGTAAGCAACATGTAAAATATGTATAAATCAGCCTGATATAATATATTTATAAAAATGCCCTGATTATGTTTGGGATTAGGCCAGTCCATTAGCAGCCTGAGTGCACTTAGCCAAAGCAATCAAGCAGAGGTCAGAAACTGTCAGTCTTCTCTGACGTGGGCACCAAGACCTCAGTCAGATCTGTCTGCGCAGCCAAATGGAGCTCACAGTTCTGGAATTTGATACCCTTGGCCACAGAATGTGCATACTGTAGTCTTAATTGAAGTGCTTAATGTAGATGATACATGCTCTAGCAAAGATAAACTAATCCCTCTGATACTGCAGCAGTGATCAAATGGCAAGAATTAAAGAGTCCGTTTGCGTTACCACATACAGTTAAAGTCTTTTTTTTATCTTTGATTGAACCCACACATGTCGAATCACTGATGTTATTCTCTTGCTCCCGGACATTGTGGTACTAGCTTTTGGCTAATGATGACTTTGCAGAAAGGCTGTGTCATTTTGTGATCTATGTACTGCAAGGCCCTAGATTCACTTTTTAGCCACATTGGCTAAATGCCTAGAGTTCCACTGCAAAATGTTGCTGTTCGTGGTCAGAATGCTGTTATGTCACTCATAAGTGTTTGTTTCATATTATAACAAGTCTTTCCTGTTGATATCTCCCACAGTGGAGTTTGGGTCATGTCAGGCTAACATTACAACTTTGTCCATCATTTTAGGTTTTTAATGGGCTGGAGTCAATCTTGGCAGCATTAGATGCAAGACAGAAGCTAGCATGTTCAAGCACATAACCACAGTCAAACTCAGACGTGGCTGATTTAGAGTTACCAAATAGCTTGACATGCATTTTGAAAATGTGAGGAAAATCCGGGCAGACACAGGAAGAACATGGAAAATGTACATGGGCTCTGACTACAGCCCAGGTGTCTGTGGTTGTGACTGCTAACCACTGCACCACTGCACCACTGCACCTGTCATAAATTTGTATTTAGGTATTTTGTGTTTGCATATGTCTTACGTAAAACAGATATATATCTATAGTCTTACATGCACACAATGATGTTAATATACTTGAGGAGACCACAAACTGACATTTGCCTAGTTTTAGTTCTAAGTTACATGCTAAAAACAGCTCATATTAGATATTTATTGAGCGCAGAATCACTGGAATCTGAACTCTGTCGTGGTGACTGTGGGCAGCAAGCAGAAATCCTGTACACAACCACATGCATTCAGCACCAAGACAATTTAGAATTGCTGGTAAACTTGACAGCCTGGCTTTGGACTGTGAAGGGAAATCAACAAAAAAAGGGAATGGAGACAAAATTTATGCCACTGTGCTACCATGAAGAAGACAAAGTACTGCATGAAGTTTCATTCATAAGTGGATACAAGGACCAATTTAGAGGCTATTGTTAAGACTGTATTCCCTCTTGTGTTGAGTTATGAATTATTTCAGCTTGAATTATGAATTATGAAAGATATGTATCAAGTTGACAATGCGGGAACATTTCACATGCTTATTTTAATTTGTCTTACATATGGGATGCATGAAGTTCAAAGAGAATGCAAAAATATTTACTAAAACATCACTCTTAAGGAAAAAAATACAAAAAATATTCATAGCATTACAGGGACCGCTGATAATATTGATGGACCCGGCTCTGGGCTGATTGTCCTCCTAGTGAAGACTTTTACTGTCACACCAATCAAAGCAGCCAGCTCAACAGGAAAACAGAACTGTAATGACAAAATGTATCTAAATGTATTATTCATTGTTTTGGTCTTGAGTATCCATTATCTATTCTGCATGAGTGTTTTGCATTTAAAGTGTGAAATATGAAAATATATCAATATATTTTATACATAGACTGTTATCGTTCTTACCTCCATCCATTATACGCTAATTTAATCCAGTTCAGAGATCACTGAGGCAAGAGTCCATCCTGGTAGTGCTTGGTACAAAGCAGGACACAAACCACTTCATCTATTAATATCACTAATGTTAATATGCTTCACTTAGAGGTTGGCACAGCGGTGTACTGGCTGACACTACTGCTCCAAAATCCTTCATCTCCGGTCTGAAGCCCAGGTGGAGTTTGCATGCTCACCTTGTGTTTTTTGGTTGGTTAGAAAGTTACTTGGATGAATAGATGGGCAGCTCTTAATAATTTTTCAACCCATTCTGTAGCCAAAAAAATGTATGAAAATCCTCATGATTCTGAGCAAACTTATGGTTTTTTTTAATGTGATTTACTAAACCTTTATTATTTAGCAATTCTGATTTTGACCTCAAGGTGGCAAAATTTGCTCAAATAAGACTTGGATAGTGTATGTACTTTATACAGCCTATGGCAGGGGCTCCTGAATCCTGGGCATGCAGGTTTTAGTTCAAACTCCTTAACTTGAGATCAGTGTTTGCTTTTAACAGAATACTGTATATGATTTATATGATTTAATTAAGTGGCTCATTCCAATATTAATCATTCTATGTCTAGTTTCTTATAGTGTGTTATGTCTTCACTGATGTGTGGATTTGTAGCTCTCAGTCCCTTGATTTGACTTCTCTGTCTTTACCCTTAAGGTATTGTATTTGGTTGTTCCTGTGTTAAATCAACACAAGTTCTAACAGCATCAAATTAGCTACTCCATCATTGTCTACCTTGCAATTGACACCTCATTGATGATTGCCATTTAACAGTTTTAAGTGATGTAGCCTTACCGATATGGAGCCTAAAATCTACTCCCAGTGTGATCACCGTCTCTGTGGAGTTTGCACATTCTTTTCATATCCACGTGAGTTTTCTCAGAGTACTCTACCTTTCTTCCCACCCTCCTAAAGAGTAATTTGCTTTGTTAAGTAGTAACAGTAAATTGGCACAATTTGAGTGTGTTTGTGTGTAGGTGCCCTGTAAATGACTGCAACCTATCCAGGATTAATTCTAACCTGAAAAATAATCATAACAAACAAAAAAAAAATAAAAATTACATAATAAACAAGTTTGAAAATGTACATGTGGTGTAACATTCAAGTCAAGTGCCTCCATTGCCATAACACCCATACCAACAACATATAGTGATGCAAAATAACATTCTCCAGGACTGCTGTGCAATATTTACATAAACACAGAAGTGCAAGATGCAGAAGTGCAAGACAAGTAGAGGACTATACTATACTATACTATACTATACTATACTATACTATACTATACTATACTATACTATAAACAGATAAGTAAATAAACAATAGGTAAATAAATAGATATTAAGGAAGTTTATAGGTAGTAATAAATTAAATAATAACAACTAATAATAAAAACAATAGTTCTAACAAATGTAACAATTGCACTGGATATAAGTAAACTACTATGAAAATATACTGCATGAGGGGACGGAGCAACAGAGAGTTCAGAGTCCAGACAGCCAAGGGGTACAACAAGCTGTTGCAGAACCTGGCAGAACTGGTTTGGATGGTACAGTACCTTCTGGCAGATGGAAGTGGAACAAAGAGACTGTACAATAGGAGGGGTGGGAGCAGTCCTCCACACCACTTGATAAAGATGTCTTTAATTGAAAGCAGAGCAGTTCCAATGGTCTGCTGTATACACTATCCATTGTAGAATATTGCACAGCAAAACACTGTACAGATACTGCAGTTCCCAAACCAGATGGTGATGCAGCGGGTCAGAACACTGTCGATGGTACCCCTTTAGAATGGGGGAAAGTAGGCCTTCCTTCCTTACCCGCCAAAGGAAGTGGATTCACTGCTGTTTGTTCTTGGCTATGGAGGTTGAGTTAATTGACCAAATAAGGTTAGCTGCCAGGTGAACACCAAAGAATTTGGTATTCTTGACTAATTCCACTGCGGAGCCCTTGATGTGCAGCACAGTTGTCATATCTCTATTCTGTAAGCTGACTCATCTTCATTACTGATGAGACCCAACACTGTTCTGTCATCAGCAAACTTAATGATGGTATTAAAACTTTATGCAGCCATACAGTCATGAATCAACCAAATGAACAGAAGGGGGCTGAGTATACAGCCCTGGGGGGCACCGGTATTCAGCATGCTGGAGATTGTGTTTACAACACAGACTGTCTGGGGTCTCGCTGTCAGGAAGTCCTTATTTCAGTTGCATAGGGAAAAGTTGTAGCCTATCAGACTCAACTTCTCTATGAGCTTCTAAGTAATGATGGTGTTGAATGCTGAACTGAAGTCTATGAAGAACATTCTAGTGAAAGTGTCTCTTTTGTCCAGATGAACAGTAGATCATATGGCATCCCCAGTGGAGTGGTTCAGGTGGTAGTTAAGCACATGTGATGTGGAAAGGATTCAGGTGCATTCGAGGACTGTTCAGGCACTGCGGTTTTCCATAGACTGAATTCAATAGCTAGGTCTAAAACCTTCTCAATCCATTTCAGGATTATGGGGCCCAGAGCCCCCACCATTGGGGATTGGGCAAAAGGATGAGAACAGGTATGAACAGGATTGTAGTCCATCACAGGGTCCACTCTCATGCAGTTGCCAGTTAACCTGAATTAAAAAAATGTAATTAATTCCCTCTGTGTTTGAGCATGTCAGGTCATTCATTTTCATTAAATTAGACTTGCAAAGCTGTTCAGGAATGACACATTGTAGGGGATAACAGATGTGAATGGCAATCTTTAATACAGTGACTGATCATTATGGATAACAGGTGAATGGGGCACTCTAATGTTAAATTATGGTGTCAGAGAAATAATGAATCATTACAATCTGACGATAATGCAACAATGATGTTGGTATAGTGTAAAGTAAATACTGTGCAAATGTGTATAACAGCTTACATACTACAGGGAATTTCATTTGATTAATCTTTTGTTTTCCATGCTTGTAATTTATAATTTTACAGTTAGGAAAATCATTTGACTTACCTGCTACAACTTAAAGGATTGGGAAGAGTGAGATGCTAATGCACTGATGCTCAAGTAGCTTGGAAGACTTCAAAAAGTAGAAACAGTCTGGTAATGAAGAGGTTTGTGTGCGTGTGCAAACAGCTTGTGACAGCGAGACCTGCTCATATTCAGTCTGTCTGTCTTTCCATTAAGTTGTATTGGGGATCTGTCTAATGTCAATAGTTTTGTTTCAAGCAGACGGACAGACAGACATGGCTATTGCAGTAGCAGTATAAGCGTATGCACTTAAAAACAGAAAATATAAAGGTTGCTTTGGTTTCTATACCCAAAATTCTGTAACTGCAATACTTTTACTTTTCTCTGTTATAGTGGGATGTAACGTGCCATATTTTTACTATTATCTGAGGTTTAGGCATAAAATTAAATGAAAAGCTCCTTTATCACAAGAGTTGACTTCTTTGAAGAAAGTAGACTTGCAGCTGCACTGACCCTCCAAAACTAGGAATTGGGACCCCAAACTAGAGATGTGTTTGTAATGCCTTTAAGTTGATAATTTGAGCTTTTTTGTATTTATTTTTTATGACTGCTTCAGCGTTTGTGATTTATAACACAAAATGAAGAGGATTCTGCATCTTATGAAACTGAACTGAATTTACTATACATAGCAGGTTTATTAGATTTCTTCCTCTACTGAAACATGCAGAGGTTTGTTGTAATTGCTGTAATGAGATAAAGTGCCTTTTGGTGTAAAAATGAGTGGATCAGTAGATATTTGTTTTGTCATGTAGCAGAAATTTACAAATGCTAAATAGCAATCACAGTTTTATGACAAGTGAAGGTCAAGCAATCAAAAGAACAGTTTTTTAACTGGCAAACCAAAAATTGTAGCCTTGAATATTTCTATTGAAAATCCAAAATTCTTAACATAAAGGCCTTTAATTTCAATAGAAGCAAGTCCTTTTATTTTTTAGACAAAGTACATACAAAGTCTGCACTACCACCACTGCTTCTTAAGCATCACATGTCCAAGACTTCATCAATAGATGCATGTGCAGTGACACATAATGTACAAGTGACCTTAGATGTGAAACATAGTGACAAACAGAAAAATTAAATGGGGAAAAAGGTCTCAAAAGAGCAAAAAACGTACTTAAACTGCACAAGCTCCTTTGAGTTGCCCCCTTTTAGGCCCCAGATATGAGTGCTGAAAATACACAGAACTAAACCCTTTTGTATATATCTGACGCATACTTCCCACTGGTTGGTTAACTTTATACCTTTCATTTGGATATTATCTAAAAAATAGCTATTTATAGTGCAAAAATTATCACTAAAAAGTATACAGCTGTTTCTGTGTGTCTTTTCACGCTGACTTTTGAACCGTGCTTTCTGCATCTGTTTTTACTTTTCTTGTTCTGTATAAATCTCCTTAAGGTGAGCTTAAAGGTGCCTTGTTAATTGTCATAATAACCTGTGGCCATTTCAAGAAATGCATTTATAAAATCCTCTCTTAAAAAGTTAAACTAGAAAAATGTCCCTCTGTTTGGCTCTCAAGGCAATGGCAGTAGGAAATAAAGCACTTAAGGCTGAAGATCTCTTATCTAGTATAATGCCATCCTCACATTTGTCTAATACCTTATTTGCAGGTCTCATCACTGTTGTCCTTTATTGTGGAATTTCAGAACAACTGCGTAAAGAAAACAGTAGCGTCAGTGATGAAAGAGATGTCAGACAACAATGAGCAAAACCTCTAGATAGGCTTAACAGGCCTGGCAACAATGACATTCTGGCATTAGTTAAATATACAATATGGCAGAGATAAGATGTTTTTTTTCTGAAGGCTGACAGCATTGAACTCCTGTGTCTCACAAGATCCTAAAAGTATGTGTATACTAAACATGGTTTCAAAGTACT
Organism: Erpetoichthys calabaricus; assembly: GCF_900747795.2. NCBI lineage: Eukaryota > Metazoa > Chordata > Cladistia > Polypteriformes > Polypteridae > Erpetoichthys > Erpetoichthys calabaricus. The sequence goes on along the minus strand of NC_041395.2, from coordinate 259,958,582 downwards.
GCATCTCTTGTCTCCCTCAGTGGCCTTCACAGTTGAGGATGTTAGCACAGATCTGATTATGTCTCCACAGATTTTTGTTCATGTTTTTTGCAAGAAGGAATATAACTAGATTCAAATGGCCTTCAACTTGATGACACAAACTTCATTTGTGCTCCTTACCATGCTGTGCAACATTTTCTGTAACTGTGGAACTGGTCTAACATTTCATAAGCATGAAATCCAATTGTCCAATCCAATGACAATTCTTACATGCTCTCTAGATCTCTACTGAGGACTATTTTAGGGGCAGTGTGTTTTAACACATTTTGTAGATTTCATGCCTTACAACATAGTTCTGCTCTGATGCAGACTGTTTCTGTTGTATTTGTTTGGTTTTACTAACATAGTGCAAATACGTTCTGTCAGAACATTAGAACAATCTAGATGAGAAAGGACCATTCAGCCCAACAAAGCTTGTCAGTGCAGTCTACTTAATTCTTCCAAAATAATATCAAGTCTAGTTTTGAAAATTCCTAAAGCCAGTCAGTTATTGTCCAACCCGCTATATCGTAACACAGGGTCATGGGGGTCCAATGGAGCCAATCTCAGCCAGCACAGGGCACAAAGCAGGAATACAGTTCTACTGTCAAACACACTACTTGATAACTTATTTCATGTATCTATGGTTCTCTGTATGAAGAAAAAATTCCTAAAGTTTGTGTGAAACTTACCCTTAAAAAGTTTCCAACTCTGATAACCTCATTTTAAAGTAACTGTCTCAATCCACTGTACAAATTGCCTCCATAATTTTAAACATTCAGTCATGTATCAATTTAATCTCCTATTGCTTAAACTCTCTCTCAACTTTTTCTAGTGCTGCTATGTCCTTTTTGTAGCCTGGAGACTAAAACCACAAACAGTTCTCTAGATGAAGACTAACCAGTGTGTTATAAAGCTTAAGCACAACCTCTTTGGACTTGCATTCTACACATCGTGCTATATAACCTAACATTCTTTTAGCCTTCTTAATTGCTTCTGACCACTGTACGGCAGTTGATAGTGACAAGTCCACTATGACTCCTAAATCCTTCTCATAAGGATTATGAAAGTAGTGTATATAGCATACAATAAGCTTCTGAAACCTGTTTGATCAAGTTCAAGTAAGCATTACTGGAGCGTCAGGTGAAACGTAGGAACCAACCCTGCTAAGGATGTTCTTAATCAACCTAATGTAGGTGTGTGTCTGTGAACTGTTCAGCAATGGCCTGCCAACCCATTGTAAATAATGAAGTGGTGTTCACCACTGCTCGATAACTTCAGGTCTCCAGTGGCCCCAAGCAAAAGAAGGGTGAATGGAGTGAAGTTGATTGTATTTGGTTCAAAAGACAAAAACGAAAAAGGAGGAAGAAAAATGAATGAACAGACTCTGAAGAATGGGAGCTATGCACTTATATTATAAATATTTCTTAAAATAATGTAAATCAATATACTTTACACTTGTAAGGTATAGGATCAATTCACATCAAAGTGCCTTATTTTCCTGACACTTAGTATATGCATTTTTGCTATTCAATAATATAAATATGCTGATAAAGGCATTTAGATTTAAAACATTATACCAACTGAAACATACCTAGTGCATGTAAACAACAGTTTACATGAGGAAAAAGTGGAAAACTCGAAATTGCAACCCGTAATAACTGAGATAAACCCCATATGACTTCTTTCAGCTGCTCCTGTTAGGGGTTGCCACAGCGCATCATCTTCTTCCATGTCATCCTGTCTTCTGCATCTTGCTCTGTTGCACTCATCACCTACATGTCCTCTGCCTCCGGACACATCTCTCCCCTCTTCTTCTCCTTCTTCGGCCAACAGTAGCCCAATTTCCGCCAGCACCCTCTTGGCAAACAGTACTAGTGGTGGCCGTTGTTAACCCGGGCCTCTTCAATCCCGTATGGAAATTTGTATCGTTGTCCGCATATTGATCTGGTAAAATTTTACACCGGATGCCCTTCCTGATGTAACCCTCCCCATTTATCCGGGCTTGGGACCAACACGAAGAAACACACTGGTTTGTGCATCCCCTGTGGTTGGGTTGAAATAAACCCCATATAAACTTACAAAATTGAAAATGACGGACAATCAAATAAAAAGTACAGGCAAATAAAACCTTGCAATGCGCTTTGTAAGCCCGCCATTCATTCTCTATGATCTGCTTCTATAAGCTGTAGTAGCCAACATCATTGCACTGACCTCAAAAAGGGCAATCCAAATAATTAAAGAGTGAAAATAAGGAGAATGAAAGGAGTCAAAGGACAAAGCAAGGGTCAAACTGAAAGTCAAAAAAAGAGAAGCTTTAAAGCCAAATCTTACACCAAAAATCAATGTCAAAACAAAATCAATGTCAAAACAATGTTAAAGCTTTGCTTTAAAATGCCAGTAATCAAAGTTCAAAGTAAGCAGTATAATAAGTTTGGTCCAATCTGAAATACCCATGTCTATGTTAGTGTGAAGCATCAGTAAGTCACAAATGCCACGGCCTTGGTGCTTCATGGGAAATCCCCATGGAATTAGGTAACACAGAACTCACAATATAGTGGTGCAATTTCCAAAACAAAATGCCATTGGAAAAGACGTGTCAAAATGTTAAACTTCTAAACTGAAGCTCTGAACAAAATTCTATTTGCAGAATTGGATTCCTTGAGCCCAAAACAACACCAAGATAAGTATTTCAGCTTCAGGGAAACCCAAGAAAAATGCAAAAGAAACTCATCATACCAATTATAAGAAACTGGGTGAAACATGCAGTCTTAGACATGACAACAAGCAGGACAAGATCTTAATTGCTCAGTTATCTCAGTGGGTGTCCAAGGATTTTCTTCACTTTGTCATTTAACTGCACATTTGATAACAAAACATCCTTGAACATGGTTAATCGATTTCAAGGCTGCAAGGACTAACATCCTATCCTGGCAGCAAGGCCAGAACCAGCATTGTCCAAGGCAACAATTCAAGGGCCCACTTATGTGCATCCCTGCACTAGATCAACTTAGACAAGCTGGTTAAACTAAGATACTGTACATATATTATGGATTGTATAAAGAAACCAAAGTACCTGGTGGGGTCCCATGCTGACATGGGGAAAAGGCACAATTAATTCTTGTATACATACCTCGGATCACTAGTGACCCATGATGTCATGTTTACAAGTCTCACAGGGTCATATGATGCAGTGTTTATGCAGTTTCCTAAGTATGTTTCATTCAGTTCATCTACATAAATTTACTACCAAAAAATGATCATTTATATGCCTGGAATGTATAGGGTCTCTAGCAACCCTGGATGCGGTAAAGTGTCATTACTTTTACATGCACATTTTAAGTGCTGCATTTGTACAGTGCTCAAAGAAAATGTGGTTTTTTTTGGATCTATTTGGATCTCTATATGTTCATTACAGCAGAATTCCATCTTCTTGCTTATCATTTAGGTATATACAAGTTTATAGAGAGAGAGATAAGAAAAGAAATGCTGTGACACTAATCAACACAGCCAGCACTTAAAGGTATCCCTGTTGTTGATGCCAGATGACAAGTCAGAGAGAGAGACTCAGAGGCATGCAGTGGAGAGTCAAATGATGAACAGCAGAGAGAGAGGCAGTGCAGAGTGACACTTCTGATTCCATCAGATTCTGAATGTTCTAGGTAGGGAATTTCAGAGGGGCCGAACTCAAATGAGGAGGAGGATAGTGAAGGTGAAACGAGGTAAGCACCTGCACCAAGTGAAACAGCACAAGCCACATCAACTGAAGCAACTTCTTATAGAAGACAAGTAGACACAAAGCTATCACTGGACTGCAAAACAACTGACCAGGAGCCACGTTAGAATAATCACAAAAATGTAACTATTGTCTGTGATTATTGTATTGAGTAACACAATATTTGCAATTTGTTATTATTGAGGTTTTGTGGGAAATATGAAAATGTTACAAATTAGTTTAAAAAGATATATAGTGTTTAGGAAAGAGTTATTCAATAAACGTTTGCACAGTTATGGTTGTTTGTGGATTGATTATTATGAAAATAAATGCTGGGTCACTAAAAATTCCAAGGTATTTATAGTGTTTCCTTAAAGTCCCATGTATACATGGGTTAATAATTAGAAAAATTTCCTTTCACCTATTTTATTAATCATAGGTACTGTAACAAGAATGAGTCAGAGACATCATAAAGAGTTGGGGCAGCCACCCGTATAATATGCTCAGCTGCAAAATTGCTTCTTTTGTACACGATGTGTATAGATCAGAGTCCAGAACAGAACTGCCTGTACTGAGGCAAGATGGCAGTTTTAAAGGCCTGGAAAGGAAATGACGTCAATGGTGCAGGAACTGGGAGTAACGTCATCTTGCCCGGAAGTGACATCATCCTTGGGGCCGGCAAGAGGCGGGATTTCCCGGGAAAGGTCTGCAAGGGACTGAGAGAGATAGTCAGTACACTCCATCGCCCCGTGGCCTGGCGTAGAATTACTAGTGTTTATGCCCTTCAGCTGTTTCCCATGCGCATGTGTGTGACAGTACTTATTAAGATTGGTCACTTTATATTTCTTTTGCTGACCTTTGCTGACCATTACAGTATTGTTCTTCAAGTTGCAATAGGTTTGAACACAACAAGCACTTCATTCTGATATTTGTTCCAGTCTGCCCAATTTATTGGGCATAGTTGAATCTTCTTTACATGATGACCACCTTTCTAACAGTTGTTTTGTTGTGTCAACAAGGCAAATGGTTATTTGCTGTGCTGCCACAAAATCATATATTTCTTTAATTGCAATGCTGATTTCCATACATATTTATAGTTTTATTTTTTAAAATAAAATTATGAGTATCATATTTCGCATTTTAGCAGTTTGTTTTTAATATCTAAAAAATGAACTCCAGAGAGTAGATCATTGGACTGGGAGAGTCAGCTAGTAGTTTATATTTGACAAACTTTGAGACAGGAACACGAAAAAAATAATCTGGAGTCCTGATTGAATAATGGCATATTGGACTGACAGACTTTGTTGTGTCGACAAATACTTTTTGAGACATGTACTGAAGTTAATATCTCTAGACGTGTGCATTGTATTTTGAGTGTCAATGGGTCAAATTGTTTTCGAAAACTGTAAGTAAATTTGATTGAGCCTAACTGGATACAAATTAAGATGTAATGAGATAACAGAGTTTACTTTATTGGCTCTCAGTCTTGCTTTTCGTTCATTAGTGTACCTTTTGCATGCAATTTATTCCTAGCTGATCCTTTTGTAAGATATAATAACAGACGCCAAAATGTCAAGACCATGTAATCCTTCCAATGAACCTACTTACATCAGACTGCTTTGCACAATCATCTACAACTTTAATTGTCTGAAATCGAACATCCCAGAAAACATCTATACTCAACACACTATAACATATAAACATATCATATGAAATAAAGTTATTTAAAGACAAATAAGACTGTTGAAGATTAGACATCCAAAAGACAAGATTCCTTAAGTTCAAAAGTCTAGACAATGTGCTTTATTTGCACAGATTCATGGGAGAGCAATACTGTCGCTCCTGTGCCACAATTTCTCTACCTGCCCTCAAATTCATAAAATTAAAAATATGTCATTAAAAATAGTATGGGAGTCTCATTGTTTTAGTGCAAAATGCTAATACAGAAATGGTCAATTATAATAGTTGTATTCATTGCAACAGTAGTGAAGGAGTGTTTTCTAGGACTGGAGGTATTGGTGGCGTTCAGCCAGGATTGTCATTTAAAGTGGTTTTATTACGATTCAAGAACACCTACAGTAATGCTGGTGCAAGGAATTTCTTGACTGTTTCATAGCAAACCATAAGATTTGTGCAGGTAATGGTCTTCTAGTGATGTTAACAGTAAAACTTAATCTCGTCAGATGGGAATTTTCATGTACAGTCAGTTCAGCATATTGTTATAAATATATATGTGCTTAAATACTCTGGCAAAGAAATTATAGAGATATTCCTAACATAGCATATGCACATGTTCTTGTCCAGTTTATGTAATAACTACTCAACTGTAACAATTCACTTCAAGAAGTCAAATGCCATGTTTAGACTACTTTAAGGGATCTAAAGATGGCATTACAAAAATAAGTAATTCACTAGAATGAGCGCATCATGAAGGTTCTCTGAATTCAAATATTATTTTGACCCCTTTACCTTCTGCACACTTTATTGTGTTGTTGATTTAATTTTAAATGGATAAATTTGCTATCTACACTCAATAACTTGGGAAGGTTAGGCAAATTTCTTAAAAATGAAAACCAGAAAACTCTTATTTATGTAAGCACTCAGACCCAAATTGTGGTCAGCAGCTTCCTGTTTGCTTTGAGATGTGTCTAGAACTTGATAGGAGTTCATCTTTGGCAAGTTGAATTGATTGGACATCATTTAGAAAGGCACATACCTGTGTGTTTAAAGTCTCACAATTCACACTGTACAGTATGTCAGTAGAAAAACCAGGACATGGAGTCCAAGAAAACTCCCTGTAGACCTCTGCAATCAAGTTGTGATGAGCCACAGATCAGGGAAAGGGTATAAAACCATTTGTAAAGCTTTAAGTATTCACAGGAGCACAGTGGTCTCAATAATTGTGTAACCAGGCAAAATGTGCCTTGGTCAGGGAGATGAACAGGAACCTGGTGGTCAGAAGTCCTCTGCTGAGATGGGAAAACCGGTTGGAAGGATGACCATCTTCGCAGCACTCTGTCATTCAGGTATTTATGATAGAGTGGCTAGACAGAAATCACTCTTGGGGGAAAGGCATTTAACAGTTTATAGGACTCTGAGAGCATGAGGGATAAAATTCTCTGGTCTAATAAGACAAAAAATGAACCCTTTCAGCAGAACTCCAAACACTATGTCTGGTGAAGACCACACACTGCTCATCACCTACATAATACCATCTCTATGATGAAACATGGTGGTGGCACCATTATGCTATGGGACAGGGAAACCGGTCAGAATTGAGGAAAGGATTAGTGCAGCCAAACATAGAGAGGTCCTTGAAGAAAACCTGCTCTTGAGTGCATGTGACCTCAACATTTCATCTTTCAGCATGACAATGAACCAAAGGGTATGGTGAAGACAAAACTGGGGTGGGTTCAGGACAAATCTCTTAACTTGTATTGAGTGGCCCAGCCAAAGTCCAGACTTAAACCCCATAGACAATCTGTGGAGAGACCTGAAAAATGGCAGTTTACATCCATTCTAACAGAGCTTGAGGTGATCTGCCAGGAAGAATGGGATACACTGCCCACATCCAGGTTTTCAAAGCTTTTAGAGACTAGGCCAAGAAGACTCAAAGCTGTAACTGGCTCTAAATACTTAAGTAAATGAGAGAACTCAGTTTTTTTTTATTTTTAATCATTTTTTAAACCTTTCAGAAAACATGTTTCACTTTGTTGTTATGGGTTACTGAGTGTAGACTGTTGGGCAAAAACAGCAAATTTATCCATTTAAAATGAAATCTATAACACAACAAAGTGTGCATTGTGTGAAAGGGTTCAATACTTTCTGAATCCAGTATAGTAGTGTATGTATGCTTTTGGAATGCCAGATTCATTAAAATACAAATGAAATTACTTCTTAAAGCAATAGTTCATGCAAAGTTCAAAATGTTTTCAGCATTTTCTTATGTGAGGCTGTGGTTAGTGTTGCTGCTTTACAGCTCCAGGGCTACACTGTGGAGTTTGGCTCACTGGCAGTCTGGTATGGCTAAAAAACACTACAGAACGGTGAATTCAGCATAGGGTATTACTGGCACAGAGGCCTCCTTTGTACTGGACATACATAACACATGCTGACTTACAAGGACCCACAGTATTATTTGAGTTTTCTGTGATTCTGCCTAGTCACTTTTTTCCCACCAGCATATGCTACAGGACCATTCGCACCATTAGATTCAGAGACATTCCTCTCCACAAGTTGTAAGCCTACTTAGAAGCCACTCATGACAATGACTGTGTGAGTGTCTTTTGTCTATATCTTCTAAAATTTTATTTAATGTGTGGTGTTGTATTTACTGTTTATATTCAATTTCTATTGTTGATCTTATCCTGCTGTCCCTAGTCTTTGGGAAACATACAAGTTAAAATTTCATTATACTCTGCACACTTTACAATAAACTGGAACCTGAGATGGATTTTCTTCCTGGCTTGGTTAGAGCAGAAATGAAATTTACATGTTCTTCTTGCCTCTCCAGAGGTTTATCTCTAGGTACTCTGGTGTTCATCCATGCTTTCATTTATTCCTATACTAGCGGTCCCCCGCGGCTCTGCCCACGTAGTTGTGAAACAGGACAAGCTTTAAAAATCAATAAACAAACAGGTATCTCTAGCTAAATGGAGGCAAGGTACACTCTTAAACGCAGAGGTACACCAACTCGAACGGAGGCTGGTGTGTAGGTGAGGAGGGCGTAGCCTAGCTCCCTACTCCTGACGTCATGTTCCCCCCCCCCCCCCCCTCAGCCTGTAGCCTCTGTCTTGGATTAGCACAAATATATCACTCCTGCAAGTGAACTATGATTCTTATCAACTGGAATGTTCAAGCAAATTATAGAAAAAAACCTGATCTAAATCCGTTAAGTAAAAAAGCGGACAGACATACAGACAGACTGACTGGCAGACAGATGTTGTATTTTATATATATAGAGAGATAAGTAGGCATGAGTGTGCTCTGTTATGCAGTGGTGTCCCATCCAGGGTTCATCATTGATCCTTGGCAATGATAGAGTCATGACAGGCTTCATCCCACCAGAATCCTGAGCTGGATTCAACTACATAGCTTAAGGATTTTCTAGTTTCCCACTAGTATTTAAAAGATGTGACCACCCTCCACCATTATTGTTGCCACAGTCCTCATTTTGGTATCGTTACAAGAGCAACAAGGTAGTGTACACAGATGATCATTCTGGACTGTCACATGACCACTACCCTTATGAGACACCTAAGGTGTGCCTTCAGACCCCAAGCACTTAATGTTCTTTCAGCAGCTTCCATGTGACTGACCTCAAATCATACCTTGAGATACTTGGTAGGTTGATCTGATTTTCCTGGGTTTCTGTTGTTCATTGAACTACATCAGAGTTGTCATTGCAAGGCAGTCATTTAGATTGAACCAATCAGCTTTAAAGTTTACCTTTGTCATCAGAAAAAGAAGCCATATGCACAAAGATACACTGCTTCAGAAATCTTTAACAACATCCAAAAATACAACTAGTTAGATTATGAATGTAAATGATGGTGAATCTTCCTTTTAGGCTCTGGGGATTAAAAGTAGTTGATAAAAGTGATAAAAGTATTTTTTTGTTTCTTCTTCAAAGGGTGATTTGCATCCTGTTTTGTAAATGCTATAGGAAGTAGACACATACAGTATGCCTGGAGATATGCATCTGCCTAGATACTGTGGCTGGAGCTGCTTGTTGAATATTCATGTTGGACTTGGCAGGATTCATTTCCGTCTGCTCTTAACAGCTGTAGGGCCTTCTTTTTGATGGAGGTGGTCACACTTGATAGGAGTGATCAGATGTGGTCTAATGGTTCTGATTAACAGGTCAAGGCATAATTGATAAATAGGGTACAAGGGATTTGTATTCTTTATAGGGACCTCAGATGAATAACAGAACCCTGAATAGTTCAGGTGTCCTGCAAGATACTGAGAATCTTGTGAGGCTGGGAGATATTCATAAGGACACCTAAAAAGAGTGGCACATCTTTTAGTAGCAGGATACTACCAAGTCTCCCATCATCTAAAGTTGCATCAAGAAAAACTGTGTACCCTAAGAAAGATACAGCTTGTGCATCCTCATTAGATTAGATTAGATTGGATTATGTAGCTCGCTAGACACATTCTTGGATTCTCTTGCCATGCATGATGAAGTTACCAATAAATAAAGTAAAATGTATGTTCTCATTTAATGCACACAATTTTAGTAGCCTTAATATTTACCCATTCAATGAAAAAAATCACGTCATTTCACCAAAATTCATGTTCAGTTTCAAGCTGATTTTGAAATTCTTACATGTCTGATGAACATGCAACACGTTGCTACACCCTAAATCATCAACTTCATCAGTGTAACTCATAACGATGCAAGATGTGCTCTTATGTGGTGACAAATCTTTTTTTTTATTTAGGATACAGAATGTACTCTTAACTAGAATGGCAAAATGCCCGTCTATTAAAGTGGGCCTAATAGTTCAATAATAAATGCACTTGTGAACCTCTGTTCACCAAATATGCCTTACACCCCTCTTCCTTTGTATGTCTTATTGCTTTTTTTCATCAGACATTCTAGTTTTTACGTTCCTCGTTCTTTGTGCTTCTTGTTACCTTTCTTTGTGGACATCAAACAACATGACACCCAAACACGTAAACATTTGCCACGCGATTTACTATCTTACATTGACCACTTGCCTTCGTTCATGAGGCATTCCTGCCCTCTTGTGGATGCCGTACAACATTACTCCTGGGGACAGGCATGGAATATGGACAGACGGACATCTTCTTGCTTTATGTACATAGATATAAGAGAAAGTAAAGTCAACCCAATCAAACAAATCAGAATGACATAACAAGTACAATGTTATGCTCCAAAGATGATCTATTAAACCAGCATTTAGCCCCCCTTACTGAACAAGAGAAGTTTACAACTAGAGAACCCTGTCTAAAGTACACTACATAGCCAAAGGTATATGGACACCCCTCCAAAGTTCAGGTGTCTTAGCCACACCCATTGCTAACATGGGCATGAAATCAAGCACAAAGCCATGCAGTCTCAATTGACAAACCTTGAAGTAAAATGGGTCATACTGAAGAGCTCAGTGACTTCAAACCTGCTGCTATCATAGGATGCCACCTTTGCTAGAGGTCAGTACATGAAATTTTCACTCCACTAGATATACTCCTATAAACTGTAAGTGCAATTATTGTGAAGTGGAAGTGTCCACTAGCAGTAAGAGCTCAATGACGAAGTGGTAGACCACACAATCTCAGAGTGAAGCCACCAAGTGCTAAAGCACAAAGCACATAAAAATCGCCAGTCTTCTGTTGCATCACTCACAACAGAGATTTAAACTACAGCTGGAAGCAACACCAGCACAACAACTGTGTTTCAGGAGCTTCCTGAAGTAAGTGTCCTTGGAAAGCAGCTGCACACAAGCCTAAGATCACTACGCACAATGCCAAGCATCATCTGGAGTGGTGTAAAGCATGCCTCAATTGTACTCTGGAACAGTGGAAATGTTTCCTCTGAAGTAATTAATCATACTGTACATCACTATCTGGCAGCCTGATGGAGGAGTCTTGGTTTGATGCAATGAAAATACTACCTTCCAGACTGCATACTGCCTACTGTACGTTGTGGAGGTAGAAAGAGAATGATCTGGGACCGTTTTTCAAGGTTTTGGACATGAACCCCGGCTTCCAATAAAGGGTTCTGTTAATTGCATTTTAGGCAATTGTGCACTTCCAACTTGGTGGCAATAGTTTGGGAAGTCCCTTTTCTGTTCCAGCATGACCGTCCTAGTGAACAAGGCCAGGTCCATAAAGGCATAGAGGAACTCAAGTGGCCTGCACAAAGCCCTTACCTCAAACCTATTGAACATCTTTGACTTGAATTGGAATGCCGATTGCAAGCTAGTTCATCTCATCTAACATCAGTACGTGAACCTCACAAATACTCTTTTGGCTGAATGAGCACAAATTCCCACAGATACCAAAATCTTGTGGAAAGCCTCCTCAGAAGATTGGTGACTGTTACAGCTGCGAAGGGAGGACAACTCCATATTAACGCCCATGGTTTTGGAATGGACGTCCAACAAGTTCACAGAGAGTAGATGTGACGGTCAGGTGTAGTTTTTTATATAAGATAAAACAGAAAATAAATTGAAAAGGTTGAGCAGAGGCCTGGCATGTTTACTTTAGAATTATATAAAAGAGTATTTAATAAATTCTAAAAAAAATTTAAATAGATCCCGGAGAGAAATTTTAATATTTTCTAATTTGAGATAATGTAGAACATCACTTTCCCACTGAGTTATAGAAGATTCTTCCATTTCAGCTAAATAAGTCATTGTGTATGTAGTGTGGTGTAAGTTATTACAACCAATATTTCATCACATGCTTTTATCCTATCTGCTGTTACAACAAATATTGCTATTAAGCTGTTACAAATGATTATAAATCCAAGGCTATCCGAGCAATATACACAATGTTTTGCATAATAAATATAAGTGCAGATCATTCCCAAACCATGTGACCAATATAGCAGCTGCTCGATGCCATCGCTCACACAAGGAAGCACCTCTTCCTCTTATGGTTGTGAATGACGCATTTAATATTATAGGTTACAAATGCATTGATTGATCAGAATTGTACTGTTTTTGCCTTCTAAGAAACTTTTTCTAATATTAGATGAAGAAATGAAATGTTTTAAATTTTAGAATTAGCATTTGTTCATTGTAATGTAAAATGTTCTGATGCTTATATGTACTGAATGATTAGAATTGCCCGTAATTTCCTTACAGATTGTCTCTTGTAAAAATTGTCTTTTCATGCCTCATCAAATTTCTATATCTATATCTATACCTCAAATAATATGAGAGGATGCGTTCTGGACTGCACAACACAATGTGAAAGGAAGCCACTGAAAACCATTTTGTGTTTAATATGAACATTGAGTAATGAAGGAATTCGCCACTAGGTGGTGCTTTTGCTCCTTAGCATTTCAAGGATTCCTCAGTCCTGACATCATCTAACCAAAGCCTCCACTTTAAAAGTTACTCCTCTTTAGTTAAATTATCAATTAAATTGCTGCATTTAGTTGCATTTCATACAAATCATATCTAGAGCAAAGCCACTGGCTAAGTGAGATCTCCATCAATGATTTAAGATTTTTTTGTTATCGGGTGCTGCACTGTAAATTAATGCCAACCCTTTAATTAACAACATAACCCAAAGACATTAAACACACACACACACACACGTCTTATGAAATAAAAGAAGTTTATAAAGGAAAAATGCTGTACAGAACTTGAATATTTTAAAATTAACCCATGTGAGAAATGAATGAATGTGTATAAGAGCTTACATGCAACATGAAGCTGTGTTCTTGAAATCCTTGCATGCAGGTGATTTTCAATGATGGATGTGCTGATGCCAAAATGACTTGCCTTGCAAAAAAGGCATGAACAGGGTGCAAGTATATTGCAGATCAAATGATTTTTTAAAATTTATTTAAAGCTTGATACTCGTATTAATGGCTGTAATGGCATACTAAAGCAAGCAGACTGAATATTAGAAAAACATACAAAAAGCATTCTCTTGGGTTGCATTTGATTAGTCACTAGCTCCGTATGGCACTTTTGCAGATTGCCCCACGTTGTTATAGTCCTTCTCGGATCAGTAACAGTGCCTGATAAGAGAGCTCAAAATATCATTTGGTTCTTATTTGATTCTTCTTCCCAAATATTTGTCCTTATAAATTAGTTAAGTGTGGAACACAGCTGCTGTCAAATAATATTCTTTATCTTTAATAATATATTAAGCATTCACTGATAGTTTTTGCAATATTTACACATCTCAATGTATCATCAGACATTTTGATATTAGTAAATGTAAAATCACTATGCATTTAAGATAACTTTACATTACAATCTCAAGCATGCTTAATCCCATTCAGTGGGGTGGGAGTCAATCTCACCAGCAAACAGCACAAGGCAGGAATTGCCCTGGCTAATAATAATAATAATAATAATAATAATAATAATAAGGCATTTTATTTATTTAGCACTTTTGTCAAAGCATTTCACAAATACTCAGTTACTCTGTCAGTCACACTGGAGTCTTTTTGGACCTGTCAATTAGGCAAACCAGTATATCTTAGCGGAAGTGGGAAGAACTCTACAGTATCTAGAGGAGAAACCATGCAGTCAAAAGTAGAACATGCACACACCACACAGAAAATATCTGAGAATGGGATTTGAACCCAGGATGCTGGATTTGCAAGGCAGCCATGCTAAACACTGTGCCATCATGCTACCCCACATTGAAGCTGAAATGTATACACTTTATTAACTTTCTCCTCTTACCAGCCTCTAGACGTCTAAAAGATTCATGCAATTGAAATCGCTCAAGTGGTAAATTGTCACACCGAACCTGCATTACAGAGATTTGTAAGGAGGTGTAAACTTTTAAGGTAATAATAATAAAAAGCTTGTGGTCTTATTATTTGGCTTGGAAAAAAATGAAAAAAAAAAACTTCAATGATTTCTTAACCTTTGGCCTCCTACACAGATAAATCACATTGCTATACAGTATGTGGTTTAGAGAGAAAAATCAAAATGTAGATACTGAATCCATCAATTAGTTTCACAGTGTTTAATAGAAAATGTTTTGTTCTTTACAATTTACAATTCAAACAGCAATTCAAAAAATAAAATGAGAGTTTTTGATACATACAAGCTTGATTGACTGATAAAGGTGGAGCTGTAATGACACAGTTACTGTCAGTCAGCATCGTTGTCTCCCATCTTCAGAGCCCCAGGCTCACTTCTTGGCCCAGTCACTGCCTCTGTGGAGTTTTCATGTCGTCCATAAGCCTGCGTACTCCATTTCTCCTTCCATATCCTAAACATGTGCACATTTGATGAATTGCCAGCTATGAAGTGACCTGTTGTGACAGCCTCTGAGTTTATGTTACAGTGACCTTCATTGGACTGGCCTCTGTTCAGTAATGGTTCCTACATTGAGCCCGGTGCTGCAAGAATAGGTGGCTTCAGACACTAAATTTAACATCAGAGTGTTCAGAAAATGGTTTTCAGGACAGATGGTTTTATTGTGCTGTGAGGCTGAAATGTTATTTAAGTCACTTAGAAATTAAATCATAGCATTTTTTAAAATATGTATATGTGTATATATATATATATATATATATATATATGTATATATATATATATATATATATATGGAAGAGAAGGTCTGTGATACAGTTTGCATATTTGCAGCTGGAGATCCACGAAGGGAGAAAAAACGAATCACGTATCATAAAATAGTTTTTTTTATTCCTGAGCTTTATACATACTGTATGTACAGTAATAGGTGTGTTTGAACAAAAATATCGAATGGGATAGATGAATCTTCACATGCCTAGAAGACCCATAATAGTGGAAAGACATGAAGAATCCATCTGTCAGGGCTATGGTCTCCCCCAGTCCCCACTACCCATACACTACCCATGCACCCTTTGTTGAATCGCCCATATGTATACCGACAGGGCAGCTTGGGAATTACAGTCCCACTGAGCAGCCCATCTGGGTGCCATGAGGGCAACCAGAGGCAGTTGCTGGGAGCGGTTATCCCAACTTGGAGGGTCTTCTTCTTGAAAAAGAAGTGTCTCCTCTGTGCAGTGTTGCGACATCTGAAGTACTCCAGGGAGATGGGTCCGACTGCAGATCCCTACAATGCTGCGATTAAGCAGTTCTACTGAACAGCCAACTGGATTGCATGTTTGTCACATGGTTCACAGTTGCTGCAGGACAGACACTTGTACCTCATGACATGCCCACTACAAGACACGCCTACCTGACAGTCATCATTATTCATGGGGTACGCAACCCTCCCACAACCGTAATCTTAATTATGGTTTAAGCACAAGGTACTCCTTCAAAATTATTTTTTTAGAAAGACACAAATAACTGGGTGTCTCCACCTGATCTGGTTTCCTCCCACAGTGTAACATGCAGGTTAGGTGGATTGGCAACACTAAATTGGCCATGTTGTGTGATGGACTGGCATGTTGTCTAGGGATTGTTCCTGCCTTGTGTCCTATGCTTGCTGGGTTAGGCTCCACCTCCCTTGCAGTAATGTTCAGGAATGGTATGGTGTGTATATATATATATATATATATATATATATATATATATATATATATATATATATATATATATATATATATATATATAATATACTGTATATATATTCATGGCATTCATAGTCTGAATCACAATCTGATTGTATTTGGGATCATCAGGCGTACACACTCACTGCAAGCCTCTTTACGTTGTGCCACGGCATGTGGTTTGTTTATTTAACAGCCTAGAGATCGGGGCAATTACATTCATAGCATTCGTAGGCTGAATCACAATCTGATTGTATGGGTGGTTACCTACCAGGTAACGCTTGTGGTTGGTCTGCAAGTCGGCAAACATCCGCCACGGTGCCCTGTCAGTTGCGAGAAGCAGATCATAGAATGTTGCATAGTTTACTGTCAAATAATGCAAAGAGTACGCGACACGTGTTTCGCCCTCATTAGGGCTCATCCGGCGTACACACTCATTGCACCCCTCTCGGGGATTGAACCTGAAGCTGACATCCGTATCTGGGCGCCCCCTGGCGGTGACTACGGATCCCAACTGGTATGAGCTTCCAAGCTCTGCTCCCGTGGGCCCCACGCAGACCAGGGCGGCTGCCCTAGTGTGGTCCGGGGAAGGTATTGCTCCTCTCCTGGTCCCTCCAGGCGACCCGGCTGGGCAGGACCTCCAGCCATCCGCCACAATATATATATATAATTTGTTAAAGACAAGCTACTTAACATAGCCCTTAGTTTTTACATTTGCTGTTCACCTTCCATTGTATTAGAATTTGTTTTGTAATGCATGAAATAATAAAATACATTACTACAAACTTTTGCACCGTCTATTGGAATGACAAATGCAATACATTATAATATTACAACAGTTTATGACGTGCCATTTGTTGGAATGGCAGAAACATAGCAGCCAGATGGATATTTAGATAAACAGACACAGGGACACTTGTACTTTTATTAAGGTGGGTAATGCAGTTGAGCATGTTCATCATTTCATGAGTACCAGTTGAATCACGTCCATAATCCTATTAGGCAAATAATGAATATGAGGGCATTCATAACATAATTAAACGTGCCTAATCCGATTAAGGGTCGCATGGCTATCTGACCTGCACAAGGCACAACCCAAGATGAGTCGCAAGTTTAAACAATCAACGATCGTCTTTGGCGTATATGTGGCAATCATGTTTTCTCAAGTAACAATTTATTAAATCACGTTGATGTTTAATTACTTTCTAGCCACCGAGGTACTAAATATGAGCTTTATCAACGCGAATCTGACAATTGCTTAGTGATCACGTGCGTTTACGTTATTAATGCCGACTAATTACTGGGAAGTACACCGTTTACGGTGTTATTTCACTGTGTGTTTAGAACCCATGGCCAATCAAGCTGTGTTAATGTTGTTGTAGTGTTTTCTAGATTGAAGCATCATTAAACAATTATATACAACAGTTGTAAGGTTTACTGTAATATCGTATTATAGATGTAAATGTGTGCAAGGACCCTGAGCCTGTACTCAGTGAATAGCGCTAAGCAAATATAAATTGAACTGAACCGAGTATGTGCTACTTTTTCCCCGTTAGCTGCTAGACGTTGAATAAATGAAAAGCGCTACAGCCCATAATGTGTCTAGGAAGAGATGCAACGACCTGAAAGGCTACACGATTACTTATCAATAGAGCTAAACACGTCGGGTTTGAAATGACGGTGGCGCTTGTGCGGTGCTGTGAAGTGTGATGCGCTCCAAGCAATGCCGGCGCTCGCAGACACAGCCGACAGGTAAGGATTGGGCTCATTGGAGCAGCGTGCCAGGAATTTTTCTAAAATTTATCAACATTGAATGCGGGTGGTTGGGGGGAGACTGGGGGTGGGGGGTTGCAGGCTCGCCTTGGCTCCGCTGCGCACATCATGGAACTTCCTCCAGTCGTTTCGTTCACTTGGCAGGTAGCCTGCGCTCCGGGCACGTGTTCCGTGGACGGCTAAGGTGCGCTCTTCCGTGCCCGGGATTGCTGACAGCACGCCGCTTCTGGTTCGATTGGAGTGCACTGCACACATCTCTCCGGTAGGCGACTCGCTTACGCTCCAAGCCTGACGTGTATGTGTACAAGAAGGAAATCATTGCCAAGTGAAACTCCGCATTCTCACGCTGCGATGCTGGAGGGACTTTACTTTTGGATTTGGTGGATACTTCCTGAGAAGCATCGGCATTTTCAGCGCTCTCTCTACTAGACGTTTTGCCACAGGCAGGCGCCGACCAGGAGGTTTTACTATTTGAGAAGAGCTGACCCGCAGAAGTTCCTTTTCAAATCTACACCGAAGACTTTTTGGGGGAATTGGTGGCTAAAGGAAAAGTTGCGTGTATCTGGGAAGTACGGGAACATGGGTACTTTAAGGGATCTCCAGTATGCACTACAAGAAAAGATAGAGGAATTAAGACAGAGGGATGCACTCATCGATGAGCTAGAGCTGGAGCTCGACCAGAAGGACGAGCTGATACAAAAGCTGCAAAACGAGCTGGATAAGTATCGCTCTGTGATCCGGCCGGC
Organism: Erpetoichthys calabaricus; assembly: GCF_900747795.2. Lineage (NCBI taxonomy): Eukaryota > Metazoa > Chordata > Cladistia > Polypteriformes > Polypteridae > Erpetoichthys > Erpetoichthys calabaricus. Next base: position 259,940,122 of record NC_041395.2, on the reverse strand, counting down.
TACCCAACAGGTCCACAAGCAGACAACGTGCGTATTGCAGGAGCAACAGAGGACCAAGAGGCAGGCGATTTCAGCCGAGCCCACCGCCTTTGACATCCAGGATCTGAGCCACGTAACGCTGCCTTTCTACCCCAAGAGCTCACAGTAGGTTTGCCTTCTACGCGCACCTTGCCGACTTCATTACTTTATTGCCGTTGTTTCGGCTGCCTCCGTTGCATCCGTTAATCCAATATGTTGATTGTTCATTGTGAACAGCAAGTAAAGCGTGACACTGAGACGCACATGCTTATAATTTATGTAAATTATTGGAAGCGACGTTTCACGTGCCATTGTACTGTATGCATTGATTGAAGCAGAGCATGATTGTATAGCGCCCTTCGCAGCAGACCGCACACACATACAGCATATACCAGTGTCGCAGTGAGTCAAAGCCAATCCGATGAGCATCCGATGGCATGGCAGGAATCAACCTAAGCTGAAGCACTGATCCAGCGCAAACCGTGCAGTGGTTAGCGCCGGTGCTTCACGGGTGTAGGAAACTGGGCAGGAATTCAGTGTGGAGTTTGCATGTTCCCGTCGCGTTTCCTTGCGTTTTGTCTGGATGCTTCAGTTTTCTTCCAACGTCCTAATGACCCAAGCTTAAGGTCAGCTGGTGAGTCAAACAACACCCCATTTGTGAGAGCGTGGGTATGTGCCCAGCGACCGACTGGCACACAATCTTCGTTTGTTACGCCTGGTACAGCCTGGGCAAGCCCCGCCCCCTCAACCTTATACCGAGCAAATCAAGTAGACTGAATGGAAGGACGTCGGAGTTTCCCTTTTTACGATTTAAAAGCCTTCTTGTCTGCGTACATAATTCAGCATTTTTACATTTACTAATATCAAAATATCTGATGATACATTGAGATGTGTAAATATTGCAAAAGCTATCAGTGAATGCTTAATATATTATTAAAGATAAAGAATATTATTTGACAGCAGCAGTGTTCCACACTTAACTAATTTATAAGGATAAGGAATCGGCTGATTTGGACACACGCACACACAGTACAGAACAGAGGTCTTTAACACGTATTTCCTATAGCCTAGTAAAGGTGTTGACAAGAAAATTATACAGTCATGCAATTCCTGGAGATCGGATATGTTTGTGAGGCATGTTCCCGCTACCTCTGATCTGTTCTGCGCGTTCAGCTATTTGATTTTTATACCGATGTTGTTACACGCTTATTATTTAGATGCCCGAATTAACCCTGCACGGTATGACGGTCAATAACCGTTCACCCGTACAGCCATTCACAGCTAGCCAATTGTAGACGCGCCGCTTAGGGTACCGAGCGTGTCTATGGGATGAGAGAGCAAAGCGGAGAGGACTGCACTGGAGGACGTCACGCTAAGCACTGCGCCACTGTTCTCCTTCGCGAGGTCTGAAGTTCACCTTTTTAAAGTACAGTGCAGTATATACGTCAGACGAGTGGAATCAGTCAACACAGCCGGGGTTTATGATCACCACGTGCCAATTGCTGCTCTCATCTTGACGCGTTTTCTTTTTGCTCTGACGCCTTTAGTTTTGACTCAGACGTGTTTTTTGGCAGTTGGTTTACTTCAGAGTTGTCTGGGCAAACAAAAAAGACAGCGTTATTTGATAGTTAGGAACAGTTTTCTAAAAGTTTTAAGCTATCTCAGTATAGTTAGTATAGTGCTTTCCTTCAGGCAGTTCAAAAGTGTATTTTAATGGCAGAGTAACATTCTTGAGGTGAAGCTGAGGACACTAGAATAAGAATATAATGGCCGTAATAAAGATATGTGCGTGTTGACAGACTTAAAAAATAGTCAAGATTAAGAGGTTTGGACCTTACGTCTGTGTTATTCAAAATAACTCTTTTTTGGTGGTGGTGTTGCTTAACAAAAATATTTAAGTTAAAAAAATAGTAATCAGTAACAATGTTAACCTGATGTCAAGTAAGAGTAACGGTATGGGACATGAGAATTTTTATTTTTAATTCGTGGGAACACTTGGCAACTTTGGTTTCAAGTTGTTGTTGCTGCAACTTCATGCACCAAATACTCCAAGTTTCAAATCTGGCCCGATGTTAGGATATGTGTTCTCCCTCATTTGCTTCGAAACATCCCAAAAGTTGTGCAGGTTTGGTTGATGTGGTCTGTGAGTGCTAGTGCACTCTAAATGCCCAGTCTTGGGTTTTCTGTTTTCTGCCCAGAGCTAAAAATAAAATAAAGACTTTTGAGAGTGATGTGGTATATGGTTTTTCAGCTTTACATATGCATTCAGAGTTATACGACGTGTGCATGTATATGGTGTTCTGTATGAACAAGTTCAAGTGCAATATTCTTGTGATCCTTCTCATAACTGCATTCTGGAAACATTCCCCTTCAAACAGACCTTATGCTATTTAGGTTGTGGTGAAGTTCATTATTATTTATTAAAATGCTTTGGTCTCCTGAATAATTTTGTTCATGTTTTACATTCTGTTTCCAGACTATAAATAAAGTTAATGGTGTATATTTCCTGTTACAAAGACGGAAACAGTTGCTATATAAAGCACAACACTAACAGGCATGCATTTGTTTGAAAACAGTCTATAATGAACTGGAAGTGGAAAGTAATTCACTATTTTAAAAAACCTATACAATCTACTTGTATATAAAATGAAAAAGAAAAATATTTTAGATAGAGATAGATAGATACTTTATTAATCCCAGGGGGAAATTCACATATTCCAGCAGCAAAAAATATTAAATTAAAGAGTAATAAAAAATGCAGGTAAAAAAAAAAACAGACAATAACTTGAATAATGTTCAACGTTTACCCCCTCTGGTGGAATTGAAGAGTCGCATAGTTTGGGGGAGGAATGATCTTCTCAGTCTGTCAGTGGAGCAGGACAGTGACAGCAGTCTGTCGCTGAAACTGCTCCTCTGTCTGGAGATGACACTGTTTAATGGATGTAGTGGATTCTCCATAATTGATAGGAGCCTGCTGAGCGCCCTTCGCTCTGCCACAGATGTTAAACTGTCCAGCTCTATGCCAACAATAGAGCCTGCCTTCCTCACCAGTTTGTCCAGGCGTGAGGCATCCTTCTTCTTAATGCTGCCTCCCCAGCACACCACTGCGTAGAAGAGGGCAGTCGCCACAACCATCTGATAGAACATCTGCAGCATCTTACTGCAGATGTTGAAGGATGCCAGTCTTCTAAGGAAGTACAGGCGGCTCTGTCCTTTCTTGCACAGAGAATCAGTATTGGCAGTCCAGTCTAATTTATCGTCCAGCTGCACTCCCAGGTATTTATAGGTCTGCACCCTCTGCACACAGTCACCTCTGATGATCATGAGGTCCATGAGGGGCCTGGGTCTCCTAAAATCCACCACCAGTTCCTTGGTTTTGCTGGTGTTCAGTTGTAGGTGGTTTAAGTCGCACCATTTAACAAAGTCCTTGATTAGGTTCCTATACTCCTCCTCCTGCCCACTCCTGATGCAGCCCACGATAGCAGTGTCGTCAGCAAACTTTTGCACGTGGCAGGACTCCGAGTTATATTGGAAGTCCGATGTATATAGGCTGAATAGGACCGGAGAAAGTACAGTCCCCTGTGGCGCTCCTGTGTTGCTGACCACAATGTCAGATCTGCAATACATACACATATAGTCCTACACGGAGCTGCTGAAAAGGCTGCCACTCTCGGCGGCGCCGGTTGTTCAAATTCCAAACTTGACAACACAACATGAAAGATCCACCTTTGAGCCTACAAAGTTAAACAGTCCTCCACTAGTGGAATCCATGGTGTCTTTATGGGGTAGCTTGCCACTAAGGATTGCGTGAACTAAAGTTACTTACCAAAGGCCCTTTTAAGCTTCTGCTACCACGTGCGCTTGCCAGAAGTTAATTTTTTCTTTTAAAAGGCTGATGTTAATAGCTTATGGGTCTGATGTCTTTTCTTTTAGCTTCACTAGTTTGATCAACAGACTTACCGATGCATAATGTGAATATAAATAGGGTACATTTCTCATCTATTACTCCTCTCTCTGCAGCAGAATGACTTACCCTTCAGATATGAAAGTGGAAGTGAATTCCAGTTTGGGCTAAGGTCTGCTTTCCAGTTCAGAGCACTTTAATTTTGCTGTTTATAATAGGAAATTAAAAATCAAAAGTTAACTTTCCATCTGTTGTACCACTTGTATAAGTGTTCATATGTGCAGCATTGAGCTATTTTATAAAAATGTTATTTTTAGAACAAAAAAAATCCTAAAGTGTTCCCTGCTGATGTACTGTAGTAAATAATCTTGGATTGCTTGTGAATGCTATCAGTCCATAACAGATTGTCTTTCACACCTATCTACTGCATTGTGGTGGCTGAGTGGTCAGTGCTGCTGCTGCACAGTTCAAATATTTGCCTAGCAAATGTCTTATTGAAGTTCGATGAATAGGAATTTGTGATCTGTGTTGGACTGAATGGCCTGTTCTTGTCAAAATTATTCTTGAGGTGCTCCTGCATGTTTCTCCTGTATGGTTTTACAGTACACTGCTTTTCCCCCCACAACCCAAAAATATGCATGTTACATTAATTATTCAGTTGTAGTTAATTGGTAAACTTAAGTTAGCCCATGGTGTGTGTGTGTGTGTGTGTGTGTATAAGTTTAGACTGATATCCACCCCAATGTTATACCTCATACAACTGTGATAGGCTCTGGATCTCTATGACCATGTATTGGCCAAAATGTGTATAGAAAAAAATTGGAAGTAAGGACTACAGAGTAGTTGTGTGGGTATGTTGTTTATAATAACGTGTCCTGAATTGGTCAGGCCCCCTAGTTAGGGTTGGTTCCTATGGAATATTATTCCTGAAAAAAATAAATACAAACTAATGCGTTATCTACATATGCAAATTTGCATCTCATTTTTTATCAGTATTAGTGTGTCATAATTAAAAACACATCAACCAGATGATTGATTGCTTTTCACTACAGCACAATTTTTCTGTCTGTTTAATAATGCAATACAAAGGCATATTACATTGTAAAGCATGTCCATAGATTGTGTGTCATATCTAAAAGCAAAGCCAACATATTGAATTTCGCTTAGTGGCTGCTCCAAGTGTATTGCATTTCGCTTCAAGACCACACACTATTTATGCCAGAACTGAATGTAATCAAATGACCAATGAAAAGATAGGGCAAGGAGCATCAACAGTTGGAGTAAGCGGTGTTCCACTTCTAAACATTCCTGTGTTGTGGCAGTAAGCATACATTTTCTCAATGTGTAGTGATTAGCCAAAACATGTGAGAAGTATTTTTAGGTCATGCAAGGTTTAAGTTGTCTAAATATTATATTACTAGACAAAGAGCCTGTTTCGACAATGTAAGATGAAACGGGCACGAGTTTGTGTCAGCAGTGTATGAAGAACAAATGATAAGTAATGAAGAAGTTGTTTTGTAATGATTGTAGTCCGCTTTACTGTACAGGCTTGTACTGTTAGTTGATGAATTTTCCAGGACTATAGTATAATATTGAATGATGAATGTTCCAGTACAATATGGAATAGTAATAAGTATAAGCACCACAAACCTGATATAGGAGTTTTGAATGAATGCGTAATTGAATCAGAATGCGTAATTAGGCCTCGAGCTTTAATCGAAGTCGCCTTTCTCTTTGAATTTTTGTGGCCGTAAATCCGCCGCCTGCCGTGATGTTGGGGTTGGATGTCGGTCTCGTAAGGTTTTTCAGGCAGCTCCGCAGAAGGCGACTGCGCATTCGGCTTCGGACGGACGTGAGTGAGTGAGTGAGGAGGCAGGCGAATTATGTATTAAGATGCTTGCCTTATATCATATTGTTCCATTGTTCTTCTAATAGTCCTGACCAATAAATCAATAAGTTTAGCAATAGCTGGTATAGTCCTCCCCATCTGCAGGAAGTTACAAACCATACTTAGGGGAATATCGATGTACAGGGTGTTGATAATCTACATAATCGTATGCTGCAACTCTTCAGGACATCAGCTCTTGAATGCATTCTAAGAATGTTACTGTTGCACCTGGAAATTCTTCTCCTGTTGCTGCTTCTATTACACCGGCCCTTCCAGCAACCAGTCGACATGGTAAAGAAGTTAACTGTCATTTACATCACCAGCTTCTTGCCTGTTCCGTGAAACAGGGGATCCCCTGTCTTATCAACTCCCCATTCACCATCTTTTCTGCTGGGTCAAGACACTTGTAATGGAAATGCCTCTGACCCTAACTGTTGGCACCACTTGCCCCGCCTTTGTATGCTGATTGATCATTTGATTACATTCACTTTTGCCATGATTAGTGTATGGTCCATAATTGAAATGCAGTATGCTTATAAAAGACGCTAAGCGAAATGAAATATGTGTGTTTAGCTTTTAGTTATAACAAACGATGTATGGACATGCATTAAAATGCATTATGATTTTATATTGCATTGCATTTTAAATTGACACAAAAGTTGAATGCTGTATTGAAAAGCAATCGATCAATTGGTCGATACGTTTTTAATTATGACATGAAAAAAGTGCCAAAATGAAGTGCAAAACGTGCATATGCATTGCATTGCAATATAGTTAACATATTGGATTACATTTCATTTTGGCACACAAATAAGCTTCTGTTAGTTCCTGCTTTGCACTTTATGCTCTAGCTTCTTCTTCATCTTTTCTCAGTTCAATGTGTTCGACCAACCTTCTGAGATAACTTAATCCATGTGTGGTTTAAGACAGTTTGGAAATGAATGAATGGATATTAATAGGGTATTTTTTTATTTATTGAAAAAATGAGCTTTAGGTTATTTATTTGTAAAGTTCAGAGTGTACTTATTGAGGGATGTTTTTATCTGAACTGCCGTAATGCAGTGTTTTCCCTATGTTTCTGTTTTCTCCATCATTCTAATGGATTTGGTTCGACTGATAATAATGAAGCACATACTTCAGTGAAGAGTTTCTTTAATTGTGTGCAGGAGAATATATGGCTCACATCCCTGTGGATCTTTAATCCACTTATTTCAGTTGTCATACATTTCCAGTAGCCTGCGCTTAAGCCTAAATGGATGATGTCAATATTAGAATTAACTTAATGTATGGTATTTATGATGAGGTCCTTGCGTTATTAATGGTGATAAATGGGATTAAGAGTCACAGATAAAAGAGGTCTGGACATTATTAACAGTTAGATGTTAATTGTTACCCTTGGATGCAGCTGGCACGAAAGGATTCCTCCTACACGTGGTGGTTTTATGTTTATTTCCCTAGTGCCTGACATAGTGGTGTGTGTCCTACTGCAGGCTATTTGATGACTGAAGTGAAATTATAGAAAATACAGAAAAGCAAAAATATAAGGAAATCAGGCATAAAGAAATGGCTTTGAATTACGCTGCCTGACTAAAATAGTTTTGAATTGTAAATGCCCGGGCAGCTTCATATGTAGAAACTAAAAGAGCAATCAGTGTAAATTGTGAATTGATAGGCAGAAATAAAGAAAGATTGTTAGTCAAAAGCTAAACTGAATGTATTGCTTGAATTTTTGGGTCGTTTTGAGCATGAGCCTGGAAATCTCCTCAAATCTACATTCTTCTTAATTGCACATGATATCCTTATTCAGCTGTTCTGCCCACATAGGCATCAAAGATTACAGCAGTGGAATTATTTCAGAGCAGTCCTTTGAATCTTACTCCTGTGTGCTGTGCTCCATTTGCATCTGCCTCACAGTCTGGAGGAATAAAGAGCAGAAGCTCAGTCGACACCATGGGAGCTGAGTGTCAGTGTGGCTGCCCCTGTGTCACATATAATCATGCATTAACCTTTTCTGCAGGCTGCACTCATTGGGTTTCTTTTCAGGCGGACGCCATATCTCTGTGATCACAGGTCTGTCTCGCTCCCTTATTAACATGTTTTAATAATTGGCCTGCTCCCTATGCGTTTTGTCTAGGAGCTGAGCTGCAAAGGTTGTGAATAAAGTGAGCAAAGGGTTAAGTTCCAATCAATGTGCCTCCTCTGTGCCTGACTGGCTGCTCTTTTAAGGTGTAACCCGTTCACCTTGGACAATTTTCTCACATCACAACAATGCCACGTTTCTCTAATTAATGCTGGCAGGGCTTATCTTCCCTTTCCTCTGGACACCTTCTCTTTGGCACTAGAAGTACATGGTTGCAATTAAAGATCAATTAGTCATCCAAGAACATGTAGTCGGTCTGTTAAGCTTGACATTTCTGGAGTATAATATAATCAGCACTGAAATAAAACTTGCCGATTAACTCTTGAATTACACCCAGACTCGCACAAGTCTCCCCTTTTCATTTTTCATTCATCAGCCCAGGCGCTTATTTGTCAGGCTTTACATAGTGCTACACATGTTTTCTTCTGTTCCACAGGTTGCTGGATAGCCCTGCTGGCATCTTTTCTTCTCCAGATGTAGCGTAAAACTGATTTATCCATTGTGCATAGAAGGAGCCAGTTTCCGGGCAGCGTTTTTATTTTCTACTGTGCAGAGCTGTTGTGTCTGTGCCTGTACAAATGAAAGCCTTGCTAAGTTGTGATTACTTGATTTTGGCTTTTAGAGCAGCCAAGCCATCATTTATAGATTTCAGGATGAATTTCCTGTTGAGAAGTAAATATGAACATCAGCAGTTGAATAAGCTGACAGACGGTGGGACCTTTCAGTCAGTCACATGGCTTCACTCCAGTGAAAAGAGAAAACAGCGTTATTGCTCTTTTTCATTACTCTCTCACTGTTGAGACTGGCAAAATAAAAGTATACTGAGCACTGATTTGCCTCTATGTCACAATTCTTTTTCATCTTTCACTTTTAATATTTTTAGTGTTGCTCTTTTGAATGTTTTATGTAGTAAAAAGTCTGTTGCTTTCAGCTTATGTTATACAGTTCAGTTAAGTTAGCCCTCACATTGATCCTTATTCTACTTAGACAAAAAATGTTCTTTTTACAATCGTGACGGTTAAAGACCCTTAGATGAAAGGTAAAGGGAAGTGTGGATTGATCCCACCCAATTCCCAGGTATGATAGTAAACACGTGCTACTTATTTGATACCTGTGTCCTCCCACACCACATATAACACATGAAGAATTCATAACTGGAATGACCACGAGACACACAACTGTAAGAGCTGAAAAGCAGACAATGCCATGATACATTCAAATATGAACATCCACCTGTGGTGAAGCGGGTCCTCAGCTCACGTCAAAGAGGCCACTTTTTAAATAAATAATCACCGCACTCATGGCTTAGAGAGGTGGCATGGTAGTGTGGCGGATTGGTCCCTGGGGAATTCGTGATGCGGGCGATTCTTGCTTAAGTGCACAGGTGAGGAGTCGTCCGCATCCGTAATTGTTCCTGGGAGCTGCTGATTGCCACAGCTGATCCACGTCCCCGTAATAAATAGAAGCGCGAGACGGCTAGAAGGGGGGAAAAGAAAAAAAAGGAAGCAGGGGAGTCGCCAGTTATCAGAAGAAGAATGCACCGGGCTTTCTGATTTTAAAAAGGACAGCTTCCAGCCATTGTTTTAACCTCATTGTTTTTTTAAAGGATTTTTTCTATTTATTGGATTTTAACCTTCACTAGTTCACTTGTTTTATTGGATTATTTATTTAAAGATTTTTTGAGATGCACTGCACTATTTATTTGAACACTGTTTTGTTTGCTGGTTTTAACAAAAACACTTGGCACTTTTGCACCATCCACTTCCTTTGTTGTGCCTCACTGCCTAGCTCATCGGTGACATTACCGGCGGTGTTGGTTCAAGGGCTCCCAGAAGCTGAATGGGAGCTTGGAGTAGAACCCGCATTGTTATACCACCTTAATAAAACAATAAGTGTTTCTGTGTCCATCTGGTTGCTATGTCTCTGTCATTCCAAAAGAGGGTGCATCACAAAAATTTTTAGTAATAAAATGCATTGCATTTATCATTCCAACAGATGGCACATCACAAACATGAACACTGCTTTAATGAACACCATTTCAAAAGGCATATAACTGAGACCTATGTATTGCATGGTGAACCTCAAGCGTTAACACTGGGTCTACATTGATTACTTTGTTTTCAACCCATGTTAGACGGGTAGCAGAGATATTACTGTATAATACAATAGACAAACTTGTGGGACACAAGCAAGAGGTAATAGCATGGAGTTTTAGTAGCTAGACCTGCTGCCTCATTGCTCCAGGGGACTGGGTTAGAGTCCCAGCCCAGTCACCATCCATGGGCAGATTACATGATCTCCTGTGTGTTGCTCTTCACTTTCTTAAGATGTATGCATTAGGTGACACTGAATTTTCCAGTGTGGATTTGTGGGTGAACATGCCTTACAACAGATTGGTTGCTTATGATGGGTAAGTTCCATCCCCATATCTAATGTAGTAAGAATAGACTTGGCCTTCTGCAGTCCTGATCTAGACTAAAGGGCATGTTAAATTAGATTACGTTTCCAGTGATTTTTGAGCCGTAACCTTTTATTAACATAATCTTAGCGAGTTTGAGGTAGTCTGCGTCAAACTATCCTGAAGCTGGTTATGTAATGTGACCTGCCCAGCAATTCACTCCAACTAGTCTATGATTTACTTACTGTACATAAAATTAAATAGATTTGATTTTTTTGGGGCGGCACAGTGGCGCAGTGGGTAGCGCTGCTGCCTCGCATATGGTAGACCTGGGGACCTGGGTTCGCTTCCCGGGTCCTCCCTGCGTGGAGTTTGCATGTTCTCCCCGTGTCTGCGTGGGTTTCCTCCGGGCAGTCCGGTTTCCTCCCACAGTCCAAAGACATGCTGGTTAGGTGGATTGGCGATTCTAAATTGGCCCTAGTGTGTGCTTGGTGTGTGGGTGTGTTTGTGTGTGTCCTGCGGTGGGTTGGCACCCTGCCTGGGATTGGTTCCCTGCCTTGTGCCCTGTGTTGGCTGGGATTGGCTCCAGCAGACCCCCGTGACCCTGTGTTCGGATTCAGCGGGTTGGAAAATGGATGGATGGATGGACATAAAATTAAATAGATTTGATTTTTTTGGGGCAGCACGGTGGCGCAGTGGGTAGTGCTGCTGCCTCGCATATGGTAGACTTGGGGACCTGGGTTCGCTTCCCGGGTCCTCCCTGCGTGGAGTTTGCATGTTGTACCCGAGTCTGCGTGGGTTTCCTCCGGGCACTCCGGTTTCCTCCCACAGTCCAAAGACATGCTGGTTAGGTGGATTGGCGATTCTAAATTGGCCCTAGTGTGTGCTTGGTGTGTGGGTGTTTGTGTGTGTCCTGCGGTGGGTTGACACCCTGCCCGGGATTGGTTCCTGCCTTGTGCCCTGTGTTGGCTGGGATTGGCTCCAGCAGACCCCCGTGACCCTGTGTTCGGATTCAGCGGGTTGGAAAATGGATGGATGATTTTGTCTTTAGTACAATGCATAGAATGCAGTGAAGAGGAATGAGGAACATGGTTGTTTTGGACTTCACATACAGAAAGGATGCTTATCTAACTGATGTCTTGTGTTTAATGTACCTCGTCAGAATGGAAATTAAAGAACAAAACGTGTCAAGAATGCAGCTAAACTTGCTGGAGCTGTTTAATCTTTGTGTGGTGACAGCTCCATCAGGCAGCATGTTAGTGATTGTCATGGGGTGAGCATGGCAGTGCAGAAAGGTCAGTGCTTAGTCACTAAATATTACATGCCCAATGATATTCTATGTAAATTGACATGGCTTGACATAATCAGCAACTGCAGTCGGCAAGTCTGATACACCCGAAGACTAAAAGTCGACTATTGGTGGGCTGGAAAAGGGAATAACATGGCCAAAATCAGGTTGAACAGGCAGAACTGAGGTAGTACTGTAGAAGGGAAAGCAGTATCTTAAAAGAAACCTGCTACATGAGTTCTGTGAAACATTTATGGTCTGCAGACCTGATGGCTATGGGCATTGTAGTATATTCTGGAAACATCTGTTCCTGACTGCTACATATCTAGTAAACCATTAATAGATTTTATTCCTTTTACTGTTGCTGTAGTAGTTTTTTTTTTTCACTAGAATCCACCATCTTGTTGTGTATATCAGTGCTGTTTATGCCCATTTGTCATACTAAAGCCTCATTACAGCAAAATACAAGGGAAATACATTCTCTTGAGTTGATGTAACTAATGTTGCTTTACTGCTAACATCAGGATTCAGTTATAGTGATGATTTTCTGTAACATGTAAACACAGATACAAGCATACTTACTGCATAGTTGAAATGGTGGAAATTACTGCGTTAATTCTATTTGCTACATTTTATATTCTTGTAGAAGTCTTATTTTTTTTCTGATTGCTCTTTAATGCTGTTCAGGGTGTTCACTTGTGTACAGACTAGCATCTTTAAATTGCTGGGTCCAAGTCATATTGACCACTATCAGTAAGTACCTGTACATCAGGACATTGGTTACTCCAGAAAGCAAATATAGCGCAAAATAAACCAAATCCAAAGACATGAGCATGGCCTTCATGAGGTGTGATCAATTTAGTGTTATTTTCACATAGAGGGAGAATCAAGTGAGCTCTGCAGTTTCACAGGTGGATCTAGAAACCCATGGAAAAACATAATGGAGACAAAGCAGCTGACACACTTAATGGTCAAGAATGAAAAGCACCATTTTATTACATATGAATTTTGATATTTTAAGTATTCATTTGATACAGTATATAATTAAAAAACAAATGAAGGAAATCCCCAATATCACAGACAATAAAACTGTGCAGCAGCACTGAAAATGGGAAGTACTTTTTTATCGAGTCTTGGAATTTGAAGCAGTCTACCAACATTTCAGGCCAAGTCCTAATTCACTAAATTGCACCCTTTATAGGCTGACTGCCATCTTAAAGAATGTCCTACTGTGAACTTGTAAACTCCGTGTAGGATTTTTCCAGTTGATGCTTCCAAATTGTACATTCACTGTGCCCTACCAAGCAACAATTTTACTTTCATAACCCAGCATGCCTTGTATCAATTATAGCAAGAAAAGTCTGAATTGGTGCAAGCTGCCCTAATTCATGGTGTTTATAAGAAATGTAATGACTTACTTCATGAGGTAGATGTACATAATAAACAAGAATAGTTCCATCAGATATTTGAAATATTTGTAATTTCTCACCTTCTAATAGACGCCCATTAAGGGCCTTGAAACAGTCTAAAGCACGTTTCCCAACTTGTGGATCATGGCAACATTGCAGGTGGGCTGCAGCCAACCCCAGACAGAACCCCGTCACTGTTCTGACATTTGTATTCTATTCACAGTGGCAGCATTGTAAGTGGATCAAGGCCAACCCTGGGCAACCTCCCCAAACCCCGCTCTGATGATTGTGGTCACTCCATCAGGGAAGATAAGCATTGACGGTTGCATTTGACTCATCTAAAGCTCTGGGATCAAAAGAGAGGGGGACCAACCTTTGGTGGGTCACAACACATTGTCATGTTAAAAACTGGTTTGTGACACAACAGAGGTTGGGAAAAACTGGACTTAAACAACATTACTCATGCTTAGGTTTGAAATGTGTCATTTTTCATCTTTTGCGAATTGCCTTAGAAGGGCTAGAATCGTTTTTGTGATCAACAACCCTGAAATATCATAAAACAACACTCCACATGCTCATGATACTGATCCCCAAGTTTTATGAGAAAAAGTTACTTTGGCCCTTTGTATCCTATTAGGGCATGTGCATTGAACATGGGAAAGGCGCTATATAAATTAAATGTGTTATTATTATTTTTATTACCCCCTTGGGTCGAGATTAGCAGAAAGTGAAAAAAGGGAAATTTCAGAATATTATTAGAAATGGGTCTTCTTCAGGGACAAATAATAGAATACAACCTACAGATGTTCTGCAGCAATTAAAGTAAATTAAGCCTTGCAAGTTGAAGCAAACAATTTGCATAGGTGTCCCAACTTTACTTTGATTACTTTCTTAAAGCAGTGTTGGAACAGATTGTGTTGCTGCAACCTCCAAACTACTACTTGGACAATCTTATTCTGTAGAAAGTTGTAAATTCCAGTGATAGTGGCAAAAAATGACAATTACCAAATGAAACAAGACAGGGTTAGTACCCTTAGAAGTGAAGGCTTTTCATTTAAAGAAGTTGCAAAGCAAATCAAAGTGTCAGTGAGTACAGTGTCCTACCAAATCCAAACTCAATTGGAATCTGGAAGAGACTCTAAATAGGAAGAGATCTGGTAAACTCAAAGTCACAACTTAATCAAAATACAAAATACAAGTTTCCGAGTGTTACACAGCACAACAGCTTCCTGCACAGCTTAGCAGTGGTCAAAAAAAGCAAGCCTCAATTTCTTCTGTGAGAGCAAAATAGGGCCTTGAAATACCGGCTGTGGACTACTGCAGACTGAAAGAAAGTTTTATGGACTGAAGAATCAAAATTTGAAATGTTTGGTTCATCTTGCAGGGCTTTTGTACACCGTCAAGTTGGTGAAACAATGGTTCCTCAGAGCATGATGCCAACTGTGAAACATGGAGGATGAAGTGTGATGGTCTGGGGTTCTTTTGCTGGAGAAAGAGTGGGTGACTTGAAAAGAGTGACTGGCATTCTGGATCAAAAGGGTTACCACAGTTTGGCTGTAATATCAGCAAAAAGTGGTTACTTTGATGAATCAAAAATCTGAATATATTTTTGAACACTTAATGATTCCTTGACTTATTTTTTTATTTGTCATTGTTTATTTGTTCTATGCCTTGATTTCATGAAACATTAAGACATTAAACTGCATGCATTTGTATTTAAACTGACTGAGTGAGATGTTCTAAAACTTTTGACCGGTAGCGTATGTATGTGTGTATTTATATATGCAGCATGTGTGTTTGAGTTATTTTAGAATGGAAGTCTATAGCCATGTCGAACCATAACAGAGAAAGTGAAAGTGGTAATGTAGACTTTTGCCTATTTATGGACTTTGTTCATAAATTGTACAGATCTTCATATTTTTGGTATCCCAGCTGGAAAGTGAAACAGAGATCCCTCACTCAACCGATATTTATGTTAGCGATTGTTTTAATTAATTTCTATCATTGCCAAAGGTATAACTGATAATTAATTGAGTGATCATACACCGGACACTACAGTGCCTACACAAAGGTATCCAGTGAGTCAGCATTCACGTTGCCTGCATGCACGCCGTTGTTCAATGATTCATGATTATGTGTAATACCATGCTCCAAGCCCTCAGAAATGACCTTTGCTTGTCTGCTTTAAGCAGCAAAAAGCTTCCACAAGCACTTCATGTATTGTGTGGCTTAGAGTAGTTGGTACCATAAAGATACAAATATTTGAAATAAAAACCTTAGTGTTTAATTTTTATCACGAACTATCACCTAAAATACTTATAACAATTTACCTTGTACATTTTAGTGATTCATATTATAATAATGTATACTACTGACACTAATATGCTCGTGGTCCCCATGAATCCGCATGTGAAAAGCAGTTGCTTGTGTACAGTAAATAAAGGAGTGGCATTAGCGGAATTTGTATTTGATTTAGCTGTGCAACTAGAAGGGGGGCACGGCTTATAAATAAGAGCGCATATAGCCGTGCTATTCTTGAAGAATCTGCTGCATGAGATGCTTACACAAATTAGCTTTCAATCTACCAAATGAAGATGATCTAAATGGCCTGTTTGACAGTCTTGTAACATAACCATGTTATTACCAGCAAGTTTAAAGACTTGTTTTCACATATTGGAGTGATTTCAGGACTATAGAGATATTTACTTATTGTAATTTGAAAGTGAGTGAATGAATTGAAATCTATATTCAGACAAATGCTAATCATTTGAAACCAACAGAATGAGCATGCAAAAGGTTTTGGATTTACTATTTGGAATTTTTTGGCCAAGGACACCTCAGTCCTTCTGATAATTACCCTCTTTTCCTTAAATTCCTTTCCTCTCCTTAAATATTTCCTGAGTAAATGCAAAGTGTTGTCCAGCCAGTTGTGCAGATCATTTCATCATGAGCAGAATCCAGGAGAGACAGAACCTAATTCTCCTAACAACTGGCACCTGTAGTAAAAAAACCCAGGCATAATGCCAGTCTTTGGCAGGGACAGTTGTTAGCAGGTGCAATTTAACACAGCTAATTTACCTCACGGCGCGACACTGGCATGTGAAAATGAATTGAAATGGAGACCCCAGAGAAAATGCATGTGGGCACAGAGAAAATGAGCAAACTCTATGCAGATGGCATCACCAAGCACTTAGTTCACTGTGTGCATTCCAATTTGATGCCAGGACATTTTCAGACTCAACCTAGTATCTCAATATTTTCCTGTCATTTTCCTCACATTTTGCAAATTGATTTAATTATTGCTATGCTTGTTATCTTCCATTCTCTTGGATTGTATCCTTCCTGGTTTTGCAAAATGTCATGCTGATTTCATGTGAAAATACCAATATAAAATAAAATACAATAAGTAAACTCCCGCTTAGGAGTCAGACAGGGGCAATTGAGGAGTGAGGCATCACTATGAATTATTAACCTCACTTTACATGTCAGTAAGAAATCATCAGTCATTCTTGATTAGAGGAGACTTTACTGGTTGTGATCTACATAGGCCACTCTTGAGCAGTCTTCTAACTTGAGCAAGAATTAGACAAGACCAGAATTAAAAGTATGGGATGTTTATTAATGAAACTTGGAAGAACCAGGGGAGCAAAATGGAAGGGTGGAAACAGTGAAACATAAAAGATCACTCACACACAACACTACCCCTTGTGGACCTTACTAAACAAGAGTGACATCTCTGATGTCTGTCGTCAGACTTCGCCTTCCCTGTTAATATTCTCCTTCCTACTGAACCTTAGACCCTTCTTTTGTTCTTCTCTTTCTCTTTACCAGGAGAGCTCCTCCACTACTAGTTCCAAGCATTCTCACTGAGATTAGGGTGTCTGCCCCTCAGAAACACTTCCATTTGGTACATTATTGGTACAGGCAGTAATTCCAGATTGAGGCTGTAGCTGGTGTGAAGAGGGCGCCAACAAAGTTTCCCAGGATCCATTGTGGGCTCTTGGATTACCCAAGAGCAGTAAAGCTGTTGCCCATAAATGGGTTGGGAGGATAACATGCTAAAACAATCCCCAGCTGTCTTTCCATTATGTGAGCTTCCCAGGGAAGATAATTACCTCCGGGCTGTCCTCTGCAATTCCTCTCATATGTCTGGTTGAACATTACATGGAATTTAATTCAAGTGTTCCATTTTCCTAGAGTCATCAAAACTTTGTCTTTAAATCCAACTCTCCAAGTCATGCTGTCCAAGCTGCTTCTAATCTTACATTACATTGTAGATGGGAAGAATGATATATTGCTTCACAATTTATTGATGTCCTTATGTTGTTAGTAAATCAATCATAATTTGACTGTTTTTCAGCAACTGTGAAACATACTTTGGAGACCCATGTTAACATTATCATATTTGCAATCACACAGTGCACTGAAGTGGATATTAAGGTATGAGTGCAGGGAGCACTCTTATAAACCCACTTTTTATTGCATCTCTGTGATAAGCCAGAGACCTTTGTGACAGAATTGGGTGCTGGGCAGGATCCTGTATCAAACGGGATGCTGTCTATCACAGGGATCACTCACATAGTCCTTGGGAGATGGACGAAAAAGTGACAACTTGGACATGACTCTACTGACAGTAACTGGGCCAGCAGTTAAGTGCTGGTGCCTGGACCTATGAGGATTTGGTCAGTACACCACTGTGTAACCAGATAAAGTGAACCTAATATAACAAAACATAACACTGTCAAACCTGCTTAATCCAGTTTTGGGCCTGGAGCTCAGATGGACAGCATTGTCAACAAAGCAGGAATCAGTCCTGAATGGAACATCAGTTCATCTCAGGGTCCACTCACATACACATTCACGTGAATCCAGTTTAGAATCACCTGTTAACCAAACACCTTCTTCTTTTGGGATGCCTAAAGAAAACCGGAGTACCCAGAGAAACACCGCAGCAAACATGGGAAGAATGTGCATCCTCCACATACTGTAGACCACACCCAATTATGTTTATAATGGATGTTTTTATCAGCTGTGGACTGTAGTGGAGAGTATCTGGGTGTTTTTACATTAACATAAGGATTTGTTTTCTATGTTAACACAACCTGTTTCTCAGCAAACTGATTGCTATAATTTCTTGTTTATCATGTCTTGTCGTTAGTAAATTGCATATATTACATATTCATTTGAAGAAGTCAAACGTTTCCATTAATGAAAATGTTATGTAGAGGAGTGCTGGTTTGTGTCGACCCAGTTTCTGTCACCCTGTAAGTACAAGCCTGGATGATTTACTTAGGATTCCAAAGTTAACACAGCATCCTTTGTACTGTCAATCAGTTTTAAAATAACTCATATGCACGCGAATTGTTTCTCTCCAGGTGGCCTCATTTAATAAATGATGACTCTGTTTGGGTTTAAGCAGTTTAGTGGATAGTCCTAAACAGATGATATCACTGCTTATTCTTCATCTATAAACTAACGTCTGTGGCCATAAATTTCTTCAGTTTCCTTGTACTTCAGACAGATTAAACTTTTGAATACAACATTCTTCATCTTGTTTCTTTAGAGGTGTGAAGCAGGAAAACAGATTGGGGTGAACAAAAATAATTCCTTAGTTACGGTAAATGATAAGGCATGCTATAATGTTCACAGCATGTAAGGTCACCTCCCAGAGTACAATAGGTCAAAGGGCTCCTGACTCCTAACCATACAGTGACCTGTGATCAAACCACCTGCCCTCATATGTGTGTTGTTGTTAAGTCTGTTCCATTTCAAGAAGATCAGAGAACTAACAAAGGTCAGCATAGTCACTTTATTTGATTGCTTATGTTGTCGATCTCTGGTGCGCCTTTGTGCAGTGGATTTAAATTTGCTATTGACTTGATGCTTCTTCTAATTAGGGTTCATGGACTTGCTCTAGGCATCACTATGCAGTAAAGAATTTGGCTTCTTTTAATATTGCATGTTCCATAGATATTTCTCTATGTTTTTCTTTTTTAACCATTTGTTGTGTTGTGCTAAGTAGTTTCAGAAAACTCTATAGAAGGTTAAGGAGTCCTTAAAGGCTGGAGTGCTTTGTGATTACTTTAACAGAATTGTGTTTTCAAGTAAAAATGTCCACAAAGAATTTCTTGCAGCAAGCCAATGCAAAAGAAGCTTAGGCATTGTTAGAAAGTATTAATTAATTCTGCAATGCTGAGCCTTCTCTTATCTTCAATCAGAGACTGACATGCTTGCATTTTACATTGTTTGCCTACACAACTTGTTTTTTGTATGGCACCATTCTTTATCATTAAGACCTCAAACATCCTTCTTTTTAATTGCGTGGTTATAGCAGTATAGAGTGACTTGTTCTGCATAATACAAAGGGATCTTGGAGTGGAACCGCTGCTTCTCCAGCTTTACAGTTGCCTGTAGTTAGGACTTAGAATATTACAACATTAAAAAAATTGTGACGAGAACAAGACATAGAGCCTAACAAGCTTGTCCATTCTGTTCACCTAGATTGTCCAAAATAACGTCAAGTCAAGATTTAATGGTCCCTAAAGCCCTACTATTAGAACATTAGGGTACCCTCAGGTATGCCTCCCACAGGGGTTGTGCATAGGAGAGCACAATGGGTGAATGCTAAAGGAGTAAACCCAGCAGCATGCTGGAGGAATTATATTTATGAACTAAACGTGGAATTTAAATTTGCTTAATATGAATGAGTGTGGCTACACTCTAAATAGCACTTTATGGTCCTTTCTTGGGTTGTGTGGTTCCTCAAAGAACTATTGCTACAATGTACCATTTCATTTTCTGAAGGGTTCTCTGCACATTAAGTTGGTTCTTTGTGCTTTGAAAAACTTCCTCTTATATGTAGAAAAAAAAGAACAACATCTTTTTTATATGGTAGGCTATCTAGCAGGATGCTAACAGAATTAGCCTGTTATTATATACAGGAAAAATCCTTTTAAAATCATGACCCATTGGTATTTCTTAAATCTGTTGTCATCTGTTATTTACTATAAGGAGCCTCTTACAGATCTAAATAAATAAAGCTTCTTTCTGGAACCTTCTGTGGATGGGTCTTTTGGGAACCAAAAATGGTTCCCCTATGACACTGATCTGAAAAAAACATTCTGGCACCTTCATTTTTAAGAGTGTATGTCATTCTGCTTTATGATGTACCTTTTGCAGGACTGAGCTAGGCTTGAACTCCCGAAGACCCCTAAAGAATTAAGGTGGTTTATTAATGGATAATTTTCTTAGTCAATCTTTATAAAATTAAAAACTTACTGTGTACTGTATACAAGTGAAGAACCTAGGTCTAAGTTTAAGCTACTATACTTACATGGACCACATTGTCTGTCATTTAAAGTGTGAAAATAGCAGCTGTATTGGCTCCAGCCAACCCCCATGACCCTGTAGTTAGGATATAGCAGGTTGGATAATGGATGGATGGATGGAAACAGCAGGTGTGATTGTTCAGTTCATGGTTTAGTTATGACCCTCCGCCATCCATGACCCTGCCCTCCATCACCCTGAACTGAAATCAGTGTGAAGAATAAACTTCTTAGAAATCATCCACAGGTTAATTCCAGGGTAGTTTTCTGACTGGGTAGATTTTGGGTAGGTAAAAGAACTGTAAAATAAAACCGCATGTAACCAGTTTGTTTAATTACTTCTTACTTTTACAGCTTGGCACATTTCAAGACTTCAAAGGGCATTATTCAATAATGCATTGAAACAAAGTTCTTCACAAAGCAAGATTCTTGATATAATAGGCACAAAATAAAAATAGTGAAGTGTATTTCTCTCTCTGTCCCACTTCTTCAGCCTTGAGTTTCTGTACTTGTCTCCATTTTCAACCATGCCTAACTACGACTATAACTGCTGAATCAGTTTTCCTTCTTTTTAAGCGTCTTCCTTTTTAGTCATTCAGGTGTGTATTTAGACCATGATCTACAGTATCTATCTATCGATCTATCTATCTAGTTTCTGTAAAAAAGCCATAGGACATACACTCCCTGGCCAAAAAAAAAGTCGCCACCAGGATTTAACTAAGCAAATAGGTACGAGCCTCCTATTGGATAATTACTGCATGGGCGATTATCTTTCAGCTGGCAACAAGTTATTTAACCCCAACTGGTGCAATGAGTTGCTTCTCATTTCTTAAACAACCATGTCGAAAGACACATCTCGTGGTCGTGAAAAAGATGTTAGTCTGTTTGAGAAGGGTCAAATCATTGGCATGCATCAAGCAGAGAAAACATCTAAGGAGATTGCAGAAACTACTAAAATTGGGTTAAGAACGCATTATTAAAAACTGGAAGGATAGTGGGGACCCACCCTCACAGGTGGCACAGTGGTAGTGCTGCTGCTTTGCAGTAAGGAGACTGTGAAAGATTGTGGGTTCACTTCCCGGTTCCTCCCTGTGTGGATAGCACTTTGAGTACTGAGAAAAGTGCTATATAAATGTAATGAATTTTATTTTTACTTATCGTCTTCGAGGAAGAAATGTGGCTGGAAAAAAATCCTGAATGATCGTGATTGGCGATCACTTAAAAGTTTGGTGAAATCAAATCGAAGAAAAACAACAGTAGAACTCAGGTCTATGTTTAATAGTGAAAGTAAGAGCATTTCCACACGCACAATGCGAAGGGAACTCAAGGGATTGGGACTGAACAGCTGTGTAGCCATAAGAAAACCACTAATCAGTGAGGCAAACCGGAAAAAAAGGCTTCAATTTGCTAGGGAGCATAAAGATTGGACTCTGGAGCAATGGAAGATGGTCATGTGGTCTGATGAGTCCAGATTTATCCTGTTCCAGAGTGATGGGCGCATCAGGGTAAGAAGAGAGGCAGATGAAGTGATGCACCCATCATGCAAGATCTTGGTGAAAAATTAATGCAACACTGGATGGAACAAAATTTTGTGACATTGCAGAAGCTTATCGAAACAGTGCCACAGCGAATGCGTGCCATAATCAAAGCTAAAGGCGGTCCAACGAAATATTAGAGTGTGTGACATTTTTTTTTTGGTGGCGACTTTTTTTTTGGCCACGTAGTGTATATTAAAGTTCTGTCTTTTCTATTCTATTCTATTTCTTTTTGTTCCTTTTTGCTTTAAGAACTTAGGTTCGTCTCCAGCCACTCCAGTGAAGACTTGATGATTAAACAAGCCCTAGGGCTAAACCCAACAAATAGGAGAGGCATGCAAACTTCTCAATGAGCTGTTTGCCTCCTCTGAATGATTAACAAGAGTATTAGTGTCCCTTTAACCACAAAAGGACACACACTTTGATGTCAAAGTGACTGGATCAGCCCAGATACTGGAATGCAGTATGTGATCAATGGCAACTCCTTGGCTTCAGACTTTCTCACCAGTGTTTACTTGGAAGTCTTTTTTCAGGTTTTGTCTTTTGAAGCTCTCTCATTAAGCTCAATACTTATTCATGGCACTGGCCAGTGTATCACACATTTAAAATTTTAGATAAAAATCCTTTTGTTCACAATGAGCGTATTTTCCATGATAAGAGAGTTATGAGAAGACCTCACTGTAAATTTTCAAAGATGCGACAGCTGAATTCTATTTTGGGAAAAAAATCCTTTTGTAGTCCTTTTTGGCAGAGACATTTTATTATTGTAATGTTTGGAGAGTCAGTATCACTTAAAATATTCAGCAATATTTTTAATTTTTTATTTTCTTCCTGAGCAATGGAGGAGTTAAAATAAATAATGTGTAGATTTTACCCATAACTATGAAAAATGTTCTGTGATTCCAAATATATCAGGACAACATGCTGTCTCATTTAAAAAAAAACCTGTAAAATCTTTTTCAATTAAAAAAGTCAATTTAAGAAGCTTATTGAACTTTCTTTTGATTTTTTTGAATATTTTAGCCTAAAATACAGGCATCTGGTCAACACTAATGCCCAGTCTGGATAGTGTAAGCACTGAGAGGCCCAGGTTTAAGTGTACTGTAGGTAATTTGTCGCTCTGTCACTGTGACATCTGCCAAGAATAAAGGTGAGCATAACAACTTAAATGAAGCAGTGTGGCTCAATATCATTTAAGTCATTCCCAAAGCCTCTTAAGAGATTACAGTGTTATGGGGAGTCAAAGCTTGGTAGCACTGGACACAAGGCAAGACCATGGATGGATTACCAGTCTGTTACAGGGCACACACCCTCAACTGACCACTTTGATATCTGTCTCCTGAAAACACATCTCTTTTAGTGGAAGAGTCATAACTGTAGTGCCTGGGAAAAATCCATATGGAGACAAGGAGGATGTGCAAATTCCATTTAGACAGTGCCTTAGCTGCATATCCAGGCTACTTTCCTAAAGCTGTGATAGAGAAGACTATCCATTACACCACCATGCTTCTCTTTCATTAGATGGTTTCTTTTTTATGATTCGACTTGAAAAGTCACAATACTAACTGATGCTAGAATTATCTGTGTGATGAAAGGGCATTGAAATGTCAAAGTAGGTGACGCACGTCTGATGATATTCTTCACAGAATAGCTTTTTTGTGCTTCTTCTTTCAATGCCAGTAAAACTAAAGCAAATCATTATCTCACTTTACTTGCCTCACGTAGACCATTTTTCATGGTGCTGAAAAGAGTTCACTGCAGCCTCTATCTCTTGTGGTGCCCTTCACTCTGTTCCTTATTTAATTTCTTCATACCATTGGCGTGGACATTTCCTCTTTTCATTTTGAGATCTATCTGAACAGGAAGCTCACTTTTCGATATGCTGCAATGGGTCACTGTTCCTCAGTAATACTGACTTCTTCACATCAGCAAATATTAAACAACTGAACAGCAATACAACTTGGATCTGATGGGTTCTCCTATACAACTATAGGAGCTAAGTTGGTTTTTATTTTATTTCTTTTTGGATTCTTCTGCTTTTTTCTTTAATGGTTATCATCTTTCTTATAGTTTAAATTGTCATAATTCAAACATTTCCAGTGTGCTCCTTCACACCCCAGTCTTTAAATCTTTATCATTCCTATTTAGCCTCTGGTTTAGATTATTGTGCTTCTCCCCTCAACAGACTTTTCACCAAAAGTGATGAAACCTCACAATACTGCTTCTAGTAAGTTCTGAAACTTACTGTACCAAAAGCAAGACCATATAACTGTGGGTGATGCAGGGGTGTAATGCCTAGAGCTCCAGGACACTGGAGACTGCACTTTTCCTTATGCCCTTCAAAAAACTCGCAAGGCCAACTAGTGGCTCTAAACTGAACATGTATGAGTGAAAATGAGTGTGTACTGTGAAAAACCACCACTGTTCCCCAAGCTAAGCTTTCTCCAGTTTAGAAAAAAAATGTGATATGTTTACAATGTAGGTTTAGTAAATGAATGGGAGGTGTGAACAGACTGTGCAGACACAGGTTCAAAATTTGAGGTACCACCCAGGTAACCCTGTGTAAAAGTTACAAAGTAAAAGAATGGGTTTATTCTAGTAACAATAAGCACTATGACTACAAAATATGTTGGAGAGGACCCCATCTATCACTGTCTAACTTATGGATTTAATAAGAGATGCCTACTTGTGTTGGGACAGGACTTGGGAGGTCTGTGGGGGCATGGTTAGACATCGTCTGGCTGCGGTTTTTTGGAGCTTTGGATGGATGCGAGTGGCAGTGCCCCCTTCTCATTCCAGGGGGATAGTGTTTACCTTATCAGAGCCTTGAAATAATGTGTGACAGTGGATAATTCCCCTAACTGGACAGTGAAGTCAGTTGTTCCACATTTTTATTTTCAACACCTAGATAACACCTTGCAAAGTTTTGAAATTATTTTTTTTCACATCTCATTATACAGATTGCCACATACAGTTAGAGGTGAAACTGGAAATCACATTGTACCAAGCATTATTAACAAAAACTTGCTCTAGCAAGACTGAAATGGGGTGAGCCTGCTACAAAAAAAGATGCCCTGGAAAGGTTCTCCTTGAAACCATCTGCCTAAGAGTGCTTTCCAGTCTGAATTGTGAAGCCCAAGTCCACATCCACCAGCTCTGTTTCTGTAGCTGTGAATGATGCCACTCCAGTGAATATCATGCTAGTGACATTTGCTAGCAAGGCAAATCAAATATGTAATATTCAGTTCAGATTTGGGTAATCATGGTATCATTTTATCTAACCATAGTATATGCTGAATATACAAATCAAACACCCTTTTCTAATGACTTCAGACTTACACATCTCAAATGTCTGTTTTCATGTTCAGTTAGTAACAGGCTGTACCTGGCAGAGCTTGGGCCAACTACAGTTCATGATTCTAGTCATTCTTATTAAGTTTGTACAAGACTATTGACATTTCAGTTACTAAACAGAGGAGTAGAGTCTTTCAACTTGAGGAGGATTCTGAGACACTTTTAACAGGGACATATTTGTCTTAAACCACGGTAACTCCTGGCTCTCCACTGTGAAAGTGATCACATTTTGCTGACTAAAGTGAACATAGTGAGCAACATAATTACTGACCTCTATGTTTCAGGGCTGGGAAGTGCATGACTGTGTTAATCATTGGTATGCCCATTCTATTATTGTTCTATTGCTAAATATCTTTAAAGTTCCTGTGATGTTTTTGTCTATATTTTAATCAATGTATTTATTTAAATGGTTGTTGTAGTTCAGTACGTTGCTTGTTATAGACTCTTTGATCTCAATCCTTTTGTGTTGCCACTGAATATGGATGTTTGAGCTTCTGGGTGTTGGGCGATGTTGTCGTTGTTGTTTAGCACATCATTACTTTTGATTAAATGCTTCTTTGATTTTCTTCAGTATTCACTGTTTATTATAGTCCACCAGGATCTACTTGCTCCAGTACAAGTGTGCAGGTTTATATTGTAGTTAGGGAGGATTAGGTGCTGAATTTCAATTAACGTTGTTAACTACTGTATCTTTTCCAAGTAAAAACCAGTTTAAACTAGTTTTCCTTCCACTACCCAAAGCTTTGTGGCATAGGTTAATAACCAACTGGTATGAGTAAGTGTGGGTGTGTATGCCCAGTATGTACAATCTAAAGTTGGAATGATCTCAACAACAACAACAACAACATTTATTTATATAGCACATTTTCATACAAATAATGTAGCTCAAAGTGCTTTACATGATGAAGAAAAGAAAAATAAAAGACAAAGTAAGAATTAAAATAAGACAACACTAATTAACATAGAATAAGAGTAAGGTCCGTTGGCCAGGGAGGACAGAAAAAACAAAAAAACTCCAGATGGTTGGAGAAAAAAAATTAAATCTGTTGGGGTTCCAGACCATGAGACCACCCAGCCCCCTCTGGGCATTCTACCTAACATAAATGAACAGTCCTGTTTGTATTTTAGGGTTCTCATGGAAGGACTTGATGATGCTGTTCATGTAGACTTCTGGCTTTTAATCCATCAATGTAGGAACATCACGGTGCTTTGATTAGGTGGTGGTGGTGCAGGTCACCACCACAGAAAGCTGGGAAAAGAAACAGAAGAGAGAGTAGGGGTTAGTACGGATTTTAGAGCCACCATGAATAATTATGATAATTAATTGAATATACAGAGCATCAGGATTAAACTAAATTGAAGTTATGAGAAAGCCATGTTAAAGTAATGTGATTTTAGCAGTTTTTTAAATTGCTCCACGAATTCCTATTGGCAAGCTATTCCAGATTTTAGGTGCATAACAGCAGAAGGCCGCCTCACCACTTCTTTTAAGTTTAGCTCTTGGAATTCTAAGTAGACACTCATTTGAGGATCTAAGGTTACGATTTGGAATATAAGGTGTCAGACATTCCGATATATAAGATGGAGCAAGATTATTTAAGGCTTTGTAAACCATAAGCAGGATTTTAAAGTCAATCCTGAATGACACAGGTAACCAGTGTAGTGACATCAAAACTGGAGAGATGTGCTCAGATTTTCTTTTCCTGGTTAGGATTCTAGCAGCTGCATTCTGCACTAGTTGCAAACGATTTATGTCTTTTTTGGGTGGTCCTGAGAGGAGTGCGTTACAGTAATCTAGTCGACTGAAAACAAAAGCGTGAACTAATTTGTCAGCATCTTTCAATGATATAAGATGTCTAACTTTTGCTATGTTTCTTAAGTGAAAAAATGCTGTCCTAGTGATCTGATTAATATGCGATTTAAAATTCAGGTTACAGTCAGCAGTTACCCCTAAATTCTTTACCTTCGTCTTGACTTTTAATCCTAATGCATCAAGTTTGTTTCTAATAACCTCATTATATCCATTATTGACAATCACTAAAATTTCTGTTTTCTCTTTATTTAGCTTGAGAAAATTACTATTCATCCATTTAGAAACACAAGTAAGACATTGTGTTAGTGAAACAACAGAGTTGGGGTTGTCAGGCGCTATTGATAAATACAGCTGTGTGTCATCTCCAGCCCTTGTGACTTAAAGCTGGATTAAGCAGGTTCCATAATGGAAGGATTTTTTAAAATAGTTTTCTACTTTTTAATTAAATTACATTACAATGGTTAATTTACAAGTAAGACAGGTATATAATTCCCAAATCAGTTGGACCTACAATTTAATTTCCTCAAATCTAATCTAACATTTCCTCCCTTGCCCTTTAACAAAGAGAGAAGTCTGAGGATTTAACAGGAAGTAATTACTCTGAGGTACTGAGGTATCCCCAAGGTTAGCAAAGGTTAAGTGCTTGTTATTAATTAATTAAGGACAACATCAATAGATGTCTGCCGTATTCTAAAGACATTTTAGACAGCTCCCCATAAAGGGGATTTGATTTTATTAATTTAAGTCAAATTGTACATCATTTTCCCAATATGTCAAGGTAAGGAGGGTTAGAGTCCAGATTATAAAAATAAGGTGATTTGCTATGAATCTTTTGTAAGATACCACAATTGACTGTTCATTACATAGTGATGTCCAATCGTGCTATAAGAGGGTTAGGGAATTAGCAGATGACGAATTAGCACAATTTTTCTTCCAATAAGGTTTTTGCCTGAGACATTACCAAAACATGACTCAGTAAGGCACATACCTAATGGATGTATTTTTTTACCTAAATTTTAAGAACATGGTGGCATGCTGTATATTCTAATAAGACTGAACACAGGGATGTGAAACAGCCAGGTCTCAGTTTAAAGTGCATTAAATGTACAGCGCTCACTGATTGTAATTTAAAGAGTCAGAATCTCGGGAATTATTGCTCAGTTTATGCTCTGATGAACCCTTAGGATTCTCTGCCATAATACAGAGTGACTTGACTTGGCTGACCTCAGTTCATCATTTACTATCATTCATGGACCCTAATGCTCCTTAAATACTCTAGCCAAGGCTCAATGGACTGCTTGTCAGCTACTGAAATCAGTGAGTGAAGCAATCTGTAAGGCTTATCGCTGCCCTAGGGACTCGGGTCACTAAGTTCAGGTAACAGTTGACTAGATTTCATGATTTCTACTGCCCTGATGCTTTAAGGGAACCTTCTTCTTGTCAGTGGTTTAACAGTTTATGTAAATTGGGTTTTCTCAAAATGTACAACTTTTAGCCTAGCTACCATATCAAAGTATATCAAGTGCCTATCAGAGCATCACTGCAGCAAATCTTATTTTTTGACTAAGAACTGTAGTGAAAATTTCTGGTTTTGGGGATCATACTAAAGGGCAACACGAGGAGAATTTGTGCAAATAAAGGGTTCATAGCCACCCTCAGTTACTCTTTTGTTCACCTGTCCATTCTTAGAGTGAACACTCTCATTCTAAATTGGGGTTTCAGGTGGCTGATAAATATAATTTACCATTGCTACTCCAAAATGTTAAAGTAGCATGGGAATCTCAAAATATAAAATCACCATGAAAGAGACAAAACTTAGCAGCAAATCAGAAAATAAAGTCTTTACTGTGTTGACAGTATGTCACCAATGACTATGGGTATATATTTAATTCTCCTGGACTATTTAAAAGTCATGTTTTTAATCCTGCTTGTATTTTTATTAGACCATACGTCTAGTTTTGTTTTTTTTTTTCAGTCACCCCAAAGCTCTTCTGAATGCTCATATTGCTCAGTATAAACCTGTTCACGATTACTGGACTCCTGTGCATGTGTTTGTGTTTTTAATACATTTTGGCTTTTTAACTGGCACTGCATTATTTTTATTTTTGGAGTTCTTTATGCTCACAAACCTTGTTATATATTATAAGGCAACCGCACACTTCTAACAAAGTGCATCAACACATCATGTATGATTACAGTTATTATTAGGATTTTCTATGTGCTAATGACGGATATTGGTGGTGGTGGTGGTGGGAAAGGTAAAAGTCAATTACATCACCTATGGATAAGAGTGTACAACATTTTTCATAAAAGTGTTGAAGAGTACATTAATACGTCTTTTAACACGGGAAAGCAAAAATATCATCCTGCCAGACAATGTGTAGGTAGCACAATAGCTCATTGTTTAGAGCTGCTGCTACAACACCCCACAAGGCTGGGTTTGAATGCTAGGGTTTGAGATGCCTTTGTAACCTTTGAAAATTCCACTCATGTCTGCCATGTTTTTTTTTCCAGAAAACCCAAAGAAATATAGCTGAGGTTATTGGTAACTCTAAATTAACCCACTTGTAGTGCTTGAGACTGGTGCCGACTGAGATGAGGTCTAACCCCTCATGTGACCCTTAGCTTGAACTGGATGGGGTTGACAATCAACAGATGGCTGGATGACTCTGGTACAGCCTGATTGGGATCCATGGTGTAAACTTTTTAAGGATAAAAGCAGTGCACTCAGGCCCCATGGGTGTGTGTGGTCATGTGGCAGTGGGGTGTTTAATGGGGTTATCGGGGCTAATTGTGCTTGCAGTTGAGTGCGTGATTGACTCCAGTTTCTTCATTGACTCTCCATGGGGTGTAATTAGTACGTCTCACTCACGGTAGTATTAAAGAAGCCTGAGTAGGTCAGAAAAGGGATTGTGAGAAAAAAAAAATACAAGTGTCTAAAAGAAAGATGAAAGAGAATGTAATTGAATGTCTAGAAGGGCAGAATCGTGAGTGCGCTTCAGCATGGTGGTGAGGAGGCAGGGAGTCAGTGGCCCCACTAGGAAGGAAGAGGAACAAAACTCCAGGGTGGATTGTCCCCTGCTGAACAGTGTGGAGGAGAAGGACAATCGGGAGGACTCAGGGAAGGTGTATTGAAAGATGGAGATCTGGCTCTGGCTGCGGGCTACCTGGACATCACAATGACACATTTACTTGTAAAGTTTTTGCCCAGTCCAGTACAGTTTTTTTCACAGAACCATTCTCTGCAATATTTGGCATGTGTTCCTCTTTGACACATCATTTTCACCCCACAAGGTTGAGAGGGTGGACTCTTATCGAGTATTGCTTCTTGATTGGTTAATGTTTAATAGAGAGGATGCTGATCTTCAGCCATCAAAAGCCACATTTCCAGCAGACACTTCAGATGCAGACGCCTGAGAAGATGATGAATTGAGGGCTTCTTGAATTAAAGTAGATACTTTGTGCAGCAATTCTAGCCAGCTCTTTCTTATACTTGTGTCTACCACGGATGCACACAGTCACAATTCTGAATGTGCACTTTCCTTGCCTTGCAAATCCTTTTGCTCATAGACATGGCAATGTTGCGACTGGGAGCACCTCCTCTAATGACGATTTGCCAATTAAAACACTTTACTCACTAAAACACTGTGACACTGGGTTTTAATTTCAAGGTGTATTTCATGTTGCCTTTGGTGTCACTGAAATAATCACATTGGCAATGCTAAATTGGCCTTAACGTGTTTCTGCGCGTGTGTGTGTGTGTCTGTGTGTGTGTGTGTGTGTGTATCATACCCTGGTGCCCTGTTTGGTGATTGTTCCTGCCTTGTTCCCTGTGCTTGCTGGGATACGCTCCAGCCTCTCGCAATTCTGCTTAGGATAAATCAGATTTGGAAAATGATATGGTGTAATTAAATAAATAAATGAAGAAATAAGCAACAAAAGCATTTAATTACTTATTTAATTATCCATCCATCCATTGTCCAACCCGCTGAATCCGAACACAGGGTCACGGGGGTCTGCTGGAGCCAATCCCAGCCAACACAGGGCACAAGGCAGGAAACAATCCTGGGCAGGGTGCCAACCCACCGCAGGACACATACAAACACACCCACACACCAAGCACACACTAGGGCCAATTTAGAATCGCCAATCCACCTAACCCGCATGTCTTTGGACTGTGGGAGGAGACCGGAGCGCCCGGAGGAAACCCACACAGACACGGGGAGAACATGCAAACTCCACAAAGGGAGGACCCAGGAAGCGAACCCAGGTCCCCAGGTCTCCCAACTGCGAGACAGCAGTGCTACCCACTGCGCCACCGTGCCGCCCTACATTTTTCTTTCTTTCTTTAATTTTTTTTTTCCAAAATATTCCTTTTTACAAAGAAATGACAAACAACCACTAATAATTAACAACTGCTTTTTTTAGATTTTTGTTTGCATTATTGGTCAATTGAAAACAACAGGTTATATCCTCAGATGTTTCTAACTGTTTTTCTCTATAAACGTTTAATTAGAGTTGCATGGTGGCACAGTGGTGAGCGCAGCTGCCTCACAGATCCATGATCCTGGATTGGCACAGTCGCACTGTGTTGTCACACTGTGTCTTTCTTATGCTTCCTCCCACCTCCCCAGAGATGTGCTGGTTAGGGTTAACTGGTGATTTCAAACTGGCCCAAGTGTTAGTGGGTGCGTGGCAGTCTTGCAGTGGACTAGCACTCTATCCTGGGGTGGTTTCTTAAGCACTGAAAGCAAGTTTGAGAATTTGATGTCATTATTTTGAACTGAACATTTGCATAGTTCTGTACTGTACTGTATGGTATGTCTCAGATTATTCAAAGTATGGCCAGCACACTGACAGTTCTTCTGTATTGTAGCACTTTATTTAATCTGTTTTTTGGGAATACGTTTTGTAAAATATTTCCTTTAGTCAAAGGATGACATAGTACAAAGAGTATTGTGGAGAACAATGGCAGCGGAATGATCCCAAAGTCTTACTGTCCTTTTGGTGATTCTTCTATCTTCATCAACCAGCATTTATTTGTTTATTATTTATGTTTATTTATTAAAAGTATAATTATAAAAACCCCAAAGGCTGATGGTCTTCATTCTAACCAATTCAAGTGTCACATGTAATGTGTTGGACAGCAGAGTGGTTTGTGCTGCTGCCTTACATCTCTAGAGTGAGTCCTGTGTTTGATCATTGCCTGGGCGCTACCTTTGTGCAGTTTGTATTGTGATCAACAGGGGGTCCCATACAGCTCCAAACACAAATGTACCAACACATTCATGGGTTAAACTTGCAAACTTTTAATTAATTAGAATATCTTCACTATATTTCCCTGACAAGTCTTGCCTGGCTTCTCTCTTGGTTCCAACTCGCCTGGACAAGGCAGTGCGGTTGTTTTTACTGAAGACCCAGGAGTACTTCCGGTGCCAGGTCATTGCCCACTGGAAGCACTTCTGGGTCATACAGAAGTCTCATAAAGTAGGGAGTGCCCTAGTGGCACCCACCAACCCCAACAGGGCTGTCCCACTGGACTAGAGTTCCCAGCATCCCCTGCAGGTGTCCAAATGAGTACCAAAGATCAAGGATGCTGCCATCTAGTGGATCAGAGAAGTATACAGCCTTGATATGGAGCCTACCCCGATTGTATTGGCCTCCCAGACAGTTAAGGGAATGGGACCAATCCTGGCAGGGGTAACATCCCATACATGTTGTCTATTACAGAATATTTTCTGATTCTGAATTTTCTGCTGTAGCATTTTCTACTTTCCAAAGAAAAAAAGTTAGGTTGATTGGTGAATGGAAGACCAAATTAAACTTAGCATATGGGTGGCATCTGTAGACACTGGTGGTTGAGCTTCCTCAGTGCAAATCTGCATATGCAGGGTGAGCTAGAGTGCTATGTTGCCTTTTATTTCTTAGTTTTATGCTTTGTTATGAGCCTCATCTTTTTATTACCATATTTTTCTCACCTACCCGCAATGAGCCCCTTGGGCTATTGTGGCAGCCTCTCTCCAGTGCACTTCTTGTCAGGTTATGCTTTGTTTTTCAGCGATCTGATTATGTTGATAGTCTCATTTTAAGGGCATATTTTATGAGAATCTCTGCATGAATGCTGCAAGTAACTTTGATAAATAATTTAAAGAAGAGCAGTGTACCTTCTTTGGAAAGTAATATGTTTTTTTTTTCTTAATACTGTTTCTAATCTCTTAAACAATGAAATTAAAGGCTGTTTCATTAGACTCCTGCATGCAAGTCCATTTATGATAAGGGTGACAGACACCTTTATCAGCCATAGGCTTCTGCTTATAGCACTTTTGTTTGTAGGCGAAGGATTTCTCTGTTATTATTTTGTTGGATCTGGGTAATGAAAAGAAAAGAAACCTGACAACTTCACAAAACGGTGCTACGTTGAAGACTAAGCCGCCATTGCGGTGCTTTTGTTGCGTATCTCCAATCTCTCATGAACGCAAGGTGTAATTTACATTGCATTGGACTTACAGCTTTTAGACATCTTTTATTGAATGAGTGACATACCTGAGGAGACTCACACTGTTCATCGGAAAGAACAAGTAGGCAGAATGGCCAGATTTATAGCCAGGAGAAGGCTGTGTAACCAAGTAGCTTAGGAGAGGCTGCCAGGTTGGTCCCACTGTGTGGGTGCACCAAAAGCAGACTAATAGATAAGCTGTAAATCAGTACTTTTTAATAATCTCAGAAAGAAAGGCACTGTATGAAATTTTGGTTTGTTGCCATAGAAACAAATTTTGTAGATGTTCTTTATTCATATATTTTAGATTTCTTATACTGTAGCTTCCATCCATCCATCCATACATCCATTTTCCCGCTGAATCCGAACACAGGGTCACGGGGGTCTACTGGAGCCAATCCCAGCCAACACAGGGCACAAGGCAGGGAACCAATCCCGGGCAGGGTGCCAACCATACAGTAGCTTGCATGTTGTAAGTAAATAAAACTTTTTATTTGAATAACTTGACATTTTAGGTTCCTAGACCATGATGGAATAAAATATTTGAGTGTTGTCATCGCTTGGGTGATATTTACTCTCTTTGCTGTATTACTTATGATGGGTTGGCTCTATTGGTTTATTCAATATGTTTTGTGTGTCTACATAACAAGATTAAGTATAAAATTTATGCAAAGCAGCCATTGTAACAGCTGGTCAGGAACAGCCTTTTAGTGGCAGAAACTAAACAAGTCCTTAACCTATTTTCACATTTATGATGTAAAAGCGTGTGATGCACAAAGCTACTTCTTAGCTAGACACATGCAGCAGCTGGCTCCCTGTGAAAAAAGAAAAAAGTCTGCAGAATGTGTCCATCGGGCCTCAAATGAAAGTGACATATTTTGCCCTTTTAAGGGAAAACAGACATTGCAGAAAACTCCAACCTAACATGCCGATGTAAACCCTCTTCTGCAAATAAATTCAAGGAGTAAAATAACAGTAGGATGTGTAAGGCATCCAGCTGCTAAGGAGTTTGCACAGCGCACAGAAGCATCATTTTTCTTATTTAACATCCTTCAAGCAGATGATGTTTGCTTTATAAAATCTAGTAAATGTGACACATTCTAATTGATTGTTTGTACTTGTTTCAGCAATGTAAATAGATTATTTTCCACTGATAGTTAATTGGCCGCAGTGTACTGTAGTGCTGTACTGATTGCTGCCCAACAGATAGCTTAGCAGAATTTCTCACTAATGGCTACCTTACCTCATAATAAGTTAATAAGAATACAGCCAAATGAGGGCTGGTGTGAGTGCATCCATCCATTCATCCATTTATTTAATCTGATTTTAAGTTCTATCCCAGCTGAATCTGGCACAAAGCAGGAACCAATCCTGCACATCTTCCCTGAAACCTGAGATGATATCCTTCATATTATAGCATTCTGAAATGTTAGAAAAAAGCAAAGTTTTCTTTGCACAATTACTTTTCATGTTAAAAAAGATATCTTGCTAAAATATAATATACTAGCTGTGTAGCCCGGACTCATAGAAACTATTGAAATCGTCAGAAAAAAAATCGGCGGTTTCGTTTTGCGAACATCCTAGTCCACCTTGTCTATCAGCGGCTAAAAGAGTTTCTCTCTTGTTTCTCTTTGCTTGGTGGTTTCTCTTTGGCGACAAAGTTGCTTTCTTTCAGCCTCGTGCTGTAGCCTCATACTTCTTTCTTCTTCCGACTTGTTAACTTGGGGCCGCATTCTGTAGCCTCGAACTTCCGGGCTGGACAGACAGACACACATACTTCCACATGTAGATGTTTATTTATAAGATACATTATTTTGTTAACCTGCTTAATCCAAATCAGGCTTAAAAGAAGTCAAAACTGATTCTGACTACATTGGGTGCAAGGCCGGAATCATCTCTGAGCAGGGTGCCAGTTCATGACAGGACACGCTCATTTACATGCTCACTCACTCCTTCTCGCACTGGGTGATTTTAGATTTGCCAGTTAACCCAAGCAATATAATTAACATTAAGAAGTATTACACAGGGCGGCACGTTGGCGCAGTGGGTAGTGCTGCTGCCTTGCAGTTGGGGGACCTGGGTTCGCTTCCCGGGTCCTCCCTGCGTGGAGTTTGCATGTTCTCCCCATGTCTGCGTGGGTTTCCTCCAGGCACTCCGGTTTCCTCCCACAGTCCAAAGACATGCGAGTTAGGTGGATTGGCGATTCTAAATTGGCCCTAGTGTGTGCTTGGTGTGTGGGTGTGTTTGTGTGTGTCCTGCAGTGGGTTGGCACCCTGCCCGGGATTGGTTCCTGCCTTGTGCCCTGTGTTGGCTGTGATTGGCTCCAGCAGACCCCCGTGACCCTGTGTTTCGGATTCAGCGGGTTGGAAAATGAATGGATGGATGGAAGTATTACACAATAAATTACATGTTATGGTTATGAGATTGCATTGTTCATTCATTCATCCAGGTCAGGTTCATGGGAAGCTTGGAGAAAGCAGAGCCCTCTTGATAGTTTGCCAGTTGAGACTGCATTTCGAACTGTTCAGTTCTACCATTACAGATTTTTACAGAGGTGTGTTGGTTTTCATTGCAACTAAAGTCAAGCTCTCTAAATAACTATATGATTGTCAATTCTTTTTTTTTTTTTTAATATTTTTATTTTATCAATTTTCATTGTAATCATTCCATACAAACAGATCAATTTATAAACCAACAAATTTGAAAGCAATTCAAACCCCACCCCTGAGAAGGAGAGCTAAGCTAAAGGAAAATTTCTTTAAGCTTTTTAATAAGGCAACATTAGACAAAAGAAGGGGAGAAGTAAATATCTATATAAATAAGAGATGGAGAAGGGATTTTAATGCAATAAAAGTTATTTCTCTTATTCTAAAATAATATTGATTAAATCCTGCCATGTTTTGAAGAAATTTTGTACAGATCCTCTAACTGAAAATTTGATTTTTTCCAATTTCAAATAATATAAAATATCGGTTTCCCACTGACTTATAAGAGGAGAGTTAGGATTCTTCCAATTTAACAAAATAAGTCTGCGTGCCAAGAGTGTAGTGAATGCAATCACCGTTTGCTTGTCCTTCTCCAATTCCAGTCCATCTGGAAGGACACCGAACACAGCTGTTAATGGGTTAGGAGGGATTGTGATACTAAGGCTGTCTGAGAGGCACTTAAAAATTTTTGTCCAAAATGATGTTAGTTTGGTGCAGGCCCAGAACATGTGACCCAGTGAGGCAGGAGCTTGGTTGCAGCGCTCGCAGGTTGGATCCTGGCCTGGAAACATTTTGGACAGTTTTAAGCGAGACAGATGAGCTCGATATATAATTTTTACTTGAATAATTCTATGCTTTGCGCATATAGAACTCGAGTGAATTCTCTGCTTTGCTACCTTCCACTCCTTTTCTGATATATTGATTAAGAGATCTTCTTCCCAATGTCCTCTTGGATCTTTGAAAGGTAGGGACTCTAATAAGATTTTATATATTGCGGAAATAGTGTTTGTTTCCTCGGAATTGAGCAGTATTTTTTCCAGCATTGTGGAGGGTGCAAGGTGGGGGAAATCGGGCAATTTTATGATTGTCAATTCTGATTGTTTTCACGCAGAAGAGAATTACCAAAACCAAAATCTAAGGCCCGATCTAGTCATCCACACCTCTGTTTTCTCTTAATAACTAAGACACTAGTTTGAAAATGCTCTCTGGAGCTGTTTATACTGTATCTGAAAATGCAGCCTCAGCATTGTGGTGTAGATGGACAGAAAGGCAGTTTTTTGAAAATACAGACACTAACCATACTCTGGTTTGCTTGTGCTCATTACATGGTCCTTCTCTAATTGGACCCTGTTCATTACAATACTTCATTCACTGATTGGTCCCTCTGCATGGATGAAAAACATATTCCAACATAGTGGATATAGAAGAGAGGCTTTTCATGGTGTTAACTGTGTTGCTTACCACTATGCACCAAAATTGCATTTTTTACAGTTTGACTATTGTATGTATGTGCAAAAGGTAAATAATTCTCCAATTGCTACAGTTTTACGATAAATCCCATTGTTGCCAGTGTTACCATCCCTTCAAGGATCGCTGGTTTTGGGTCTAGAGCAGACAATTGACTATATCATGTGCGTTTCTGATCTTTTTAGTGTAGATGGAAATACTTTCGTAAACAATGTATAAATGCTAGTATGAACGGAGATCATTTTTATTTAAAAATTCCACTTTATATAAAAATGCAGTCGTGTGTACATAGTCTAAGTGGCTAAGAGGTAATAGATGTGACACAATTAACTTCACAAAAAAATGTGCATTATGGTTTGGTGGTCTGCGGTGGGTTGGCACCCTGCCCGGGATTGGTTCCTGCCTTGTGCCCTGTGTTGGCTGGGATTGGCTCCAGCAGACCCCCGTGACCCTGTGTTCGGATTCAGCGGGTTGGACAATGGATGGATGGATGGTTTGGTGGTGCAAACTTCTTCTGTCTAGACAACAGTGCAGAGGACAGACAGTTGATTAACAGTATCCTGAATTATAGCATATGAACTCCGTGGTGGAGAATAAAAGTGATGAAAAACGTGTTTTGTTTGGCCACATCTTTAATTCTATTTTCAATTTTTGCAATCTATGATTGATTGTAATTAATGCTGTTAGGCAAAGTCCACAAAGCAAGTAGCAGACTCATTTCTGGACCGAACGATCCGAGTTGCGAGGACAGACAGTTAAAGAGTTGAATTGTATCAATCTAAATAAACAAAGACTTAGAGGAGGCCTGGAGAAGCACTTGGAATACAAAGGAGAGCTTTAAAGTGTGGTAGGCTGACAGTGGAAGCTGCTTGTTGTACAACATATTCGGGCAAATGCTCTTCATAATAGTGTATTGTCATTTATAGAGTCCAATTTCTAGTGGTATGGCACTAAGTGAGTACATTTTAATTCAGCATTTTGTAAATACTGTACTTGTACATGGAAAGGTGCTACAGAGAGTTATTATTCTGTTAAATATTCTCATTTTCTGAAAATGCCAAAATTAGACTGATTCATATCTCTTGATCAATTGAAACCATCTACCAAAAGTTTACTAATTTATATTTTGTTCATTATGATTAAAAAATGCCAAAAATTAAAAATCACAAATGGCACATTTGAATGTGATTTTGCCCTCATTGAGTATAGTTTGGATGTTTACTGTGTGATACCTGTCTTTGAAGTAATTGCCTGTTAAAAAGCAAAGTATGTCACTTTCATGTGAAGCCTGCGGACTCATTCTGCAGTCGTTTTCTGAGGGTATAAAAGCACAACTTAATGAATAAATAATTAGTGTTCCTCTGTTTACGTGTTCTTCAGAAACGGTAGAGTAAAATGTGCAGACAGCATTCCTAATCATCTCTCCGTCTTTCTATTTCCAAACATATTTACCCAGTTCTTAATAATGCTGGGATGGTCATCAGTTTAATGATTCCCCCAAAGAATGGACGCTAGTCACCTAATTTGAATCATATGTGCTCCATGAGTTTATTCTCTACAGCTGTATTAAGTAGCTTTATTATATAGAGGGGTAGCATAGTGGTGTGGTGTTTAGCTCTGCTGCCTCAATGCTCCAATTTTAAAATTCAGATCTCTCAACAGTTCATTTCCTGGGTAGATTATGTATGTTCTCCTATGATCAGCATTGTTTTTTCTCTCAGTAATCCCATCTTCCTCCCTTACTTGTGGTAAGGTCAAATGAAGCTTCTAAAATAGCACTATGTGTACATACTGTATATGGTCCCTGCAATGAACTGGCATCTGTTCCAGGGGTGGTTCCTGAGTTTTGCCCAGTGCTTCTAGAATGGGCATCAGGCTGCTGAGACACTGAATTGGATTAATTATCTTTCAGAATGTTATGATATGTCATTAAATATGAGTCCCCTATTTGAAAAGTGTAATCAGCAACAGCAGCTGGTGTGGATGCCAGCCTCCTGCAAACCAGCATTGAAGTAAACGAGTGTGGAAAACAGATGAATTATTGTATGAGTAATCAGCAACATTGTATTTTTTAAATTGTGCTCAGATGTTTATGAGCTGCTGTATATACTCACTGGCCCAGATACATTATTTTCACAAATTAAAATAGAACATTAAAATGTATGCAGGAAATTTTCACTTTGGCTTACACATGAACAGAACATGTGCAGATGACACCAATGATGGTTCTTCATGCTCATGAGTACAGTTCACTGATCTACAGATAATGACCAACTGAAGTGCTGGGTCAGCTAAGTGGGGTTTATGAAAGGATGCTTTAAAGTGAAAGGTCTGCGTTCTCATGTGAGTATTGTAAGAGGAACATAAGGACTGTTTTAATTATGTCATGACAGCAGTGTTTGTACAAATAAGAAAACTGAATCATGTTTTTCACAAGTAAACTGGTTTTTCACCAGTTCCGATTGTAAAGATGAGTTTTTTTTTACTGTAAATATAAGTGCATATATATATATATATATATATATATATACACAGTATATATATTCATAAATACCTATACAGAGGGCAGCAGGGCTTGGGTGCTCCCTTCATGGACTTTGCATGTTCTCCCCGTCTTGTCATGGTCTACCTTCTGGTGTTCTGGTTTCCTGCCACACTCCAGTGACATACAGGTTAGGTGAACTGGCATTGCTAAACTGGCCTGTGTGACTGTCTACCTTTCGATGTGCTGCTTTGCATATAGAGTACATATATATAAATATGACAACAGAACAAAGATGAAGTGTCAGGGTCTTTGGCGGAGCCCCATTTAATCTTAAGATTGAGAAAATGAAAAACACATAAAAAAGACAATATGGTTTAAAAGATGATTCCTTGGACATAGATGCATTGCACTTGGAAGGTGGTTTGCTAGTAATGGCAACTTCTGGTCCATGATCCTCTTAGGTACCAACTAGAGCAGAGGTTGTGGAAGTAATGTCATGCTTGCTCCAGACTTTCTTACTCTGTTTTTTTAAGGAGCAAAGTGAATGGCATTAATTCAGGTATCATACCATTCTCCTTCCCTATCACACTTTCACATGTAGAACCCCGAAGACACTCTGTTCACACTCATGTCTGACAAAATTTATACACATTTATATATTTATATGTTCAACTGGGAGTCATCTTCCTGGCTCGACTGAGGTCAGTAATACTATTCTAGGATGAGAAGGGGCATTGTCACTAACATTGAGGGGCACCTAAACCCAGTTGTGATGCCCAGAATTGGACCTGCCTCTTCCAGTCAGGATGCCATAAAACTGGAATATTAGAAAAAAGAAAAGAAATTTTAGCTGATACATGTTTTTTTATTAATTGATATTTGTTGGTAATAATGTTATAATGAGTGGGGTATTCTTAGGCACTGCATTCTCTTTTCATCTCACTGCATAGAAATGGGGCTGCCACTTTATGCAAATGAACACCGCTACCAGAAGTGAAGTGGAAGACAGTTCAGGGAAGCCCTTAGAAGACGTGCTTAGCAAGTTTCATCACTGTGTAGTACTCCGTATTCTTTTGGGTTCTTAT
Organism: Erpetoichthys calabaricus; assembly: GCF_900747795.2. Lineage (NCBI taxonomy): Eukaryota > Metazoa > Chordata > Cladistia > Polypteriformes > Polypteridae > Erpetoichthys > Erpetoichthys calabaricus. The sequence goes on along the minus strand of NC_041395.2, from coordinate 259,899,031 downwards.
TACTCCTCACAATGCAGTATAAAATACAAAAAACTCAAGCTGGACTGGATTGTTGAGCGTGCTTATATACATATATGTCGAACAACTGTGTGGTGGATGACAGGCCCTTGGTGGTGAAATACATGCAATATTGCAGAGAACACCCTTGGTGATCAGACCACAGTGTGCCGTTATGCTCTGCTTCACAAAGCAGAAGCAGTGAAATGTACTAAGTGCACTTACTGGTCCAAAATCAAGTTCTGGGTACAACACAAGCCAGGAGCAGTTGCATGGTATGGTCAGTTTAAATGCTTGCACAGCTCAGTAAAGGGGTCCGCACAGACAGAATATAGAGGAGGTAGACATTGGGCATGGTTCACCACATTATTTCTTGTCACCTTTTCTGTACAATGCTTAAAACATTCAATTCATTACATGAGCAGCCTGTAAATGTCATTGCTTTATGTAATAAGATAAGTTAAACCATGATTCAGTGCATGTTGCTTTTGATCTAAACCCTGAAAAATGTTGTAAGGATATAAGATTACAGATCAAAGCATTACATTCAAACCTGATTGAAGTTACCATTTTTACAGGATGTGCCACAGGGTGAAATTACATTTATACCCCAAATTACCACTGTTCTTTCTAATTACCTGTTTCAATTCAAAATAATACAGCTTACGATAAAATTGTGTTTTCCAGTGACCTTCACCAAAAGCCAAAGTCAATCAGTAGAAAAAGCAAGAATTGCTTGAATCTATGTTTTACTGATGATCAACTGTATGTAGCATATCCAATAGTAATGAGCACCTTTGAACTAATACCCCTGGTAAATAAAATAACAAATATTGTATATAGATAAATACTTAATTACTTAGTGCTTCTGATATATCCACTTAAATGATGGCACGTTAAACAGCTAGTGCACATTAACCAGCTAGTGTGTGTGTGTGTGTGTGTGTGTGTGTATATATATATATATATGGTTGAAATAGTTTACTGTCAAATAATGCAAAGAGTACGCGACACGATTGTGATTCAGACTACGAATGCTGTGAATATATATATATATATATATACTGTATATATATAGTGAATATATATAGTGGTAAGCCAGCCCCCGGACACAGACAGACAGACACCAGAATGTCCAAAACACACACGTTTATTTTAAATAATCTACACCATAATGCCTTAATTAGCCAAACACAGTCTCTTTCTCTCTCTTCTTTCTTTCACCTCTTCGAATCCTTCTGCTGCCTCTACTCCTCTCCCAACATGCTCCGTCTCCTTCCTCCTGACTCCGGCTCTTCTACTGGAGGGAGGCAGCCCCTTTTATAACAACCCGGAAAGGCTCCAGGTGCTCTGTCCAACAACACTTCCTGGTGTGGCAGAAGTGTCAGATGAGCATCCAGAAACACTCAGGGTGCCCCTGGGATTTCTTCCAGCAGTACTTCCTGGTGTAGCGGAAGTGCTGCCATTCAGGGTTGCATGAACGTCTGGGTGCCCCCTGGTGGTGGCCACGTCCTCCCACAGGTTTGAGCTTCCCAGCTCCGTGACCCCCATGCAGTCCAGGGAGGCTGCCCTCTTGCGTTCCGGGGGAAGTACTGCCCCATTTCCAGTCCTCTGCTACTTCCGGTGTCCCAGTGGGGCAACGTCCCTGGACGTCTGTCACAGTATATACTGTATATAAATGTATATGTACAGTATATAAAGAATTACTGTATGTACATACATATATTAAGTGTTTACATTAAAAGTTGTATCAAAGTGGTAACAGTTAGAAACAATCAATTATCTTAAGAAAAGCTGAATTGCTGATTTTTACAATAGAATTCAATTGAGTGAATTAAATAGTGAACGATGAGCTGACTCTAAGCATGGACAACCTAGATATTAACAGTTTTTTTTTTGCATTTAAAAACCTAAGGGACACTAGGATTTCTAACTTGATGGCAGGACAAAGAATAATTAATTATTTTCTAGAAGGAGTGCATACTGGCTTTGGAAAGAATCTTGGTAGAATGATGGCTATTATGACCAAAGTATATACATAACAGCTGCCATTAGAAAACCTTGTGGAAAGGATTTTATTTCTCAAAAAATGGTAAGAGGAGGATGATTAGCTTGATTTGAGTGAACTGATTTCTCAGCCCAAATACTGTGCGTATGGAGTTTGTATGCTCTCCCCATGTTCATTAAGGTTTTCTCTTGAACATCCAGCTTCCTGTCACAGACGTATTTCAGTCATGATAACTAATAACTGTAAATTGTGTGTATATGAATAGGTGTTCCCTGAATGGCTGGAGTTGCATTCCCTACACTAGAATCAGTAAATGAATCGATGGATGTATTGATGATTGGCAAAGGAATGGTAGATATTATGAAGTTCTATAAAGTACAATCTGTTCTTCTCAGACCCTCTTACAAACCGCTGCTGTAACTGATACTCTGTCACCTTTTAAGTAGTAACTATTATAAGCATGGAGAGCTCCAAAGGCGTAAAGTCCCAAAATTACTCAAAATGCCCACTGTGGGGGGTTATTACCATTAAACCACAGCTAGCAATAAGGACAAACACAGGATCTTTATAAAATAAAAGAGTTTTTCTTAATAAAAATGCTCTGTAATAACATGAAGCCCCATTGAGCAGAAAAAAGCAAACATTTGGGAACAAAGTCCAAAATCCAAAGAGTGGTCGAACACAGAGCAAAGGAAGATCAAAAATCTAATGAATCAGTGAAGCACAAAGCACAGGGACTACCCACAAAACACAAGGAATGTAACAGAGGCATACATACATAGACAAAATGAAACAAAAGAATAATGCAAGTAATAAACAAAAATAAAACTTATAAAAACAAAAGAGTCATTTATTAACACAGAAAACTTGGAAAAAAGATTTGAACCCCAGCCAAGGGTAAAATCTTGGCTGAAACACAACAGTGACTGATTTAAATACTGTGACAACTTAATTATATGGCAGTCAAATGACTCGGTGGTCACCCCTATTTTTTAAACCTTCTTATGTTCTTTCTAGAAGGATGAAGTTAGGGAAAATTGTTCCCTACATATAATAAGCTGAGTCAATGTGTCCATGAATTTCATCCGGCGTCAAAACAATTTCAGATACGATATGATTAATGTAGTGTGAAGTTTGCTGTGTGATTAGCTGATTATATAATGAAAGATGCTGAATGCCTGCTCTTGAACTCTTAGGCTGACCTTCATCAGCAATCAAGCAGTAGGAAGGAGCAAATTTAATTATTTTAAAACAAGGTGCAGTACATAACTACTAATCAGTGTCGAAAAATGTTATGGTCTGCAACCTCTCTGGTATATTATAGAATACATAATTTTCCTGTATTTTCAAATGATTTCCTGTTATTAAGAAAGAAATCTTAGCTTAACATCAAAGTAAATGTGAAAACAGTGGAAAGCAATGGATGACATCCTCCATGAAACTTTTATTCACTTTCTGAATTTGTTTTCCTATTACTGGCTTATAAGAAGCTGGGGCTTAAACCAGTAACACTGAGTGGATTGTGGAAACCAAGCAGGGAGCAGGACTCTTTTACTTGAAGAGAACATCCACTTACACGTTCATACTCATTCATTTTTGATCAACTTTGATCTTTTGTTGAACCTAATTACAGTGACTGTTTTTAAGTAAAATTATGACTACAAGGTGAAGTTTGGTGGTACAGTGGAACTTCGGGTTACTACCATAATTCGTTCCAAAACTCTGGTCGCAACCCGATTTGGTCGTGACCCGAAGTAATTTCCCCCATAGGATTGTATGTAAATGCAATTAATCCGTTCTGGACAGTACGAGCTGTATGTACATATATATTTTTTTAAAGATTTTTAAGCACAAAAATAGTTAATTATACCATAGAATGCACAGTGTAATAGTAAACTAAATGTTTACTTACTTCTTCTGTAATGTTTACTTCTTCTGCTTGGGCTCTCTCGCTTGCTCTCTCTCCCCTTTCTCGCTCGCTCGCACTCTTGCGCTCTCTCTCTCTCTCTCTCTCCCTCCCTCCCTCCCTCTCTCTCTCTGTCTCGCTTGCGCTATCATGCTCTCTCACTCGCTGCACAGGGAATGCACAGGGAGGGACTGAACATGCGCAGAAATTATCGGCGTGTACGAACCGGAAGGGAAACTGGCTTGTCCGTCACCCGAGTGTGTGGTCTTGACCAGATACAAAAGTTTGGCGAACTTTTTGGTCGTAACCTGATTTGTTCATGGTCTGAGACGTTCGTGACCCAAGGTTCCACTGTATTGATAACGTCCTACACTTTTCCCACATACTTCAATTTCTACCAGGTTACATAACCTGTCTATAACAGGTCAGGTCAGGTCAGATTGGAGAGCATGCACTGGTACAGAGCGTTGCCGCACCCACCACACGATGAAAAACACGACCCTCTATCTGTCTCAGCCAGGTGTTATGTGGGTGTTCCCTTGGCCTGGTCCAGCCACTCGGGTCCTCAACAATGGATCACCTTTGGGGAATCGTGCCACATGGCCGTAGTGCTGTAACTGACACTCCCTTACAATGCAGGTAATGTGCCTCATTTGGGACTCCATGAACAACTGCTCATTCAACACAAAGTCAAACCAGAGGTACCCAAGGATTTTCCAAAGAGACACAGTACCGAAGGAGTCCAGTCTTCATTTCAGGTCACTGGATAGCGTCCATGTCTCGCAACCATATAGTAAAAGAGAAAGAACCAGGACTCTAAAGACTTGGACCATCGTCCTACTGCATAGATATCTGGAGCGCCACACACCCCTTTCCAGAGACCTCATGACCCCCCCATGCTCTCCCAATATGTCTACTGACTTCATAGGATAAGAGTCACCAAAGACATGAATGTCAATGCCATGGTAAGTAAACATCTTGACAAGGTCGACACTCTTTCCGCAGACAGACACACTGCTGATGGCTGTGACTAAGAGGTCGTTAAAGGCCTGGATCTTGTTTTTTATCCAGAGCATTCACAGGCCCAGACACTCAGACTCCTCACTCAGTTTCTCGAGAGCCCCGATCAGAGCCTCCATTGACTCCACGAAGATCACAGCATCGTCAACAAAGTCAAGATCAGTGAATCTTTCTTCACCAACAAATGCCTACAGCTGCTGAACCCCACAACCTTGCCTAACATCCAGTCCATGCAAGCATTGAACAGAGTAGGATCAAGAACGCAACCCTGACTAACCCCAGAATCAACTGGGAAAGACACAAAGGTTCTGCCTCCACTCTGCACATCACTCACAGTACCAGTGTACAGTTTTTTTGTCTATAACCTAACTGTTAAAAACAAACAAATGTAAAAAGCTCTGTTTTTTTATTTAGACTTTCTGATAATCCATTTTGTAAACCTTCTTGCCCCATTACAAGATCTCAGTGTAGTTAATTTAATATATTTAATAAAATTTTTCAATTCTCATTGATTTATTTCTTTATTTAATCATGAATTATCATACCTATGTCAACAAGGAACCTGCTCTGAGTCAATTACACCAACAGATCAATTGCACCCAGGATACAACGAGGCAAATCAAAATATGCTGCAGAACCGTGTCGACAGGGAGCCAGTTGAATCTTAGTTCAATAAGGTGAGGTGGTGTATAGCTTGCCATCTTCATCTATATCTGTCTGCTTCAGTGCTTCATTTGCATCCTTGTACTGTGCAATTAGAAAGTATTCAGGCTCATTCACTTTTTGCATACTTTATTGTGTTGTATATTTAATTTGTAATAGATACATTTCCCATTTTTACTAATCAATCTACACTCAATAACCATAATAATAAAGTGAAAACATATTTTTAGAAATTTTGGCAAATTTATTAAAAATCAAAAAATGAAATTTCTGTCATTTATATAAATTTTCAGACCCTTTGCTGTGGCTTCCTGAATTGTGGTCAGGTGCATCCTGTTTGCTTTAACTCTCCTTGTGTTGTGTCTAGAAATGAATTGGAGTCCACCGGTGGCAAACTGAATTGACTGGATATACTATAGTTTAGAAAGGCACACAGCTGTGCATGTAAGGTTCCACTTCTCATACTGTAAGTCAGGATAAAAATTAAGCCATGAAGTCCAAAAAACTCTCTATAGACCTCTACAATAAAACTGTGCTAAGACATAGATTAGAGCAAGGGGATAAAACCATGTGTAAAGCTTTGAGTTTTCCTCGGAGCATGGTGGCCTCAATAATTGTGAAATGGAAGAAGTTTGGAACTATCAGGACTCTGGTCAAACTGAGAAACTGGGAAAAAAGGGCCTTAGTCAGGGAGGTGACCAAGAACCCAATGGTTACTGTCACAAAGATTCAGAAGTCCTCTACTGACAAGGGAGAACCTGTCATAAGGATGACCATCTCAGCTGCACTTCATCAATCAGGTGTTTATTTGGCTGAGTGGCTAGAAGGAAAGTGTTTTATGAGAAGAGGGCACATGACAGTTTAAAGGACCCCGAGAGCATTAGGAGAAAAATGATGGTCTGATGAGACAAAACTTTCTTTGGGCAGAATTCTCAATACTATTTCTGGTGAAGACCAGGCACTGTTCATTACCTGCCTAATACCATCGCTGCAGTGAATTGTGGCATCATGCTATGGTGATGCTTCTCAACTGTAGGGATAGGAAGATTGGTCAGTATTTAGGGAAGGATGAATACGGCCAAATACGAAAAGTCTTTGAAGGAAACCTGATTCAGAGTACATGTGACCTCAGTATCTTTCTGCATGACAACAACCCCAAGCATACAGCAAAATTTATTGGACTTTTACACCTTTTGATTTGTGACTTTTTGGAATTCTGACCCCTGCCTGTCCCAATCTACATTATCATCTCCTGGTCTTAGTGGTTCATTTCTCAGAGCTGCCCTTTTTATATTATGACAGAACATATAATAGCTCAGCACTGGTTCTAACTAATTAGCAAATTTTAGACTGAAAACAGAAAAAGTGCTAAAACCTATACTGTCAGTGTTGGAAAATGGTAAGACACAGGGGCATAAAATTAATGGAAATACACCAGAAGGAGAAATAGAAATTCGTGGTCAGAAAGAAGGAGTTTAACCCAGAAAACCAAAAATATGCCAAATCCCAAAATATTAACCAAAAGCCTTAGTTGAAAAAAGATTTTTGATAACTAAACACACCATGAATAAGGTGCCCAGTAATGTTCCACCATCTTAAATAGGAAGCGACTTGTACCGTAATGCGCATGACAACATCCCTATCACATGGTACAAATGGCCTAAGCTACCATAAGCAATATAGCTGTGAACATGGAAAATACACAATGGTGGTGGGCATGAAATACTAATATAAATGCTGATAATAATTAAAATCAAGTTAAAAATAAAAGGAAAATTATGAACTCTTTACAAAATTACATTTTGCAAATATTAAAAAACCTCAGAATCATAAGAACTCTTAAAGCACACACTTTACTTAACTGAATTTTTGTTTTATATAAAGACATATAATATATGTTTTTGAGAAATGACTGAACAACCACCTATATACATTGCTTCTTCAGATGTTGGAATAGCACAAACTGTTTCTTTTTAGAGCAATAATCTCTCAGATTACATCAATCATGTCCGTTTGGTATTTAGATTTTACTTAGACATTTTTTTGTGTCACCCAGTTGTCATGTCTTAAAAATTTAAAACTCCTTCTCAGGGGTGGGGTTTGATTTGTCTTCAAATTTGTTGGGTTATAAATTGATGTGTTTGTATGGAATGATTACAATGAAAATTAATAAAATAAAAATATATAAAAAAAATAAAATAAAACTAATAAAGTGCTCTTTGTTAAGATGCTGCAGTAGTAAATGAGTCCAAAGGTACACAAAGTACTCCAACTGCCACACTGCGATTCGTTTAGTCACTGAAGTTGCCTTATTATCCTGGAAGTTGATTACTGCCAAGCACATTTTTAGCCTCAGAGAAACTAATAAAATTGATGCACCCCTGTAATACTTGCTTTTGACACAACGGCTGTAGCAACCAAAGAATCTTTCTTGTCTAATCAGCCTTTATTTTAGTTAAAATATGTTTGTGCCATATAATGAAACTACTTTTAATAATGAAAAATCAATAAAGAAAATCTGATTTAAAAATGTTAACTGTATCAATATTAGGATAAATGGGAGATCATTATTACCAGAACAAAAACAAAGGAGTCTAGGGATACAATTAAAAGAAAACTCTTGGAAAATATAAGAGCATATTTAACAAGAAAGGTTGAGGTAGCTTAAGTATAAGAAGAATGATTTATTTGGTTGCTAAAATTGCAAAAACATTGTTACTGTAGACAATAGGCTAAATAAATTTGCTTGGAGTAGAAACAGGGTTGGATGCATTCTTGGAAATCAGATGATCACAAGGTAGGCCCTCATATGCACATTATTTCTGGAGAATTGTTACACTGACAATATCATTTTCACTTGGAAACATATCATAATCAATGAAGATGACAACACAAACTTGGGATAAAAACATAACCTTCTCGAATCCTTTTAATCCATTTCAGGGCTTTAGGGGGTTGCTTCAGTCTGTCCTAGCAGCATCACATACCCCTTCATCACAGGATTCATGCACACCAGCTAAACTAATTCATACAAATTTGGGATGGTTTGACATGGGGGTATTGGGTTTGGTGCAAACACGAGTAAATGAAGGAAAAAATCAGAGCAGACACATGGAGAACATATGTACTCCACACCGACATTGATTAGGTGTGGGATTCACAAATCCAGGACACTAAGTGCTGCACTACATCTTTATAATAACACTAATAATTATAGTAATAGCCTGCAAATAAATAAGAATAAACAAGTTAATAAAAATGTTTACCTTGTTCAAGCCATGTGTTGTTTTTGTGTGGCATTACAGATTATTATGAAGACTAATCTGCTTTAACGCTGTTATCGCTGTGATTATGCTTGTGTGTTTTTGGTGCAGAGCCCTTCAATAGATAAACTGTTCATATCTGTATTCTGTTTGTTCACTGGTGATGGTAATATTTTATAATAACTTTTGAAGCAGATCTCATATTAACTTTTAGAGCTTTATTAACAATGACAAGGTTAATATATTCATGTAATATATCCTTTGCTCAGTAGATCCCCTTTTCACTCTGAGCAATAACTGACACACAGTTACAATCAACGCTTAGCTCTCTAAGTGTGAAAGATTTTTTCTTAAAACTATGAGAACTGATTATACAGTGTCCTTCATTAATTTTATGTAGACTTTGGGAAGTGATTGCAATACTAATAAAATGTATTCTGATTTAATTTAGTCCGTAGAACCAAACTCAATAAAGCTCACTTTCTCAGGAAGATAGCTTGTGTTATTCTTGCTTTGTTTTTTACTTTTGAGTTCTGTGTTTAATTACATCAGTTAAACTATTTAATCAACATGTTAAATATGAGTTTATGTCTAAAACACTCATGTAAAAGAACATTAATACTAGAGTTATGGATAAGCATACTCTCTTAAGTTTCACTCAAACCAAAGTGTACCCGCTGCTGTTTGTGCTAGCATTCACATCAATTTGCAGCCGTACATTAATTCACCCTTCACATGCTCAATAGATTTCATGTCATACAGTATGTTCAGATCTCAACCCAGGCACTGAGTCTGTGGAGTTACCAATATAAGTTCTCATGGGGTTCCAATCACATTCTAATTAGGGTTTGGGCTTCATACCATGAGATTCCAGGTTGAAATCCCACTACTGACACCTGTAAAACAAAAGAAATGTAACCAATTGCATGTCAAATGTTGTAAGTCAACTTGGATAAAGGCATCAGCAAAGTAATAAGTAAATTGACCTGTGATTAGTGACTTGCATGTGCCCTTATAGGCTGGCATCCCACTTGAGCTGCTTCTTGTGTGGTGCCTGTTACTACAGTAATGGCTCCTGTATATGGTGGATGAAAAAAAATAACAGAATCAATCATAATAATATTCTCCATTTCAAAAAGGATACTTATTATTAAAGTAAATAAAACTGTTCAGAAGTGCTTTGCTCGAAAAGCAGTCCATCCCTGTTTCATCTTGTAGGCTTGCAGGTACAACTTTCTGCATTCACAGAGGGAGCTCTGCAGTCTTTTCTACATTAACTCATTATCTGTTTATTTTACAAAATGGTTTTGCTGCTTCATACTATTTTTACATTTGCTGTTTCATTACAGGGTGGCACGGTGGCGCAGTGGTAGCGCTGCTGCCTCACAGTAAGGAGACCAGGGTTCGCTTCCTGGGTCCTCCCTGTGTTCTCCCCATGTCTGCGTGGGTTTCCTCCCAGGGTCCAAAGACATGCAGGTTAGGGGCATTGCGATCCTAAATTTTGCTTGGTGTATGGGTGTGTGTGTGCCCTGCGGTGGGCTGGCACCCTGCCCGAGGTTTGTTCCTGCCTTGCACCCTGTGTTGGTTGAGATTGGCTCCAGCAGACCCCCGTGACCTTGTGTTAGGATACAGCGGGTTGGACGATGACTGACTGACTGACTATTTTGTTACATTCATCTTTTTAATTAATTAATTCCCTGATGCTGAGTAAGAATTCTTTTATTAAACACTCACCTAATCTGTCTCTTCACCTATGCCAACAGCAACACATGCAAGATAGAGTCCATCACTCATGCACAATAAGAGCAAGACATTTCTACAGTCATGTAAAATAATAGTATATAGGCATTTGAACTGTGGAATTAGATAAAAACAATCAGATACTGGGGGAATATGCAATCCAGGCTCTGTTTTTATTCCAAGGAAATATTAAAATCATTACTCATTACAAAACATTTGGTTACATCATGCAACACAACTTGTGTTTGCATATTATCTCATAACTTCTTTCACATTTTCAACAGTTTTCGATTAAGCAGGTCCACTTGACATGACACGTGACATCACTCTGCAACATTAAAAGTTCTTATTGTCACACAGACTAGTTTAGTTTTCTATGAAGGCTTGATTTTTGCAGTCTCACATGGAAGATACATCACTCATTGCTATAAGAACTTCATGTCCTTAAAGGTGAGCATGCTTGCAGCAATGATGCTACAGTTCTTTCATGGAGAAAAAGCCTCACTGATGCTATAGTCTTTATTCAGCAGATTGGTGTTGACTTCTATTTGGGGAGCTGTTCACAGCAGAAGGCAAAGTACAAGATCTCATATGCTTTTAGGTGCATTTCCATGCCCAAGTGGTGGTACATGCTCAGCAATGGCGTAAAGTAATAAATAAATAAATAAATTAAATAAAAAGGAAATAATAAAGATATTAATACAGTAATGAATCAAAAATAGACTTTCATTAATAATGTACAATTCCATAATTTAACTGCTATTATTCTGTCATTAAAATAAACACACATATGAGGTGTTTTCAGCTTTATCTGTGTTAGTGTGGACTAAGCGCCATTGCTGCCAGTTCTTATTTTACAAGAGCTGAATTGTTGATGCCTAGTGCCTGGCAAAGAGCTTCATGGTAGCTAAGGTTTTTGCAGATGATGTGTCTTTTGGCTTGGGTTAAGCCTAGGTCCATCTTTTGATTTCTCTTTTAAAACAAAGTTACTCTGAGAACTCTGAATAAAATCAATTAAAGTATTGAGAGGCCTGAGGAAATGATGATTAAAGTTTATGTGGTCATTCACATAGAATGACACAAGAAATGTCATCCACATGTATGGTGAATATTAACATTGTTATGATAGCAGCAGGAGTTATGCAGGTACAACAGACTTTTAAATTGCTTAAACAGGAAGTTTGGTTGTTCAGAAGGAGAAACCAAAAGCATAAAGAAAAATCGAAAGCAGTCATCCCCAAAACTTATATTAAAGACAAAAATGGCTGTTAGCCATTTCCCATCTGATGTTAGTTTTTGTTTTTATTCAAGGTTCTTTAATCCAAATTTAAGCAAACTACTGAGTGTGCTGCCATCTTTTATAGGTGAAGTGTGACAAACCACATGATGAGAAACAGGGGTTGTTGCTGCTAACAACAGGGTGGCGCCCATAGCCAACTCACCTATACACCTAATTTCTGTCAATGACCTATATCACCATCTACACAGTTTACTAGCCATGGCAGTGAACCAACGGCCCAGCATCTACCTTTCTCAGAATTATAGCTCAGCTTCCAGTGTTGTTGGTTGTAACATTGATGACTGGTTTTGATGTAAACTTTTAGTGTTTGTGGTTAGTGCTTTGCATTCTACGAACTCGCTTGTTTCATTTTTTTTCTGGTTTTGGACTGGCAAATGTGATGTGTTGTTTATAGAGCTCTAGTTGGAAAAGCCAGTATAATTTAAGTGGCGGCTTAGGGCTTCCTTCTAGTTTGATAGAATTATCACTTAGGAGAACTTTAGGAGTAGATAAAAAGTATTATCCTGTATTAATTTGGATATTGGATATGAAGTTATTATGGGTTGCTGAATTTAATTCTAGTGTACGATTTTCTCTATTAATTTTCATTTAATTATAAAATATTTTTGGACCATTTTGTAATTTTTGCATTCCCTGCCATTTTGGTTTCCCATTGTTTGGGGTAACGCACCAGTTGTTAGGGACATGTCTTTGGAGGTCATGACCTTTAATAATAACACAACGGGATCAAAGGTCGCCTGTTAAAAAAATATTTCCTTATTTGAGCTGTAGATTAAATACCCACGACTCTTTTTGCTTTTGCTAACTTTTATATCTTTGATTCCTGCTATTTTTGACCTTTCACTGTAGTTTTTCAATTATGAATATTATCTCACATTTTGCCTTACACACTTGTTATTAGTACTAGGGTGCTGTACATCTTGCCTGAAGAAGGGGCCTGAGTTGCCTCGAAAGCTTGCATATTGTAATCTTTCTAGTTAGCCAATAAAAGGTGTCATTTTGCTTGGCTTTTCTCTACACTTGTTATTATTATTTTTCCAGTTTTGATCCATGTTTAAGGTTTATGATTATCTTCTGGCTCCTTCTCAAACCTTGTCTGTCCCAAACATAACAAGAACAGTGTTAATGTGGGTAAAAGATATAAGTGTGCATTTTAATATTAGGCTTATAGTAAAGAATTCAAACATTTGAAAATAAAGCATAATTAAAGGTATAAATCATTATAAGCCTCCCAACAAAACTGAAAGCCCCTGAATTCACCTTCCGCTTTGCCATGTTTTGTTCTTAGGAGAACCTAGTTATCTTATTTGTAATTATAATCTAAACTGATGTTATCCTAAATTAACCAATGATAATGGTACATTTCACTGTTAATAATGGTCCAAATAGTTTCCAGCATATTATATGTTCTTTTTTATTGGTAAAAACCTATTTGTAAAACTTTCTTGCTAAACGTAAAGAATATCTAACCATAAGGGCATACACCATGGTTTACAGTTAATTATAAGATGGCTATGGACTAAGTAAAGATAAAATTTATGATACCTCCAAGTTTACCAAAACAACATTTCTGAACTTTGACTCCCTTGGCAAACAGATGTTTAGTTAACCCTTCTTAAGGCTTTGGTAATTCCTGTGGCAGTTTCTTTTGGTCACAAATCCAAAATTTGCTTCACTATTTTTACTTTATTTTTTCTTTGCAAGTTTATTTTGGGGAGTCAGGTCATTTTTTTCAGTTAATATAAGCATTATATTGATCACTTTGTTCCGCACATGTCTGCATCACTCACCTAAATCAGTATTGAAGTATCTAAGGATCCATCACTGTTCATTCAGGCTAAGGTGTAGCCATGCTACATGATACACAAATCTTCCTCTCTAACACAGACAGCTGCTTGTCGGATGCAGTTGTAGCCAACTGTGAAGAGTTAAATGAATTCATCCATCCTTTCATCCACTCAGTTATCAGTAAATCCATTCTTGTGGCCATTTTTTAACATACTTGATAGCACTGGTCTCTGGAATTTGCATGCTGTATCCATGTCTGTACGCATTTCTTCTTACATTACAAAGACCTGCTGTTAGACCAGTTAACAGCTGTAAATTACCCCTGAGTGTGTAATGGTGTTTGAGCTCATTACTGCCATGAGAAAATCCTGCTCCACATGACTATGTGCTTCATGTTGTTATTATAAAATGAAAAAAGAGGTGTGCTTCAAACTTCACCTAAATTCTGGCAGTAGGTACAGTAGCAGTAGATACTGTATCTTATTCCATCTGATTTATTAGCAGGCTTTGTGGGAGCTAGCAGCAGCTTAGACTCCTACGGAGAGAAAAGAGTGTTTAAAGAGTTTCAGGTTTTCAAAAGGGATCAGAAAAAAATAAGTGGATGTTTTCTTAACATTAATGAACATCAATATTGTCATCTCAGGCTAAAATGCAATCTCATTTGTTTCTTTGAGGTCAGAAAATTGGACATTTTAATGATGACAAAATAACAGTGTTATGGTGACAAAGACAATTTTTCATCTGACTGCATACATTGTAGATAAGAGAATTATTAGAGTGCATACCTCGATTATGGTCAGTCTAATTTAAGTTATTAGGCAGCTGGATTTGAAAAGGAGCATATCTATTTAGAGAGCCATTTTACTCACGGGTTCACAGTTTGCCTTAGTAACACCAGAGCAAACCTTGTGCACGTTGAGTTTAGTAACCTGTTTAAGCGCAGTCAAGCAAATATCAAAAATATATGAGGAGCAGCTGACAATGAATAAAGAAATTAATTTCATGACTGTGAGGGTAATTTTATTGTCTTATTCACACTTCTGTTGTCAAAGCTGTCCCTCATGCTGTATGTTTGGAAACTGTAATGAGCTAATTTGGCAAGAAAGCAAAGCAGTATTTATTGCAATTATGTACATGCAATTTGAGTTAATTTCCTACTAGAAACAAATTGCATTTGTTTGTGATATTTTTATGAAGTAACTGAATCGCAGTCTTACACGCGCATAATTTACCAACAACATGATTCTGTTCTTTTAAAATTCTGCCCATACTGTAATCGCCTACACTTTTTCATGTTTCCTAAACACCTTCCTGGTGCAGAATTAAATGTATGTTGTAAGAGAAGAGACAAAACAGCATAAAGGTTTAGGACACCTGAAGGGAATCCCCGTTTAATTGAAGAGGAAATAAAAGCGTTAAACAAATGACACTGAGAGAAAAAACTTTCAAATGTGAGCCTAAATCTTGACTTCTCTAAAATGGCAGATCTTCTGGCTTTGAGGACTTCCGCCAGAAAGAGGCAAGTCCAGGCGGCGGTAAAACCATCAATCTTCCTGTCTGCAGAGGGAGGAGAAGAAGAGACATTAGTACACCGCGCCATCCCCTGGATTGGCAGGTTATTTCCATTACCAGAGGCCTTAAGCTGTTCTCTATATGCACATGTGTGACACTGTCCATCCATTTCAGAGCATTGAGATATATTTTTGTATATTGCAATATACTTTTCAAAATATATAAAATATATTTAGTAATATGTTTTAAAATCCCATGTGTAATATATTGTAAGGTACATTGTATCAGTTATATTACAATTTATTTTAAAAACTGTGTCCTCTGAGGGGTACACTATATATACTATATAAAACTACAACAATATTTTTGTAGAATATAGCTTACAGCTCATGTTTAATATTACAGTAAGGCTGTTAGGAGCCATACAAATGTCTTTCCAACTGTCTTTCTTTTTCTTTGTTGGCTCAAGCCTACTTTAGGTATACAGTGCACCCTCTCTCTACAAGGCAAAAATATTTTCCAGATGTGGCCAGATTTGAACCGGACATCCTTCTTCTTCTTCTAATTTTAATGGTGGTTGATCTCTCAGAGAATGAATCAGCAACTCAAGAAGTATCACCTATTTTGGGTAATACTAAAAAAGAAAAAAAAAAACTTTATATTGACTGCACTCTCCTAGGGGACTCTTCATAATGAATCGTCCCCATCCCAAAGATCCCTTTATTCATAAAATATCTCCTTGATCCTCATAAGGATAAATCCAACCATCTGACAAAAAGTTGTAAGGAAGCTGGAACCTATCCCAGCAAGCATTGGCCACAAGGCAGGAACATGCTCTGGGCATGGGACCAGCCCTTCACAGTGTGAAAACACACACACTCACACACAGATATCAGTGGCCAATTTATTATCATTAGTCCATCTAACCTTCATGTCTTTCGACTGTGGGAGAAAGTTGGAGTACCTGAAGGAAACCACATGGACATAGGGATATGTGGATGAATACATTTCTTACAAATACCTTAAATACCGCCAAATGTGTCATGCTTATTAGTCTTAAACAAAGGATCATTCGGACCAAAGTGTACAAGACATAAGCATGTAATAATTATTTAACTGATTATCTTTCTTCTTGTCCAAGCTTTTTATCGTGTTCCAGAGGTAATGCGTCCAGAAGTGCCGATCCTTGCATATTGGGTTAGAGACCTCACAGGGCATGTCTCCTTACCTGCTTTTTCTCTGACTTTCCTAGGTATGGTCAATTATCAGTTTTAGTTTGAGAAAAAGAGAACATGCTTTCAGATTAGAGCTCCTCTCCCCAACCATTGGGCGTTGTAGTTTACTTGTCCTCGTGACATATACTATAAAATACTATTTATGATAAGCTGTAAGATTGCTTTTAGAGTAATGTATACTGTATATATCAGAATATTAAAACATCAGAACAATCTAGGGCCATTCAGCCCAACAAAGCTTGCCAGTGTTATCCACTTAATTCTTCTATAAAAACATAAAGTCTAGTTTTGAATGTCCCTAAAGTCCAACTGTCTACTTGGTAGCTTATTCCAGGTGTTTATGGTTCTCTGTAAGAAAAACTTTCTAATGTTTGTGCGAAATTTACCCTTAACAAGTTTCCAACTGTGTCCCTGTGTTCTTGATGAACTCATTTTAAAATAACAGTCTCGATCCACTGTACTAATTCCCTTCATAATTTTAAACACTTTGATCATGTCACCTCTTAATCTTCTTTTGAAAAGGCTCAGCTCTTTCAATCTTTCTTCAGAATTCATCCCCTGTAGCCCTGGAATGAGCCTAGTTGCTCTTCTCTTTTCTAGCACTGCTATGTCCTCTACTTCTTTACTTGTGAAGATCTCAGAAAATACAAGTTTAAAGTGTCTGCTATGTATCTTTAATTCCCCTTTACTATTTCTGATGCAATTTACCTCCTCCTTAACTGTTTTTTTACTACTAAAATACTGAAAGAATCTCTTAGGATCATCTTGCACCTTGACTGCTATATTCCTCTACAACTATCTTTTAGCTCCCTAATATTATACTTAATGGTTGACCCCATGTTCTTATACACCCTTTGATTCACATTGGAGTTATTAGTCTTATATGGCTAATACAGCTGTTTTTTCCTTTGCAGCTTCTTTTTTAACCCACTCCAGAGTATTTTTAAATTTCCTATTAAGTGTAAATTTAGGTATGTACCTGTCCTGCTTTACATGTAAAACATTTTTAAACCTGTTCCACTGCTCCTCAAAAAGCTTATTCCAGTTTATTCTCCTTAGACTTTGCCACATCTGCTCAAAATTAGCTCTACCAAAGTTAAACCTAACAGTTTTAGTATTTGCATCTACACGCTTACAAACAGTGAGAATTGTATTATATTATGGATACTTGACCTTAGGTTTCAATCCTCTGTACACCCTCAATTTTATCCTGATTATTAGAAAATGCTAAATATAGACAGGCTTCACCCCCATTGATGCTTTAACATGCTGTATTAAAAACAGTCATTGATTACTTCTATAAGAACTCCTGCTCTTGTGCTCCACCATTTGCAGTTAATATCTGGATAGTTACAGTCCCCCATAACTATAATATCCCCCTGTAAACTTGTCTTTTTAATATTACTAAAAAGACGTGTGTTGAAATTACTGTCTGCATTGGGTGGTCTATAACACACTACTAAAATAAGACCTCTTTCCCTAATATTTTCCAGGCGAAGTCACATATCCTCACTAAGGTGGGGTTCATCGTCCAGCTGAAGAGGACTTGCGTTTAAATTCTGCTTGACATAAACAGCAACCCCACTTCCTTTTCTGTTCCATCTATCCTTCCTAAAAATGTGTATCCCTCTAAGTTATACTCATTTCCATCTTTGTTTATTTAGCCAGGTTTCTGTTATTGCTATAATATCATAATTATGCTCTGGTACGTACAACTCCAATAAATATATTGCCATATAATATTTTAAATTATTTACCTTTGTATATTCCAGTTTAAAAATAATCCTATGACTTATACTGGTAATAGAAATATCTTTCATAGGTGGAGCATATTTTGCTTTGCACCCTGGTGTAAATCAGACGATGATATGGCACTAATTATAAGCCTGACCCTAGAGTCTCCAGCCTGAAAAGTTCTGTCATTAGCAGAGTACTCACGTTGTGATTTGTAATTAGATGTGGATGATTTGAAATATCTACTCCAAAGCTTCTCTTCAACATTTTGTCCAGTAAGTTGTATCCTCCAGTCTTGTTATGCAACCTATGTAAATGATAGGAACAAGATAAACAAGTGTTTTTTGATGTAAGGAAAGTGTTGTACTTTATTAAATTAACAAATAATCTGCTTTGTTGATAATTGGTTTCATTTCATGCAGATGTATGTCTACATTAACAGCATTCTCAACCAGAGGTGTAAAATACCTTATGAACAGATGTTAGATAGAAATTTTCAAGGAATATTTAAAAAGCTATTAAATAATATGAAAAAATTAATAGCTCCCTGAATGAACATGTATGCACAGATATATGCAATTAGGAGATGTAATCTCAAAATTAAATATAAATGTTAATGGTTCTGCTTTACTGAGTACTAATTTGAGCACATAGGAACATGTAAAAGGTGATTTCATATTGAAAAATGAAGTAAGAAAATACAATTTTGGCTTTACTTGTTCTTTTTTAGCCAAAAGCTTGTTGAAACAGCCACCTGCTTGAACTACCTGGACTACATCCATGCTACTACATTTTTGTTTAAAAATACAGATATTAGTTTCTATTTTCACCCTTTGTGCACACTACTCCAGCATTTTTCACTCCCAAAATGGAGATTTTTGAAAATCCTCTCTAGAGCTGTATATTTTTGAGCTCAGTGTTGCAGTGTGGATAGGGAAAACAAAGGGTTTTGAAAAAGCAGACTCTAATCCCACTCTGATTGGTTTGAGCCCATTACTTTGCCCTTCCCTGATTGGCTGCTGCTCATTCCATTTTCTCAGCTGCTTTGCTTGTCTTATACTTGTGAGTTACTTTCAACAGCACTTTCACCTCATTTTCAGTCCAAACAAACCAATCTGTTTTTTTTTTTTGGTTTCTGTATTCACATTTTCTGTTCTCTGTGTATAAACGCTAGCTACAATTGAATGTCTAGAATAGAAGACACTTCCCCGTGCTGTTTCCGGCGATGCATGCATGCACAGTGTAGCCATCATATGCATTTTTGGTCATTTAAGTGTGAAAATGCTAGCATGGATGGGGGGATAATTTTCATTTAAAAACATAGCTTTTAAATGTAAACGTAGTAGTGTGTTACAGAGATTGCATATCTCATTCACCGTATATTTGGAAATATATTTGTTAAAATATATGGTGAGAAAAAAATATTTAATTACATTTTAAATATAAATTTGCACTAAATATATTTTACATTTATTGAAATATATGTCCATATACTCCATATACACTCCTTATACACTTGCTCCTTCACCTATCCACTGGATTTTCTGGACCCTTTATTTGTGTTGCAGGATTGCAGAGCGATTGAACCTGTCGTGATACCATCAGGCACTAGGCAGGCCTCCAGTCACTCTCTCACACATCCACACTCACTCATTGTATAGTAGCCTGGGAACTGAAAGTGTTCATTTCTGGGAGGCAGAAAACCTAAGAGAATTCTGGTAGAAACTCCACAAAGATTGTTACTGGACTGGGAATCAAGCCAGTGAATCTGTAAAGGCTACCATGCCATCTGGATAAAATGCAAATCAGAATCATATTATGTATATGGATATTTAACTTTTTAAATCTCCTCATCTCATTGAAGCCTCACAATTTGCCCTGTCTCCTGAGTACATTGTTTCAGTAGCCTAAGTTGAAATGGCTGTATCTTTCCTCACCTCATCAAAGTGTCTACTAGAGTTAAATTATGTCTCAGATGTGTCCATATGGTGCCACTGTTATTAAGTTTAATCTGTGATTTCTGACTCTATAAGGCTCCATTCAATAAAGAGGCAATGTTTACTCCCAAGTAAAATCCTGGCTGATGTATATTTTTTAGCAAAATAAATTAAAGCTATTATTTGTGGTATGTAAACATTCGTCTGTAGAATAACGAACAAAACACAATTCATCTCAAACATTTTGAGAATTCCTTTATCATTTTAATTTATTTTTCTCCATTTTCGACTGGCCCATGAAAGGTCTTTTCAAGTTGCATGCATTTGGCTTTTATTTCCCCAGGGATGTTGTTTATAATGTTTTCACATCTCTTGGTCTCCAGGAACATTGCTTTATTTTCCCAGCAACATTGTTACTTCTGCGTTGCTGAAATTATCAAGAAGGTCTGTTTTTTTTTTTTTTAAAGGAGAGCACCTATAATATCCGGGGCTAAGAGCAGAGCTAATATCATTTTAGAAAGATGAATCCAACCAGCTAATGCTTTTCTTTTTATTATTGTAATAAAATAATGGTTATAATGGTAATGAGTCATAGAGCACTGTGTTTTGGTCATTTTAGCTTGCCATTATCGTGAAAGACTATGAATGGAAACTGTGATCTTTTTATTGCACATTGCCAATAAAACAAACTTAGCTGAAGAAACTGACAGATGCTGCCTATGATGATTTGAGATTTGATGGATTAATGATTGATTGGTGAGCTCTTTCCTGCTCTTGTGAAGATCTGTGTGTTATTGTGCAGATGTCTGTATGTGGGGTAAGATTTTATGTTTTTTATGACAGTTTCGTGTGGACAATGAAGTACAAGTAATTAATATGTGTTTAACCAGACCTTCATCCAGAATATTAAAAATTGCATATTTATATATGCTGCCAAGACTTTTAATTCAGCAGGTTCCAGTTTGCCTTAAAATCATTGTACTACCTAATTTTAATCTTTAGTTTTAAGCTTCCGTTTAGCAGATCTTTTTAACATGTGTCATCAGTTTTAATTCTAAATTTTTATCATGTACTATATCATTTTTCACACTTAATCATAATTTTTGACAGATGTTTCAATTTTATGAAATGGCTTAGTGATAGAATTGAAGACACTGTGCAGTTGATGGTACTTTAATCAAACAGTTTAATTAATACATAGCTTTTGAATTGAATTGAATATTTGCTTTATTAAATGGATTGGTATTTGTGCCTAAAGGAAATCTATATTCTTAGAGAACTGCATCAATATTCTGCACCCAAAACTTTTCCAGGATAGGACATTCCACCACAGGACAATACTACTACTACTACTACTACTGCTACTACTACCACTACTATGCTTATTTATATTATTTATTAATAAATACTAAAAGAGGAAGAATAGTAAAAATATTTAAAAATATAATTTAATTTCCCTGCACTGGTTCAATTCAAAATCACTGGTTAAACTTAACTGCACATTTTCACACAATGAATACAAATTGTACGAAATAACTTGTGGTAATGGATGGTTCCCCTTAGTGATCCAGTGTTGTTTGAACACTGAAAGTCTTCATCTAACACTATGGAATATTCAATTAATTAACTCTGGAGACTGCATTTAGTTGCGATATGCATACTGTATATTAAATAGCATACGTAGATATACAGTACAATCACACTTTTGAGTTTCAGACTTTTCGGGGGCATCCAAATAGGGTGTCTCCCACAAGTATTTCTCATTTTGGTGAATATACAGAAACTCTGCTGTTAGTAAGAGTAGCAAGTAGTTCTGGGAACTGAACCCAACTTCCTGGAGCTGTGAGGCAGCAGTTCATCTAATGTTCTCTTCTCTATAGTGAATTACAGATCACAGCAATTTAATGATTTGAATGTATTCTGTACTGAATAATTCTCTTTTAATAAGTCTTACAAGGTAATCTCCAAGTCTAATAAGATTAATTTCTGTCATTAGTTACAGTGTTGACCTCTAAATAGTGTTTATTTGCAATTTTATTATAATATGCAAATTTATTATTCAGGAATGCTTAAACATTCACATTGGTTCTGTAGGTGGCATAGTGTTGCCTGATGTATAATGGTCAGTTTGAATGCTAGTAGTACTGTACTGTAGTACTGTAGTAGTACTGTTAGTAAAGCGCCTAAAAGAAGTGGCATTTCAGATGGCTGCATAACACTGATATGATAACAGCTTCTCTGTGCAGCTGGTGTAGACACCATTTACGGTTGCAGCTATGCAATATAGCCGGGGTTCTTAACCTTTTACTTGGTATACCATACCCAGTGTTTCGAAGTAACATACCAACAATGTTTTTTAGTCTTAAATTGTTAAGTACTAAACCCTTAAGAGGTAAAATAAAAGGTGATATTTCTTTACCCAACAATATCAAATCATTGTCAAGGTACTACAAATATTTTTTGCGTATGTGTGTCTTTTAAGTGCACTCAATATTTTTTTAATTAACTGCTTTTAATTTATAAATAGATAGATAGATAGATAGATACTTTATTAATCCCAATGGGAAATTCAAATAACTAGCTGTCTACCATGGCTCCGCCAACATAACAGTGAAACAGGACAAACTATAAAAACATTAAAAAAAATGTAATTCTGGCCAAGCAGAAAGTAGATGCGCTCCACCGTCAAAGGTTGGCACTGTATCTGATCGTGTTCACCTCTGACGGGAGAGTGTCGCCCCGCGGGGGCCGTGATATTGGCAATCAGCAGATACCCTCTAAAAAACACATGTAGCTCTGATCTCTCTCTCTCTCTCTCTCTCTCTCTCTCTCTCTTTCTCAAATAAGTCAAACGTTACTCCTTGACTATCTGTAGATGACAATGTCCGTTGAACAAACAGGTATTGCTAGCTGAGCAGAGGCAAGGTATGCATCAACACGTGGTGAGAGGTAGAGCGACTCGAACTGAGGCTGGCGCACGAGTGAGGAGGGCCAGCCTCGCTGCTCCTCAGCCCATAGCCGCAATCTCAGATTTGCGCAAATTAATCGGTAACACAAGCGAACTGTGATACTTGGCACGATGAGAGAAGTCGCAAAATCACCGGAATGTTCAAGCAAATTATAGAAAAAAACTCGATCTAAATCGTGGAAAGTGGACAGACATACAGACAGATGTTGGATTTTGAATATAGATAGATAGATAGATAGATAGATAGATAGATAGATAGATAGATAGATAGATAGATAGATAGATAGATAGTGTGGCTGGATACGAAATGAAAATTAGAAAGCCTAAAAGTTCTGAAATGTAAATTTTTGTTAGTTAAATGTGTGGCTGAAGCAGGGGATTTCACTCAGGGTCACAACAAATATGGGAGTTTTTTATTGTTTTTGGGGGATTTTAGCATTGGGTCTATACATAATGATATGATCGTTATGGACTGATTTATCTTTCCATTTGCACACACTTAATTGATATTTAATGAAAAATATTGATTTTCCTTAACTGAAGAATAAACACTGCCTAAAAGTAATATTAAAAATTCAAATATTACAGTACTATGTCATTGTCATGTGAATTAGTGATTACCATAATAAATCAGCATATTGTCATTTACACAAACTATTTAAAACCACTTTAATCACAGCACAGTTTTCTTATTAGGTTTGTGATATTTGTTATTTTGAGTTTACATCAGTACATGGGGGAGTGGGTGGATGGAGGGACACGCAACTGCAGCCATGTTCATTAAAATTAGACAATGTCCATGAAGCATCCATTTGTTTATGTGTGCTGTTTATGGTATTGTATTAAAAAGCGATTAAAAAGCGATGATCTGCCAATCATTTCAACTTCCTAATTCAAATGTGCAAAATTACAAATTGAAGCTACTGCAATTGACAGCTGATTGGTTATATTGTCTCTGACTCCAAAACCCTTGGGTGGGAGGGCTCTCACAGGCTCTAAGATTCACTCTTACTTGATTAAGCTCAGTGCCAATGACTGGAGCCATACTTCAAGCATTCAAACTCTTGTGCCAAAAATAATTATGCTTTCTGTTACAAAGCTGCAGTAATATTGTAATATTGTAATATTCAAATAACTCAAAACAGACTAAGAGCAGCCTCTTCTGTATTACATGTTTTTCTGTTTTATCTGTGTTGCATTCCATCTTTTACATCAATATATAGGCATTTATCGTATTTCTATAATCCTAATGTTCATTCGATGAATTGTATCATTCTTTTCCTTCAAACGAGTGTGCTTCAGTTACCCAGATATTTTCTAGTGTCCAGGTTTTTGGCCAAACACTGAAAAATGTGACGGAGCTACATAGGTAGGAGATAAAAATGTTATTGAAAAAGAAGAGACAAAAGATGAAAAAACTGAAAAACCAAACCCAAAACACTTCACAAGAGTCACTGTCAAAAAGAGAAATAAAGGGATCGAATAACCAGAGTACTACTACACAAAACACATGCAAAGAGTTGTTCTACAACCGTGGACAACCTGGAGATGCACAATGCTGACCTTATAATGAAATCCTAAATAACATTATGTAAATAAAAACAAGACATGAAAAAAATATTAGATGGCAAAAAAACAAAAACAAAAATGATGACAGTATCATACATGGAAGAACGTTAAATGCAAAAAATGTAATAAAGAACAATGAAGAAGGGGAAAAATTAGCACTGGTGGCCCCCATCTACAGAGAAAGGTAAGATAAAACAGGAGCTTTATTAAAATAGCTCATTAATTATTGTCATTGCTACAAGCAGGGTTAATAATTAAGTGATGGATTAATACTCTCCACCAAATTATTTATATAATATTTATGAATACTTACACAAATAACGAGTTTTGGATTGTTTCCTAAAATATAGTTGCATATATATAGAAAATATCCACATAAAAATGGTTTTACATCCAAAAGCAGACTACTGTACAGAACTCGCTTTAACACTCACTTTAGAAGGGTGACCTCCCAATTTCCATCAGTATGTCTAGTAAACTAATTTTTACAAAAATTCACTTTCTTTGTTATATCATAAACATCAACATTCTCAGATTAAATGTGTGCATTGTTTATATTTTATACCCAGTAAACGCTGTGATTTGGAAGCAGCCATTGACCTATAATGACATATCTCTTCTTTAAGTGGCGGTGGCTCTCTGCTCATGTTTTGGAATTGTCCTCTGGTGGCTTTTTTAAGGTTGTTTCTAACTCTCTTTCCTCAGTCATCTGTTTTCAAGTTCCCTTCTCACCCCATAGATTTTTTTCTGCTAGACCTCTGTGTTCTTTTCTTCACTTCTGTACTGTGGAGAGTCTTTTCCTTGAAGAAAATTGCCTCTAAATTGGCATTGGCCTTTCATTGGAATGTCCCATACTCCCATTTTCTCTGAAATTTTCTGGAAGCCATCTTTCTACAGCTTGGTATTTCTTTAGCTCTCAATGTGATGGATTTAAAGGACATCCAGTCTACTATTAAGAACTGGGCATTTCTCCACTGTGCTGGTGGTAAACTGGGTGGCCAGTGGTTGCTGATGTGGAGACCTTGAAATCCTTTTTGGCTTTATCTATTAACCTTTCATTTTTTGGCCTGGTGGTTGGACTGCTGTCCTCTCCCATGGCTGTTCCAGTGCTACCCTTATTTATCTTTTTCTTTAGTACTAGGGTGTTGTACCATGTTGAATGTAGTGAGAAGTCAAGCAAAATGACACCTTTTATTGGCTAACCAAAAAAGATTACAATTTGCACGCTTTCGAGGCAATAAAAGGTGTCATTTTGCTTCACTTGTCTTTTTCTTAGAATTTTCTTAACTGGGTTGGGGATAGGCTGGCAGGGTAGATATATTTTTTTATGAATGTCTCTAAAGCTAGCTGCAATTGTTCATTGATTGTCCTTGTTAATTCAACAAATATTTGACCATAAAATAATGGTTCATACTTGTTACATTTTCTTAATAAATATATTCTATCTCCATTGTTTTGAGCACATTTTCAATGGTACTATATACATGTAAGGCAATTCAGTGGGCATTCCTGATGCTTGCTAGTCATCCGGTTTAACCCCTTGTAGACGACTGTCATGAAATCGCTTCAAACCACTTCCGGCCTGAATGCAGCCGAGGTGGCATATGTATCCCGCCAAAACCGGTTGATACATATTCTATACGTACCAAGGATCGTATTAGAAGCGCTGGTCATGCCATCTAGCAGTCCTAGTGGAAACAAGATCCACCTGATGGAAGCAAAGTGTTGGTGTGGCCATGCGCATGGATTTTGTCTGCTAATTTTGAGAAATTGTCCAAAGTTGAAGTAAGTTATGCCAAGATAAAAATACATACCTGCTTATTGTTTGCTTGTGTGCTATATTCAGATTAACAATCTCCACTTAATTTAGCATCTGCTTGACAGCAAAAACTCAAATAATTTCTTTTTTTATATAATTGTAAATAAATTTAGGCAACAAGGGGTTAAATTTCTGTTCTCTGATTTGGGATACTTGTGCATTCTTCCTTATTGTTCACAAGCAATATTAGTAGCCTTGACGTGAAACATACAGTATCATTTTTCTACACTAAGAATTGAAACCCAATACTGTTCTCAAAAACACATAGAGAAGAGGTCTTTTTTATCAGCGACACTAACAACATAAACACACACTAATTCTTTTGGAATAGCTCTGTAAACTCAGATGAATAAGAAGTTTTCATTCTGACTTTTTAATTGCTCTGGACTCATTTTACTGCAATATCTCATTTTGATGAATTGCACTGTGGTGAACCAGGAACTTGAGATCTCTAGTTAAGAAGCAAGGGCTTTGCAGCATGAGCTTAAAGGAGAGCTCCATCTGTCAGCCATGCAGAGCCCATCTCTGAACACTGTGAGCAATGCATTTCAAGGGGACATCAACTGATCTCTTGTATTGGCCCTCACCTGTCTTTCACACTGCGTCACAACTACACCTTTATACCCACAACCCCATGATCGCAGCAGCCTTATACTTTTGGGTTGATTACTTAGCAGAACAACAACAAACACTCCACAAAAGTGCTGTGTCATTGATAAAGAAAAAGACACCCTGGAAAAGACAGTAATTATAACAGCCAGTGTTTTAGAGTAGGAAGGTATTGATGATATTAATGGCTTGATATACCTCAGATGTTTGTTGCCATTCCTGCTTTATAGGAAAGTGTCCTCTTTAGTCAGAAAGATTTAAAGTCTTATGTGTTTGTTTTGGTTAATTAAGAAAAATATAGTCAAACTTTTCTGGCATTAGTGTGTCCCATTTATGTATGCTATATAGTGCACACCATACACATATACAAAAGGGATGTGTAAATGCAAATTTGTTACTGATGGGTAGTTTATGGCTGCCGGGTCACTCTCAGTTAACAGTTGTATATCCAAAGCAATGGGGTGGGCTTGGCAATTCCAAATGGGCATGAATTTCTTTTATTTTGTCTTCTTTTTTCAAGCTGTGTCTGCAACAAAAAGTAATCGTGAATTTTATTTGTTTTAATTTTTTAGATCCAAGGAACTAATAAAAGAAGCAATCCTGGATAATGATTTCATGAAAAATCTTGAGCTGTCTCAGATCCAAGAAATAGTGGATTGTATGTATCCAGTAGAATATGGAAAAGACAGCTGCATCATTAAAGAGGGTGACGTTGGCTCCCTGGTATATGTCATGGAAGGTACAGTATGCACTCCTCTAAGATGTATGATGAGCCATAATATTAAGAAAGATCATACCTAGACAATGATAGTATTATTAATATTTTATGCATAAGAGAAAACTCATCCATCCATAAATTATCTAACCTGCTATATCCTAACTACAGGGTCACGGGGGTCTGCTGGAGCCAATCCCAGCCAACACAGGGCACAAGGCAGGAAACAAACCCCGGGCTTGGCGCCAGCCCACCGCGAGGCACACACACACACACACACACCCACAAACCAAGCACACACTAGGGACAATTTAGAATCGCCAATGCACCTAACCTGCATGTCTTTGGACTGTGGGAGGAAACCAAAGCACCTGGAGGAAACCCACGCAGACACAGGGAGAACATGCATACTCCACGCAGTGAAGAACTTGGGAAGCGAACTCAGGTCAAGAAAACTCATGTTATTGTCATTGTTATGGTACGGAGCATTTTAAACATCAGATCTTCACACAGATTCAAATCAGATTAGGATTTATTTATAATAATCTATTGAAATTTAAGTTTTAGACTAATGTTTTTTTTTTTTGCACTATAAATTTCCAGTAACTGTATATATTGAACCAGTCTTTGTTGAAAGATTTTATCTTGTGAATTTAGGATGGACCTAAATTTCATCCCACTTGCTGCCAGTATGGAGTATGCAAATCCTCCCTGTTGTTTGCTTGAGGTTTTCTCTGGTAGCAGCAATGTTGGAGCCAGAAGGTGACGGATTTGGCTATGGCTTTGGCAAAATAGTTCTGTGGGAGAAGAAGAAAAAAAAAAAAAAAAACTAAGGACAAAGGGCACACTCCAGGCCAAATTTTAATTTCAGTATTAAATATATTTATTGTTTGTACAGTACATTTAAACTAAACATATTTTGCTGCAAAATGTGTGAAAAAACACTTACTACATTTAATTCTGCTAAGTGGATGTCACTATGGCCCTCCAGGGCCAACTTTGACCACCCTTGATCTAGCAGAAACGCACACACTGCAGTTTGATCGGAGCTCGTTACTGGCTTACAGCCCTAAACTGGACTACCTTTCTTAACAAAGCAGACAAATGGGTAACTGAATTTAATAACTAGTCCAGTTGTTATAGACTGCACACATTTAACTTTTAACTTGAGAAAAAATACAACATGGCACCAAATTAATGTGTTTTAATCTTTGTTAGAAAATGAGATTGCCTTAAAGAACTTACTGCTCATCTATTTGTGCATCTCGTATTTGATGTTTGAAATTAGACTTTGCTTATCCATCCGCCAGTTTTCTGAATGCAGTGTTCCTGCTCAGGGTTGTGCTAAGCTACAGCAAATCCTAAAATACATTTAGTGTAACGTAGCAGCTGACTTTGAGTGGGATGCCAGTTGATCTCTGAGTATACTTGCAGACGTGTCCTTGTTCACTCACATTAGGCCAATCTGGCTTTAAGTCCCTTTAATAACAGAAGTAATTCCCTTCCAAACAGAGTGAGAATGTGTAAGCTCCACAGAGATGCTAATAAAATGGGTTCAGCCTCTGCGATGCGGAAACATTTGTTTATCACTTTCATCTGTTTACTGGAATATAATGAACAAAGACCTGGATAAAGAGAAAGGGATTATGAGTGGTTTCTTCTCTTCCTGTTGAGATTTGTGTAGGTGGAGGCCACACACTGCTGACAAAAATGTAATTAAATACAACTAAGCTCCTCCTAACAAAGAAATGTTATAGCATTTTTTTTTAATTTAATGAATTCTGTCCTTTTTACAATAACTTTGAAATCGACAGTGCACGTGGTTCCTCTTGAAGTGTGCTCCATAGCAGCTGTTAGCTGCTGAAAATGTATTTTTATTGTAAGGAACGGAAGAAAACGCTTTGATGTAGTTAGATACTGCAGTCTCCTGGACATCAGAAACATAGCCATTACCGTTGTAAAGGGGTATCAAAGAAATATTAATTGACTTAAGGTTGTTTTATCAAAAGAATAGAGTGAGTGAGACAAACAGTTTAATAAACAACTGTATTTTTGTCTAACATGATTTGATTAAAGTGGATAGAAATTGGTTACTGTGATCTACAGTACAGTACATGAATAATAAAGCGGTGTGTAGATCTGACATGCTCACTGCATGCTCTGTAGGGTACCTCCTGGTTTCTGCAATTCATGTAAGTAAGCTGCACAATGAAACAAAAACAAGTGTACAGTTTATTTTTGGTCTTATTCATATTGATGTACAGCATATACCCTCACCTTTCTCTTTGTCATCCTTTTTGATATTAATAACTGCATTATTACCATCAATTTTTATTTTGTTTATTATTTCTAGCTTTATTTTGATGACATCATTTCATTAATATTTGGTATGTTTATTTCTTCATGGGCACTGCTGTTTTTGTTTGTTTGATTAAAAAGGGCGCCATTATTTTAGAGTTTTGCATTGCTATGTTCCTCAGTATTTTCTAGGCATGTGATACAAGTTTCATTGTGACCTTATTATAAAAGGTGGCCATGCACTATACAGCAGCTGAACTTCACAATACCTTGTCGGAAAAACATTAAAATGTTTCTGACATTGAATTTAGCGCAATTTCATAAACTTGACCTCTACTGTTGGTGTATTTTAACATTGGCTTTTAAAACTTCTGTTTAGTAAGAAATGTACAATTTATCACTTTTGGTTAAATTTCTGTGACTGTAAGGATTTGTATGGGAAATGCAAATGGTCATGGTAATTACGGAATATAAATATGCCCATTGTCACGTAGACTTAAATGCAAGAGACAAAAGATGATTCTTTATGTTAGACTTGAAAGAGCTTAATAAACAGGCCTAGGGATAGACTTCCAGAAATTAGGAGCCGCAGTTCAAAGTAAGTGCTCACAAACAGTTGCCAAACAGGTCTTTGCATCTCTTGAGTATGTTAGTGTCGGAGTTTCTTAGTTATCTGTGGATACAAATAATGATGAATCTTGCGTGTTTAAAATGACAGTCTTAAAGATCAGAAAGAGAGTTTTGAATATGAGTCCAAAAATTGTGTGTCTGTTGTTATTATGCTTTTAGCATCGGGTGTTTTAGAGAGACCACTGTCTTGGGTTCAGATCGTTGTTGTGTAGTTCTAACTAGAGCCAAACTTGGTGAGCAATGAGGTATAATTTTCTTGTGTGGGGCCTTGAGCTTAATCAGTGGCATGTGAGCCTATACTTATGGAGGAATATCTTGGACAAAATGAAGTAAATGAATATGCAAATAAATAAATGCATTGTGAAATGTGACAATAAATTGAAAATATCAAAATATTTGAGATTCTCTTGCTCATTTCTTGATGCATTCTTTTAATTTTTCTTCATTTATTTATTTCAGTGACACTGCACACAATAAGAAATATGTGTTGAAATGAAACCTGTCGCTTTCACCTATCAGAGTTAATAGAGTGGGATCTAGTGCTGGTTTTTGGTCAGTGTATCATCTGTAGGGTTGATTTAGAACTTCAGCCATCAAGTGCCACATTTCCAGCAGATTCTTCAAATGTAGACTCCTGAGAAGAGCGTCTTGAATTAAAGTAGCTGCATTGTGCAGTAATTCTGGCAACTTTATTTCTTGCATTCACAGTCACAACTTTCAGGAATCCTGTGGCTCAATTGCTTTAAACTGCAGCTACTAGAGAAGGCTCACTTAGAATTACTCAAGCCATTCAATAAGCTCTTGTATGCTGATGGATGAAAGCGAGTATTCATTTCAAGTCATATTTCATGGTACGTGCTGTATCAGTGAAATGAGCAAATAAATATGTATATAAAGCAATAAGCAAAAAGGTAAATATATTTTGTAAAACTTTTAATTATTTATGTTCATGTAACATTTTGTTATTATTTATTTATTGTTACATTTCACAATATCTTTATTTATTCATCTGTCTATGCTATCTCCATATCATATATGCTGATATTATCAAACAGTGAAACTGGATGAGGTTCCCTCATTGAGCATTCGTTTTAAATTCAACGCCATATAACAGGCATTGCTGACTGTGGTTGCCAATGGTTTTTATATATTTCCATTTCATTGGATTGCGTCGGAGCATGAAGCTAAGATGTCTAACTTGAGTTTCTTTTGTAACCATTCAGTGACCTCGCAAACTACTTGACATTCGCAGGACTGCACCAGTTCCCTCATCAAAAGAGACTACACGTTACCTTGGGGTGTTCTGTGTGGCTGTGAGTTGTGTATACCAGAATAGTTATGACCATTATTTGTGCATGGTTTGAGTGATACAGCTGAGAGCTGAGGTTGTAAGTGGAATGTGGAGAACATTCCTGTTTTCCCATTTTATAGAGAAAATATTTAGTATGTGTGTTTGGTGTCTTTGAGCACAGGAGAGGTCTGTAGGTTGAAATACTGATGTTGGTGTGATTTAATTTTCTGTTAGAGTCCACTTATGTAATAATGCCCAGGCATTCTGCTAAGTGCATCTAATTTGTTTATCAATTTGGGCTGTTTACCGCCTGTTGGGAGGATATTTTCATTTGCACTTAACAATTGTATGAAATGTGAAAAGCTGGTGAAATATTCACTCTTATCAACTTGCTGATTAAGATATCATACTGTACTACAGCAGTAAAGTCAGTCCTGGACTTTTCTTTTTAACTTGCTCTAAAAATTGTAGTGGCATCAAATAATTTTTGTTAATGTCGGACTGTATCAAATATTGAACATAATGTATCAGATAAAAATGGGTTTAAAAATTATCAGTGTAGGGTACTATGGGAAGATTATTTCTGATATGTTATAATGACACAATAAATGTATCCCATTAAATGTGTGGTTTGTTGGGCATAATGTTGGCCGTATGGTTATTTGTTTTTTTGTTTGTCCAGCTGCAAAAAGTAACGATAGGAAAGACTTGTCTTACACTGCAGTCTGCTGCTGCTTTGCAGATTAAGATGTCAGTAAAGAGGTTAATTCATTTAGTTTAAACACGATGAAAGCAAAACTAATTATTCTGAGTGTCATGGCAGCAGTATACCCTATTTCTGTTTATAAAAAAATTTACCAAAATAACACAAAAGGGGTTTGTTTCCTGCCTTGCGCCCTGTGTTGGCTGGGATTGGCTCCAGCGGACTCCCGTGACCCTGTAGTTAGGATATAGCAGGTTGGATAATGGATGGATGAATGGAGTTCAAAGTTTATGCTGCTTTTATTAGATTTACTCCAGAAACTAAGCCAATTGGCAAAGGCCAGAAATGTTTAGGAAAACACCTCATTTAAACAGTCTGTGTTCATCTAAGTCATCATTTTTTCAAACATTAGACTTAATTTAAATTTAACAACAATATGCAGAATGAATATGAGGAAGTAATATATATTGATGTGAGTTTTGGTATGACTGTTTCATATCAGTTTTTGATGTTTATCAATCTCCTAGCAGATCTGTTTGAGTTGTGGGCAGCCAAACCGTGCAACATTGCATTTGTTATGGATCTGTTTTGGGAACATTGCTGGAAGTGCTTGTGTGGCCATCATTTACCACCTGACACTGCTTTAGTGAAGCACACATTTTATTCACCATCGTCTACTAGGTTTTTAGGCATTGATGCAAATGTAAATGAGCAGGCCTGCACTTTCTAAAAGAAACATTTTGGGAAAAAAGTGTTTTTTTGTTTGCAGTCATTCTTTATACAGAAAATGTATGGAAAGAGCTTTTTAATTTTGTTGATAAGAGTGTTTTTGTGCACTGAAGAGTATGATATGTTTTGAGTAGAGAAGCTGACATTTCTCCAAACTTACAGTAGTTAATTTAATAGTCCGTATTATGAAGCTGGATCTTGATAAAATGAGGTAGTCATCAATGGATATCAAGCAGAAAAGGACTGGAAAAGAACATGCATTTCCTTTGAGGAAAGCAATCATTACTAAAAAAAACTGTCTATAGGAAAAATGGTTAGCAGTAGGCACGTCACCATTTGTTTCCTACAGTTTAAATGGCTAAATTAAATCAGGGCTGGAACTTTACTTTCATTGCTGCTGGTCACTTCAACGCAGCAGAAAGGAAATGTGCTTTGATAAGAGGAGTCTGGGGATTTTTAAATTACGGATATTCTAAGAAGGGAAAAGAAAACTGGATACATGTGGAAAAAATATATAAAAGACTTGGTTTCAAATTTCAATGATTCAAGAAGTAATTTTTTTTTTGTAGAAAGAAATATCTTTAAAGATCACAGATAAAATATTTTTTCTGTATATTAAGTCTAAGGACTGGCAGAAGTTTTTAAAGACTTCAAATTAAACTTTTCAACCCCTTGACATTTGATTAATTAAGGCTCCTCCAGGCAGTGTATGCTGGTATTTGAAAGGACTTTGCTGCAAACACCTCATTTCATGGAACAAAATTACCATTTTAGTAAAGGAAGTGATTTAGAAGCGAAAACTGTATTCAATTTCTTTTTCTTTTTTTAAAGGGATGGAGCCGTGGTAATCATTCTGCCTGACATTACCTTTCTCTTTTAGCAGTTAACAGCTCGATCGAGGCTTCTCCAAAGCTTTTTCGCTCTTTGAATCTCTGCTTTTGTATTCCATTCTTTTAAGTCCCAACTAAGCCTTGCAGCTCTGCTCTGTACGTGTGTTTTAAAGCCACAGTGTTTCCTTCAGCAAATGGTACTGACGCTTGAATATATTTTGGTATAATTCATATGCTGGGCTTGTATGTAATTCCTTCTGGTGTAAGGTCTTATTAAACATTTCACCATCAAGCAGAAAACAGCCTAATAATAAGTCAAGAGCAAATGGAAGAATCATCAGCTGCAAGAACGAATTCTTCAGTGTGAAATTATAGCTGGAATTGCACATTAGTTAGAGCCACTCAATGAAACAACTGCATATAAATTCAAAGATTTCTCGAAGCACAGCTTGACACCACAAGTAACTTCACATAATATATGAGGATACCCCGTAGTAATGGACATTACAGATTTTAAAAATGTATTTGCTCACATTTATAGCAGCCATTTCTTATGAAATGACCTGTTCAAGTTACATGTTTGGACTTTATTTCTGGTATATAAAAATACATTATTTCCCAAACTAAAGTGCATTTAATTTGACTTTTTTGACACTGATAACAAAAATAACTCTTTAGTGTCAAAGTGAAAACAGATCTCTGCAAAGTGGTCTTAATTAATTGTAAATATAAATTGATGATAAAAGTTTTGACCTCTTTAATGACACTCCTGAATCCTCAGTGGTGCAGTTAATTGGCTCTGGAAGTCACACAAATAGTTCAATAGAGATCATCTGTCTGCATTTTCAGTGCACCTTATCTTGAAGGTGCAACTTGTGGTGAGTCAGTATCATGGCACACTCTACAAGTGAAGATTAAAAAAAACTACAAAACTACTCCATGAAAAGGTGATTGAAAAGTACAATGGACACTTGAAAATATCCAAGTCACTGAATCTCCCTTGGAGTGCAGTAAAATTAACCATTAAAAAATAGAAAGAGTGTGGCACAGCTGTAAATCTGCCTAGAGCAGGCTGTCCACAACAGCCGAGTGGTCGCAAAGAAGAATACTAGTGAATGGAGTCACCAAAAGAACTATGAGAACTCTGAGACAGTTACAAGCTACAGTGGAGAAGACTGGAAAGACTATGCATGCAACAAATGTTGTCCAGGTGCTTCACCAGTCGCAGCTTTATGGGAAAGTGGCAAAGAGAAAGCCACTGTTAGAAAAATGGCACATTACTTCTTGTCTAGTGTTTGCCAGAAGGCACATGGGGACTCTAAAGTCAGCAAGAAGAAGGCTCTGTGGTGTGATGAGACCAAACCTGAGCTTTTCTGATGAAACCAAACTTGAACTGTTTGAGCCAGTTTCTGTGATGGTTGCCAAGACATGGCGCCCACTCATGCTAAGACATGGGGGCCTAAATTTGGTCATCCTGAAAGTCATAATGCGTGACATCACTATCACAGCACTATTTAACCTGGCAATGCACTGGGGAAGTTTGTCCAAGATTGTGAATAACTCTTTAAACTGTGGGGTGTAATTTTCTAAAATGTTTAAGGTTAAAAATTCTTGCTATTTGGAATGACTATGTATTCCTTATTTACTTTAAAAATTTTATGTCTGGTTTAAGTATACATTTTAATTGCTTTTGACTCTGCTAGTTTTTACTAATGTTTCTCCTGGTCCCTTTATCAAATGCCATAGTAGCCTACCATTAAATTGTACTGTGGCAAAACATTAACAAGCCATATAATTAAATAATAAGTTTGTTATTGCCAAGGACTGGCTTCTAATTAAACAGCCACATTTAAACAAAACGTCGATGCCACTGCAGCCCTCTAAGGCTGAACATGAGCACCCCCTGCTCTAAGCTGTCGTCATATATGTGAGTGTAGGTGTGTACATGTGTGTGCCCTGGGATGGATGGGTACTTCATTCCATGCTGAATCCTGTCTTGCACCAACTGCCATTATTGTAGGATCCAGCCATTGTGATTCTGTCCAGGACTGATAAGCATGATTTTTTGTCTTTTCTCACATTTTTCGAACCTAGTTCTTCCAAAATATAATTATGATGAGCTGGAGTCTGTGCCAGTAGCAGGGCTCCAACAAGGATGATACATCAGTCCATTAGAAGGTGCCCACACTCACTTAAACTGGGACAAAGATGCTTTGCCAAACACTCTATGCTGTGCAACTTTGGGATAAAAAATTAAAATCCACAAAAACACAGAAGGGTGAGACAGACAAACAGAGAGAATGTGTTATCTCCATACAGGCAGCAGGATCCTGAACCTGTCAGGCAACGGTGAAGCAACTGCTGCATGATGCCACCAGATGATTTCATTCTATCTTAAAAATTTAAGTTTTTGTAGTTTTATATTGGCGGCACGGAGGCGCAGTGGGTAGCGCTGCTGCCTCGCAGTTGGGAGACCTGGGGAGCCGGGTTTGCTTCCCGGGTCCTCCCTGCGTGGAGTTTGCATGTTCTCCCCGTGTCTGCGTGGGTTTCCTCCGGGCGCTCCGGTTTCCTCCCACAGTCCAAAGACATGCAGGTTAGGTGGATTGGTGATTCTGAATTGGCCCTAGTGTGTGCTTGGTGTGTGGTGTGTTTGTGTGTGTCCTGCGCTGGGTTGGCACCCTGCCCGGGATTGGTTCCTGCCTTGTGCCCTGTGTTGGCTGGGATTGGCTCCAGCAGACCCCCGTGACCCTGTGTTTGGATTCAGCGGGTTGGAAAATGGATGGATGGATGGATAGTTTTATATTGAAATCTAACAGTATAATAATGGTACTTGGTATATTGCAGATATATTCAGTATGTGTTTATCTCTTAATCTTTGATTTTATATGTTGGTTTCTCAGAGTTACTACATAATCTCAAAACCATGAAATCAATAGTTGAAAAGTCACTGCATCAACTTAGCTTACAGTGTGAACGGAAATGGAAAGTAGCTAATTCCATTAGGGTTCCTCCCTGTGTGGATAGCGCTTTGAGTACTGAGAAAAGCACTATATAAATGTAATGAGTTATTATTATTATTATCCGTCTTTCTTAATCTTCAAATACCTCCATGCCATTAAAATAGCATTTGACCATAGTAGACACTCTTGAACCTCTGGCAAAGCTATTTAGCATGAATGGAATTGTAACAGGAGGTAATTGTGAAGAGGTTTGCAAAAAACAATGCATGCTGGTACCTGCAGTGTGTATATGAGCAGATGAATATGTCCTGCCAACCTAAGAAAGTAAATCAATACATTTTTTAAATAATTTTATTAAAATAGATAAATATTGTAGGGATATTATAATGGCTCAGAGATGTTACAGACAACCTGTATGCTGGTATGATAGAGGTTAGATGGAAATGTGAAACTCATCTAAGCAAAGAGCATATACTGTACTGTTTTAAGTGCAATTTCATCCATCCATCCATTTTCCAACCCGCTGAATCCGAACACAGGGTCACGGGGGTCTGCTGGAGCCAATCCCAGCCAACACAGGGCACAAGGCAGGGAACCAATCCCGGGCAGGGTGCCAACCCACCGCAGGACACACACAAACACACCCACACACCAAGCACACACTAGGGCCAATTTAGAATCACCAATCCACCTAACCTGCATGTCTTTGGACTGTGGGAGGAAACCGGAGCGCCCAGAGAAAACCCACGCAGACACAGGGAGAACATGCAAACTCCACGCAGGGTGGACCCGGGAAGCGAACCCGGGTCTCCCAACTGCGAGGCAGCAGCGCTACCCACTGCGCCACCGTGCCGCCAAAGTGCAATTTCACTTAATTTTAAATTTAGTGTGGTACTATAACATACTTCCATTTATAAACTCAGTTCAACATACACATTTACAAGTAAGTTATAATTAATATAAACCATAAAGATTATAGGCGATGCAGAGTGGCACGTAAAAGGACTGTTAAATGTTCAATAAAAAGTCATACATACAGCATAATACAATTAAACAAATATAATGTGTTGGTTATTTAATAATTACACTGCATTTTGGATCCTGTGTTTCATCTTTCACTAACCAGTATGGCAGGAGGCCGGAACTCCTTACCCTGCCAGGGTGCCAAGAGTGTGGAAGGACAGGGGTAGAGAGTATTTGTGGCACAGTTTCACCCCCGGGCCAATAGAGGGCAGGCCCCTTGGTTTCCAGTGGGGCCACGGGTTATAAGCATGGGAGCACAGCCCTGTTGGAACCCGTGGCCACCACCAAGGGGCACATGGACCTTTTCAGGTAACCACACTATTTGACCACACTACCGCCACACCCGGAAGTGTGGCCAGAAGAAGCTCCGGGTGCCCTATAAAAAGGGACAAGTCCCACATTTCAGGGGCCAGAGTCGGGAGGAGGGTGTGGACAAAGCCTTAGGAAGAGTGGAGGCGGAAGGACTGGCGTCAAGGAAGGGAATGGACTGTGTATAGCGTTGTTGGTGATTGGTGCACAAACTGTAAATAAACACGAGTGTTTAGTTGAACCTGTGTCCTGCCTGTCTGTGTCAGGGGTTAGGGCAGCAGTACACCCCCTAGTGGCTTACACCAGATATAAAACTAAATTAGAGAACTCTTTAGCCTTATAAAGAAAACAAAGGTAAAGCATTAAAGGGTAATGGAGAGCCAAAGCCTATCCCAGCAGTTTTGAGTACAAGGCTCAAGCCATACTTGGACAGACTGCCAGTCCATCCCAGATATACTCACCTGCAAAGAGCCTGCAAAGAGTTACTGTTTAACCTCACTTCACAAGTTTTTAGGATGTTTGACATAATCA
The DNA here is from genome assembly GCF_900747795.2 of Erpetoichthys calabaricus. Classification (NCBI taxonomy): domain Eukaryota; kingdom Metazoa; phylum Chordata; class Cladistia; order Polypteriformes; family Polypteridae; genus Erpetoichthys; species Erpetoichthys calabaricus. The sequence continues at coordinate 259,859,944 of NC_041395.2, read as the reverse complement.
GGTGTATCTGCTGAAAAACCTATCCGGAATCAACAGACTTCATGCAGACATTGACTGAGTCATTAACACAGATCACTGGGCTACTGGACCGCTGCTTCATGATGATCAGCAGTAGAAAGCACAGCCATCGTAATAGGGTCATGATGCAAACAGGAAATATTAAATGTGTGTTTGTTTTAAATCAAACCTACTGTATATCCACACTTTGTTATTTATTTTTCAGCATTTTGAAAGAATACCTTACAGAAGCTAGCTTAGCTCCATTATCTAATTACATTTACTTCCTTTGTGTTAGGCTTTACATTTTATCTTAATTAAATTTCATAATCCACAAATTTTAACATCATCTGAGGATGTAGTATACTCTCCAGGTATCTTTTATCTGGAATATTTACACATTGAAAGACTAGCTGCTCCATAACTGAAAGTGAGCATAAAGATTTAGAAGGTCAGACATGAATAAGAGTGGGATGTAGGAACATCACTGCAATAATTGTTGTGCTTGCGCAATTTATGGGGTACAGACGAATTTGGAAGTACAGGGAAATTGCTACCTTTTCTAACCTGTATTAGAGAGACAGATGCCATTTTGAAGATGTTTTATTAACTGTTCTGATTAGAATTTTACTTCTGTTTGTGCATTTGCTGTGCGATCAGTTTAGACAAGTAATTTTATTCTGAGGGTGCTTTGCAAGGTCTGTGTGACAACACAAAATTGCCATGTGCAGAACTTTCACACATACAAAATCTAAACATTACTCCACCTTACATTTTACATCAGTGCCCAATGTCCTACTCCAGCCAGATTTGACCTCTGCATACATTAAAAAAAACTCATGGTATTTTCATCTGAGGGGTACATTAGCTTACCATAATGATAATATTATGAAAATGTGTTGTTGTTCTGCATAGACTGATTGTATTTTGTACAGCTGGATTAAGCTTGTTATGTTTCCCGCTATGTAGCTCACATCAGGTGGTGACAGGCACAGCCCCTTGAGTATATAATGCAGATCCTTCACATCACAGGCTCTCTTGGTATGCTGGTAAGCATGCATTATCTGCTGGTACCCTAAAGCTCAAACAGGGAAGTGCAAATCAGTCTTGGAGTCCCTGTAGCCATGTGCTGGTTTGTATAAGGGAGGGGGGTGCGGGCTGAATGCATATACTGTACAGTTAGCCATGTGGTGGGGAACCTAATTAAAACAAAACTTAAAGAAGTCCTCCCCCTTCCAGAGTCAGATTGTAAGCAAAAAAGAGACGTCAGCGGTGTCAGATCTGTCTGTGCAGATGCTTAACACCTTTTTCTTCCATGAAGAATATAGAAATACTTTCTAAAAAGTAGCAAATGTTTTGTTATTATTATTATTATTATTTCATTATTTCACAGGGTTTAAGGTTTACTTTTGCATTGTACCCCATTCCATTACATGAAATCCTAGGTTGGTCTGCACTATCTGCTTCGTGATGTGGCCAAATGGTGACCTGCACTGTGAACTCCATTATATATATGTCTTTGTATTATTTGGCCGGTACTGTATTTTATATATGTATATATATATATATATATATATATATATATATATATACAGTATATATTTATATATATATATACAGTATATATATACTAGACAAAAAGCCCATTTCGACAACGTAAGATGAAATGGGCACGAGTTTTTGTCAGTAGTGTAAGAAGAACAAATGATAAGTAAGAAATAAATAAGAAAGTGATGTAAGTAATGATAATTAACTAAGAGGTTTGGGATATGTATGACTTTATCATGGCAAAAAATACTGTACACTTAAAAAAGACATGCTATCTATGACAATGTTTTTTGTTTGTATGCTGGAGGCCTGTCAGTATGCAACTAAAGTTGTAAAATCTCTCTGTAGACTACATTTTTTGTGAAGATACTCTCACTGTTTGGTAGTAATTTCCCTTGATGTGGCCCATCTTCAACTTGCACCTTCACATCACTCACCCGCTGAAAGTACTTAATAATAATATGTTCTTAGGTATTATTTTGAGTGTGAGGGTTGGCTATGATCGGGGCTAATATCCTACGCCTGGGCGGAAGGATTTGGGATTTCAGAATAATAATCCCGAAATGCGTAGGCTAAATCCGCCACCTGCCACGATGAAGCAAATTTTCTCTTTAGAGGCATTTGTATAAGTTGGAAGTGAGACGAACTTTGAAATGTTTAAGTCATGAATGTACCTGTTGAAGACAGTTGTATAATGCGTAGGCTAAATCCGCCGCCTGCCGCGATGTTGGGGTTGGATTTCGGTCTCGTAAGGTTTTTCGGGCAGCGGCGCAGAAGGCGACTGCGCATTCGGCTTCGGACTGACGTCAGTGAGTGTGCAGAAGGCGACTGCGCATTCGGCTTCGGACGGACGTGAGTGAGTGAGTGAGTGAGTGAGTGAGTGAGTGAGTGAGTGAGTGAGTGAGGAGGCAGGCGAATTATGTATTAAGATATATATATTGTGGCAGGCGGCTGGGGCCCATGCCCAGCCGGGACCCCTCTGCAGCATATGTTTCGGGGGAGCAAGGATGGAAGACCCAATACCTCCCTTTGGACGCTAGATGGCAGTCTCCCTGGGTTGCAGCGGTGCCTCAGACTCCCACAGGGCTTCATGGTGTTTGGAGTTTGGTGCAGCCCTGTTGGGTTCCGCAGGCACAACCAGGGGGGGTGCTGCAGTGTGAGCTACTGGGCTCTTCTGGGCAGTTATTTCGCCACACCCAGTAGTGCAGCCAGGTGTCGCCAATCAAGGATAAAGATAAAAGGAGCCAGCGACCACCACTCAGGGGCCGGAGTCGGGAGGAGTAGAACAAAGCTGCCTTGTAAGACTGGAGGAAGAAACAGCGTGTTTTTTGTGTTGGTGTTTTAGGACTGTGCTGTGGCTGGGGGACACGGGGAAGACGTGCCCTCCAGCTGAAGAAAAATAAATCTTTTTGTTTATTTTTATGTGTTCCTCCGTGTCTATCTGTGTACTTTTCCCATGATTCAGTAACAGCAGTTTTCATGTGCCAAAAATACTTCATTCAAATGACATGCTTTCTGTAACAGCTAGCAGCAACAGTAGTGTCAAACGTGACATTAGCTTTGCATAATCTGCTGGTGTACATATTCAGAACCATCTCTCCTTTTACATTTCTCTTCATGCTGTATAAAAATCAAAGGAAGAATTTACTTATTGTATCAATATCAATGTTCTATTCAGGAAAACACAAGAGTTCTCACAAAATAGGAAAAGTTTTGACATCATAATTAATCAAAAAATCAAGAGCAATACATTTCTCTGACCAGTCAGAACATGAGAAAATTATTATTAACTTTAGTATTAAGATGCATGGTTGAAAACAGGTCAGAATGGTGTTTAGATACCTCATTATTTTTAACAAGAAGAAAAGCCAAAAACACATAAAAAACAACACGATTTAAGAAGTGTCCTGGCTTTGGAGTAAGCGTAATTAGGAGAATAGGCATTGAAGTACATTGTTTCTAGTGGTATGGATAGCAGGTTTTCAATCTTCATCACTGCAATCTAGAACGATTTCACGTACAGTTCTTTCTTATCCATGAATATTTGCATCTTCTTAAAATTTGTTTATTAAATAAAGCCACCGAAGGGATTAGCAGATTTACCTTCACCAGACAGTGACTTTGAATGTGCAGAATACTAAAAAGCTTTAAATGGAATTGGACTGTCAGTTATTTGTTTCCCGTGGGTTTTCTTTTCATATTCCCATTTCCTCCCAAGTCCCCCAGACGTCTTTTTAAGCCAACTAGCCCGTTAATTTGGCCAAGGGTGAATGTGAATGAGTATTCTTTGTGTTGAACTGGCTTCCTGTCCTGGGTTTATTCCTGCATTGAACAAGTGCTGCAAGGATTACCTTTGGATCTCCCTGAACCTGTAACATGATGGACACTGATGTCTCATGGATCCAACATTTTGAGTTCAAACCTCATGCCTGGTTGTTTTCTTATCTGTGTGCATATTTATTACTTGCGTTCTTACTTCTTTACAATGCTCACTTTTGCACAGATAGTTTAGGTAATTTGTTTTGATCACCCTTTTAAATCGCTTTCATGTGATTTGTCTTCCCGTGCACCTTCTTAAACTTGCAAGCCATGCTCTGGTCTTATTTTTTTTTAACTTTATTGATTTTAAAGACTTCTTTGCAATGAGTGACTTTCAAGTCAGTCAGGCAAAAAAATGCGACATCTTATTCAATTTAGATCCGATATGCTCTACCCTACCCATTTAGAGACCAAAGAAACAAGAAGATTTAATTTGAAATAATCACTAAAAGTGAGGAGTCCAAAAGGTCAGTAGATGTTCAGCATACTTGAGTAACTGAAGGCATCATTAATAAATAGTATCAAACCCCAAAGAATTTCTGGTCTGTTCCTTGTAAGAGAAATTTGCTTTTTTCCAGTTTTAAGTAAAAAAAAAAGTATATTTTTCCAATTGTGTTATGATAGGCGGGTTAGGATTGAAGTTGAGCAAGATAATAGTATAAGTTATCAGAGCACATTTTTCATTATGCACTATGGCCTAATCAGGTATTACCCTACAAGTTACAGGATTATGAACTATTGTGAATCCAAGACTATCTGATAAAGAAATGAAGATTTTGTTCCAATAAGGTATGAGAATAGGATATTACCAGAGCCTGTGACTCATTGTGGTTGGTGCCTGAAGACATCGCTCACAATTAGAAACTTGACAGAAGTACACTTTGGATAAGCAGAATCAAAAAAATTAGTACATGTTTCCTAGTTAAATTAGTCCATGCTTCACCTTAAATGAGTAAAGATCTACTTTAATGAGGACTGACTTGCTTTCATTATCTAAAAATCTTATTGGAAGGTTGTGTTAGTAATTCTACCTCCAATTATGTAAAGATAATTCTAACTGAAAAAGTTATTAAATTCCCCCACTTAATGTAAAATGAATACATGACCAGTTAAAAACATCTTCTTTCATATTTTCCATTGTGTTGCTAAAATTGTATTCATTAGAATTACTTAGGAACGCTTTGCAATCACTTTTTTTTTTCGTCTGGCTCCTCCTGACTCACCAGTAGTAGAAAATGTTCACTTATGAGAAACTGTCCTGATGTCTAATTACGAAAGATGTCAAGCTTTTTGGGGTTCCTCCATTTTTGGCCCTCAAGATCAAAAAGGCCATTATTTAACCTTATTTTGTGCAAGAAATTACACCCTTGTGGTAAGGAATAAAGCAATAGGTGTCTTCAGCAGAAATGATCAGAAGGTCTTGAAGTTGTATGTGCCGCATCAGCTGACCTCAGGGGTTCATCTCCAATGGGATACAAGGGGTCAGACGTACTTCTTTTCACAAGAGTTTGAAAAAATGGGGATCAGTAATATAGGTGCGTAAAGTGTCATTTTATGCCATTTCGAGGTTGCTGATCACAAGTATGATAATATTTTTGATATTTGATTTTCTACTGGTGGTTCTAGTCCTGTAAGAGCCACTCCCAGAAGGTTAGAAATAATAAAGCATGAGGCATGTCATTTTAGTCTATTTCAAAGTCAGTGATTACAAATGTGGTGATATCTTTCATCTTTTATTAGGGATCTAGCTCTCTCAGAGGGTGAAAAATGATAAACTTCTATTACTATTCAGAATTTTTCAACTTTAAACATTTCAATTAAAGTGGGTAGCGCTGCTGCCTCAGAGTTAGGAGACCAGGGTTCACTTCCCAGGTCCTCCCTGCATGGAGTTTGCATGTTCTCCCCGTGTCTGCGTGGGTTTCCTCCGGGTGCTCCGGTTTCCTCCCACAGTCCAAAGACATGCAGGTTAGGTGGATTCTAAATTGTCCCTAGTGTGTGCTTGGTATGTGTGTGTGTGTGTGTGTGCCCTGCGGTGGGCTGGCGTCCTGCCCGGGGTTTGTTTCCTGCCTTGCGCCCTGAGTTGGCTGGGATTGGCTCCAGCAGACCCCCGTGACCCTGTAGTTAGGATTTAGCAGCTTGGATATTGGATGGATGGATGGATATATCTGACACAAATATTCTTGCTTATTATGTACATCTACCTCATGAAGAAAATCATTACATTTCCTAAGAGCACCATGAATGAAATCAACTTACACTAATTCAGACTTTTTAAATTTGAATAGGCCTTTGTATTGTTTAAGTTTGATTCTGAGTATGTGAATTGAGAGACAGAAAGAGATTGCATTTAAGATGCTGTGCAAGGGAAATAATGTTCTGTTATTCAAAGGAATCCTAGAGAGGAAGAGTTTATAAACTCCTTAAACGTATTTAGTACATACAAAGGTAATGAGTTTGGGTCAGTATTATAAAGTGCCACATCATCTACATTTTGTTCTCTTCCTTCGTTTAGCAATTCTCTGAGATTCTGAGCAAGGAAATGGCAAGGTGTTCAATGGCTTTTGTCATGATCTGGAAATTTCTGTTGTTATAAGTTTAATTTTTGTACCTTTTTTGGATTTATTTTTTGTTAATTATTTTATAATTTTAAAATTACAGTATGTATTTTTTCACTTCCATTTTGATCATGATGGGTGCATTTGATTTAGAAAAACAAAATAATGCTGTTTACACAGCAGCTTAATTCCATTTTTTTCACTCACATGTGACCCAAGTCTGATAATTTTTGCTGAGGTGTAATCAGCAAAAAATGGCATGAATCACAACTTTTCAGAAAGGGTTTACACTATTTTCAGAACCACTGTTTACATCCAAAATCTTGACATTTCGCTCCCACCAGTTCTAACTCCACAGGTTTCTTCTTAAACATAAGGAAGCGATAACTGCACTCAAAGCAACCTTTTCATTTTCTAGTTGTCTTCCTTGCCATTATAAGCTGACAAAGTTGTAGAAATCCTGCACTAAAGCCATATGAATTAGCACAGCAACCAGCATCTGTCTGACAAAATACTTTTTATTCATTTGTGCATGCTGGGCAGAATAAAGCCATTTTTTGCAGCAGTTTGAACATAGCCTTAAAAGACTTCTGCTTCTTCTGGTGAGAGCTTGTGGCTCGACGTGAAAAGAACAGACCGTGAAGAATAATTGGGACCAACCAGGTCACCCCTTTTAATTTCCTTTTTCTTCCCTTTTAACTGACAATTAACGCCTTCTGGTGACAAAACAAGTAGCCTCAAGGGCAGCGAAACAACACAAATAATAAGGCTCTATACAGCCATTCCTTTTAACACAAACAGTCTCCTGGGCAGCACTGGTTTGGTCGGTCTCAGTCTCAAAGGTCACTTCATCCCAGGCACACTGGCTTCTTATCTTGGGAGGACTGGAAGGGGTGGAGCTAATTGTCCTCACTGGGTGGTTTCTTGGAGCTGCGGGTAGAGAAAGAGAAGATACAGTTAGCAACAGCAAACCCTCTCATCCTGGCGGGTTATCATATACCTTGAATGAGCCAGCAAGGAGATCCTCCGTGTGACAAGCTTTATATGCAGGAAAACAATAAAAGTGGAAATGTTAAATCAGGATTCCATTGTACTTTGTTCCAAAGAATGTTTATTTTATTGTTATGATATCAATATCACCTCACGGTCATTTTGTATGAGTTTTTGCCTTTTGTGTCACGGCCATGTTGTGTTTAGCAATGAAGTCAGTTGCTAATCACATGATTACAATGTTATCACATCTGCTGTACAGGGTGGTCCACATCTAATTATGCAGATCCAGATCGTCTGGATGACTTTGATTTATGCGGGGACGATTCCAGTTTGGCACGAAGACGATTCTTCATGTCGTCAGTTAGCACACTTCTTGATGGTCTGGGATTTTTCGAGTGATTTTCTATGTATTAAACTTAATAAGTTATAGCGTAATGAAAATTGCATAATTAGATCTGGACCACCCTATATTTATGATGGAGGTGTAGCATGCTCCAGCCATTTCTTAAACAAACAACTTTGCATGCTTCCATATTCTTTTTTAGGGAGGTTTGTTCAATGAGTTTGTCTCTTTAGATTTTTTGACCACTTATGTTTGCCTTTAAAAATTAATTCACTCTTGTCTGACCTTTTTAACCCACATCTTCTGCTTTTTGTTCTCTTTCAGTCTCCCTGGTGCTCATTCTGATTATTCACAGTGTTAGCAACAACTTCTTTTTTATATATATTTGATGGACTTACATGTTATTAGCTTAGTCTCCATGCTCATTATAAGAATAATGTGATTTAAGTAGTTGTTCTGTTTCTCCATACATTGAATTCTGTTTACAAAGCCAGGCTTTTCTGTAGAGCCTAGCAGTAAACGATCTTGCATATTCATCATTGATTTTGGAGATATGGCTGATTAATTCTTTTGTGCTTCTGGTTAGTAATTTATTTTTGTATGAAATACAGGAGATTATTTGTCCTTTCAGATATGCTTTAAGTGTTTCTGAGAGAGTTCCAGTAGATATCTCTGGAGATACATTTATTGCAACAAATATATCAATTTGTGCAAAGATAAATTTAGTAAAATCTTAAAATGCTTATAACAATGGGTTAAATCACTCTCTATATTAATATTCTGACCATACATCACTGACCCTGAAACTCAGAATATCAAGTTAAATTAGTAGTGCTGCCTATTCCAAGTTACAGGGACAGTGGCATATGGTCAGGCATGTCAGTAGCACCTTATTTGCAAGATTTCATAGACAGTGTCAAATTGTTATTTATATGAAAGTAATCAATTCATGAATAATTGTGGTGCAGTGAAACAATAAAAGAACATTTCTTGAATATGGGTAGACAAAACTCTAGCCAACAATAATCCTATAAGTGATTTGAAATCGCTGAATAATCAAAATAAACTTTCATACTCAGTTAAATAGATTTTTATTTCCAATACTGGAATTAAACTACCTGTCCAATCCACTCTTTCTTGAACCTCTGCCATCTTGCCTCCTCATACTTAACTTATATTTCAGGGTCCCAGGACTCTGATATATTACACAATAATGGACACCAGCAACAAAAATGTCCTCACTGAGGTTGTTATATTAGAGAGCTACTGGAACACCAATAATCTTCTTCTTCTTTCGGCTGCTCCCGTTAGAGGTTGCCACAGGGGATCATCTTCTTCCATATCTTTCTGTCCTCTGTATCTTGTTCTGTTACACCCATCACCTGCATGTCCTCTCTCACCACATCCATAAACATTCTCTTAGGCCTTCCTCTTTTCCTCTTCCCTGGCAGCTCTATCCTTAGCATCCTTCTCCCAATATACCCAGCATCTCTCCTCTGCACATGTACAAACCAACGCAATCTCGCCTCTCTTACTTTGTCTCCCAACTGTCTAACTTGAGCTGACCCTCAAATGTACTCATTTCTAATCCTGTCCATCCTCGTCACACCCAGTGCGAATCTTAGCATCTTTAACTCTGCTACCTCCAGCTCTGTCTCCTGCTTTCTAGTCAGTGCCACCGTCTCCAACCCATATAACATAGCTGGTCTCACTACTGTCCTGTACACCTTCCCTTTCACTCTTGCTGATACCCTTCTGTCACAAATTACTCCTGTCACTTTTCTCCACCCATTCCACCCTGCCTACACTCTCTTTTTCACCTCTCTTCCACAATCCCACGTTACTCTAGTGTTGATCCCAAGTATTTAAACTATTCCACCTTCGCCAACTCTACTCCCTTCATCCTCACCATTCCACTGACCTCCCTCTGATTTACACACATGTATTCTGTCTTGTTCCTACTGACCTTCATTTCTCTCCTCTCTAGAGCATATCTTCACCTCTCGTCTCGTCAACCTGCTCCCTACTATCACTACAGATCACAATGTCATCAGCAAACAGCATAGTCCACGGGGACTCCTGTCTAATCTCGTCTGTCAACCTGTCCATCACCATTGCAAATAAGAAAGGGCTCAGAGCCAATCCCTGATGTAATCCCACCTCCACCTTGAATGCATCCGTCACTCCTACCAGAGACCTCGCCACTGTCACACTTCCCTCGTACATATCCTGTACAACTCTTACATACTTCTCTGCCACTCCCGACTTCCTCATACAATACCACAACTCCTCTCGAGGCACCCTGTCATATGCTTTCTCCAGGTCCACAAAGACGCAATGCAACTCCTTCTGGCCTTCTCTCTACTTCTCCATCAACACCCTCAGAGCAAACAGTGCATCTGTGCTGCTCTTTCTTGGCATAAAACCATACTGCTGCTCACTAATCATCACCTCACTTCTTAACTTAGCTTCCACTACTCTTTCCCATAACTTCATGCTGTGGCTCATCAATTTTATCCCCCTGTAGTTACTACAGTCCTGCACATCCCCCTTATTCTTAAATATTGGCACCAATACACTTCTCCACTCCTCAGACATCCTCTCACTTTCCAAGATTCCATTAAACAATCTGGTTAAAAACTCCACTGCCATCTTTTCTGAACACCTCCATGCTTCCACAGGTATGTCATCTGGACTAACGGCTTTTCCATTCTTCATCCTCTTCATAGCTGTCCTTACTTCCTCTTTGCTAATCCATTGCACTTCCTGATTCACTATCTCCACATCAGCCAACCTCTTCTCTCTCTCGTTCTCTTTATTCTTAAGCCTCTCAAAATACTCTTTCCATCTGCTCAACACACTCTCCTCGCTTGTGAGTACGTCTCCATCTTTATCTTTTATTACCCTAACCTGCTGCACATCTTTCCCAGCTCGGTCCTTCTGTCTAGCCAATCGGTACAGGTCCTTTTCTCCCTCTTTAGTGTCCAACCTCTCATACAACTCATCATACGCTTTTTCTTTAGCCTTCGCCACCTCTCTCTTTACCTTGCGCCTTATCTCCTTGTACTCTTGTCTTTCTTTCTGCATCTCTCTGACTATCCCACTTCTTCTTTGCCATCCTCTTCCTCTGTATACTCTCCTGTACTTCCCCATTCCACCCCCAGGTTTTCTTTTCCTCCTTCCTCTGTCCAGATGTCACACCAAGCACCCTTCTTGCTGTCACCCTTACTACATCTGCTGTAGTTTCCCAACTGTCTGTTAATTCTTCACTACCACCCAGTGCCTGTCTCACCTTCTCTCTAAACTCAATCTTGCAGTCTTCCTTTTTCAACTTCCACCATTTGATGCTTGGCTCTGCACTCACTCTTCCTCTTCTTGATCTCCAACGTCATCCTACAGACCATCATCCTATGCTCCTTAATTACACTTTCCCCTGCCACCACTTTGCAGTCTTCAATCTCCTTCAGATTGACTCTTCTGCATAGGATGTAATCTACCTGAGTGCATCTTCCTCCACTCTTGTACGTCACCGTATGTTCCTCCTTCTTCTTAAAATATGTATTCACCACAGCCATGTCCATCCTTTTGACAAAATCCACTATCCTCTGACCTTCTTCATTTCTCTCCTTGACACCATACCTACCCATTACCTCCTCATTTCCTCTGTTCCCTTCACCAACATGTCCATTGAAATCTGCTCCAATCACCACTTTCTGTCCCTTGAGTACAGTGTTCACCACTTCATCCAACTCACTCCAAAAATCTTCTTTCTCATCCATTGCACACCCAACTTGCAGGGCATATTCACTAACAACATTCATCATCACATCTTCAATTTCCAGCTTCATAATCATTACTCTGTCTGACACTCTTTTCACCTCCAGAACACTCTTGACATACTGTTCCTTCAGAATAACCCCTACTTCATTTCTCCTCCCATCCACACCATGATAGAACAATTTGAATCCACCTCCGATCCACCTGGCCTTACTCCCCTTCCATTTAGTCTCTTACATGCTCAATATATCAACCTTCCTTCTCTCCATCATATCTGCTAACTCTCTCCCCTTACCAGTCATACTGCCAACATTCAAAGTTCCTACTCTCAGTTCTACTCTCTTTACCTTCCTCCTCTCCTCCTGCCTCCAGACACGTCTCCTCCCTCTTCTTCTCCTCCTTCTTTTTCGGCCAACAGTAGCCCAATTTCCACCAGAACCCTGTTGACTAACAGTACTGGTGGTGGTCGTTGTTAACCCGGGGCTCAACCGATCCAGTATGGAAATTTGTATTGTTGTCCGCATATTGATTTGGCAAAATTTTACACCAGATGCCCTTCCTGACATAACCCTCCCCATTTATCCGGGCTTGGGACCGGCACGAAGAAACACACTGGTTTGTGCATCCCCTGTAGCTGGGTTACACACCAAGCAAGCACACACCAGGGCCAATTTAGAATCACCAAACCACCTAACCTGCATGTCTTTGGAGAGTGGGAGGAAACCGGAGCAAACCCACGCAGACATGGGGAGAACATGCAGACTCCACGCATGGAGGACCCAGGAAGCAAACCCGGGTCTCCTTACTGCGAGGAAGCAGTGCTACCACTGCGCCACTGTGCCGCCTGAAATGCATTATTTTCTGTTCCTAAAATAAATTAGACAACATTGATATCCACAGATATTGTTGTTTTTCATTTATGTTAATTAGTTTCTACTCTGTTTTGATGTTGTTTAACAAATCTGTATCCTCATACGTGACAGTTCTTTATTTAGTGAGTGATATAATTTATTCTTGCATTTTGCTTTGTAGTTTGTAAAACTGTATAGTATTTCTGTGGTGACAATGATAGATTGGCCATCTAGCCCTGTGAAGAAGATTACATCTGTTCTGTTTTGTGTGTTGTATTTACCCCATTTTTGGCACCCATTGCATGCCCAACTTTCCTGGAAGGGGGTTTCTGTCTGAACTGGGCTTTCCTAGATATATTCCATTTTTTTCCTATATGTTTTTTTTGGGAGTTTTTTTCTCGTCTTCTTAGTGAGTCAAGGGTGGGGGGATATCAACAAACAGGACCTGTTAAACCTCATTGAGGCTTTCAGTGTGTGATTTTGGGTTAAACAAGAAATTTAATTGTTGTTGTACAGTAATTATTGAATAAACCAAACCACAAAAATCCTCTGATGATATGCTGTAACTAATCATTTTATTATAGTATCAACATAAGCTGAGGTGATAAATAACATAGTATTAACATAGAAAAAAAATATGTTTATAATATCAAATAATGATATTTGCTAGACACTAACATTACTATAGTGCTATGATAATAATAATAGTATTATTAGGAAGTCTCACAAGTGTCTAAGATACTAACTAAAAATTGTCTTACAAAAAAAAATGCTTATCTGTCAAGAAAATAATGTCTACTGTCTATTTTAATATGGACTTAATTTTATTTTAATACATTTTCCACATTGACTTTTTAAGGCCTTGTCAGCTTCCTTAGGTGTTTTAAACATCAATGTCTGATCTATGATCTTTATTTTGAATGCAAGAGGCTATAATGAATTAGTGACTTACGTAGTTGTTTGCTTGATGTCACTATAAGGTGCTCTTTTACTGCCAAAGTAAAGCAACTTTATGATGAAATCTCAAGCATTTCAAATCCAAGACTCTGTAAAAAAAAAAAAAAAAAAAAAATTGACTGTCTAGATTAACTAAGACCATCATATATGCAGACAAGACAGTGTATATTCACAACATGCATCATAAAACATACATGCAAGTCAATTGTTTTCAATAGGCCTTCGTCATCAAGTCCTTCACACTTATTATTTGACCTGACAGTGAAGCTGTGCATTGGACACACATATGGCTGCGTAAAGCTGATAAGCAGTTAAACTGTGCCACTCCCCTACACGGTGTCCACTTTAGGACATCATCATTTTTCACTTCTCCAGTCATCATCAGTATTACTCCATATTATATATCGGTAGTCTCATCACTTGCCGTACATCAGTACTCAGTAGTTGCTCATCATGAACCACTACTCGCTTATCGTTTATCGCGCCATAACTCATCAGTACTGAGGTTTCGCTCATCAGGTGTCAGTTGTTACTTTTCATTTTCTGTCTTTTTTTTATCAGAGCCAATCAGCATGGTGGCGACGACAGGGACCGTGCAGAATGTAGATTAATACCCAATCTCCCCCATCCAACTAGCAAATATAGTTGACACCTAACTTTAGGCTGTATTTTTACTGACTTAGTAAATAACTTAATGTGGGGGCTGTTTTTGATGTATAATCTTCTTGTTTCAAAATGTAAAATGAGAGTGTTTTTCACAGAAAAAAATCAATTTAAAGAGATAGCTGTCTTGTGACAAGAATCAAACATTATGTGGCAATTGTGTTTCATTTAACAAAAACAATGAAAGTGTTCTGCCTGAGACACACTGGTTAAGCTTTGATTCGGGGCCATTTTAATATTGTTTTTGTACATTTGTGTTACACATAATCCCATCCATATTGCAGTCATATTCTAATGATATTTATTATTAGTGTTCCAAATCCTCAGTGTAATAAATTACCCATAACAGGAGTCTGTTCTGGCTCTCCTCAAAGCATATCAAAATAGTTTTCACAATACTGCATTATTACCATTTTCCTTTTGCATTACTACTACTTTCTAGCAACAGTAATATAATAATAGGGAAACATCTAAAACTGGCCTTTTTGTGAGCTGGGTTTTGTAAATTACTGCTGCATTTGTAGCTTGGGGTCCTTGAATCAGTGCAAATATATTTGGAACATTTGGAGGTTGTCCTTAAGTTGATTACATTTGGCTTTATGCTACTAATGCATAAACCTGTCAAAACAGCTGCTCTATATTTCTGATAGCACAATGAATTGTGTCCTAAGGACAATTTGATAGATCTGTTCTAAAATGTTAAATACATCTGAGGCAGACAGCCTGGTCTTTAAAACAAAACATTACTTGCTATACTGAGGCTGATTTCATATCTACATTAATGCCACCTCCAAATTATTGTTGTCAGGCCTCTCTTCTGTCAGAGGTTATCTTATCCCAAGAAACGGCACACTGTGACAATATAATCACCACTTGGTACAAAAATCTTTTTTTCTCTGTGTATATCCTGTGGCTGTTGATTTTCATTACAGCTAGATTTTAAAGGACAGAGCATAATTCTTCATGTGGCGATAAACGTTGGATGTCTTAGACCAAAAAATAATGTAAATGCAGAGAAACAAACAGGTGTAAATAGGCAAACTATGTGATGAAGCTAGTGATTTGGCAAAAACACAATTAGGTAGCACCACTTGTCAGAAATGGAAAGGATTTTGACTTTGAGATACCTAGTTTTAATTACTTTTATGTAATAAGTCATTTTAATAAAGTATCTATCTATCTATCTATCTATCTATCTATCTATCTATCTATCTATCTATCTATCTATCTATCTATCTATCTATCTATCTATCTGTAGCTTGAAAATGAATAAATAACAACTGTAGATAGATAGATAGATAGATCTTTGTCTCCAGGTGGTATAAATACATACATAGGTAAATAAATAAATATACACACACCCACTTTGGTGTGAACACAAACCAGAATGACTATAAAGCAAGAAAATTCAAAAGAAAGAAAATTTCTGACGTGGCTATCACAGTCCCAGTGAGGCATTATGCAGATGTATTGTTGTTGGTATAAAGGAACTTCAGTAGCGTTTCTTGACACACTTCTGCTGAATAATTTGTTGTCTGAAAGTATTCTTTAAAGTACTCTTTAATAAATGTGGACTGAAGGATACCCTCAAATCAGAGAAATGCAATCAATGAGGGGAATAGTGAGAGAAATTTAGTGAGTGCAGCAGGAATTAAAATCTTGAATCAATTAAGTGTTGAGAGATTATGGAATGAAACTTGAGAGTACACTGTCCAGAAACAGCATGAGTGCTTACTAGCACAGGTGCTTATTTGTGTCTATTTTCCATCTTGTTTAAAAGCATGAAGCATTGTATTAACAAATTCTAAGAGGTATATTAATAGTTCCAAAAGAAAAGGCTGCTTTCAGCATCAAACAGTTTTGTCAAAATCAATCTTCTGGATGTAGAAGGAAAGATCTTTTTCAGTGTGTTGGACCCAGAGACTCTAAAGCTACCTGAAGAAGAACATTTCTTTGACACATCAGTTCAAAAAGCGGCCATAGTAGGCTTCTCAGGATGCTTAGAACATAACAATGTCATATGGCATCAAATCCTGGCTGCTAAAAGAGAAGAATGAGATCTACACATTTTATTCCTAGACCTAGACAATACCACTGGATCAGTGCCACACACTCTTCTTTGTATGGCATTCAGATTTTTTCAGGTGCCTGTGACCATAACAAATCTTGTTGAACACTATTTTGAACACTTGCTGTTTTGCTTGTCAATTTCATACTTCACCACAAAATGGCAGTTATTGGAAGTAGGTGTAATGATGGAGTGTACCATTTCTCCATTGGCCTTTATTATGGCAATGAAATTGATTAGTAGAGCCTCTATGTGGGTGGTGGGAGGAGAATGTCAGCAGTTACCACCTTATGTGCCTATATGGGCGACATCACAGCCCTGACCACAACTGTCCCATGCACCAAGAGACTACTTGAGAAGTTCCATCACAACATCATATGGGCTACGATGAAACTCAAACTGAACAGATGTAGAAGCATCTCCATTTTGAAAAGAAAGATCACAGAACGGAGATTCAATATTGATGGATTATCAGTGCTGACAGTCTTAAAGATGCCAGTAAAGACTTTGGGATGATGGTACAATGCAAAGCTCACAAACACCGAGCAGGCTGAAAAGCTGAAAGAGAACATCGTTAAGTACATGGTCAACATAAGTGTGGTGATTCCAGTTTTGTGTAATCCTATGAATTAGGTAGCTTATGACAGTGTATGAAATTACCATCAATAAAGTAAAAAAAATAGGAATTATAATTAGCTTATACTTGAAACAATCTTAGAACATTAAGAAAAAAAACTGTGTTATATTATGTAAGATTAAAATTGGCAATATATTGGGACAGACATATAAGAAGATTGTTCAGAACGTTATATACAATTAGGAGTGCAGGTAGTCCCCAAGTTACGAACATCCAAAATACGACTTACAAACGGGGCCACAGCTGCTTCTTCATCTGTCTGGGGGACGAGACACAGGTTCCTCAGTAACTGCCGATCCGTCATCTTCGGCCTGGGGATGCTGCAAGCGGTGGCTGGAGGGGGCGATTTTGCTGCTCGTGCAATGTAGTGTCCCTCGAGTGGCTCTGGTTGATGAATGGGGAGGTGGGATCCACACCTCATTCATTCTTAGTGGGCAGCTGGGTGCGCGGCAAGCGGTGACCCTGGGTCCTTAGTCGCCAGGGCCACAGCTACTGCTCGTGTGCAGGATGGAAGGCTTGATGGGGCGGTTTGCTGCCCGCCCACCACGCCGCCACAGCTACTGCTCCTGACTGCCCCGTTCGCTCTCAGTGGGCGGCTGGTGATGCTGCAAGCGGTGACCCGGTTGTGGCTGAATGGAGGCCATTGAGGGTGAATGGGGCGCCGGGAGGCAGCATTGTATAGTGTGCCTCGGGTGGCTGTCTGTTGAATGGGGGCGGTGGTGGGTGATTCACTACCCACCTTTGGCCACACCCTGTTCATTCTTGGTGGGCAGACACTGTAGGCAGCATACTGTATGCAAGTGGAGGTGACTGTGTGGTGGATCGCCCCTCGCCGCCGGCCACACCCTGTTCATTCTTGGTGGGCAGACACTGCAGGCAGCATACTGTATGCAAGTGGAGGTGACTGTGTGGTGGATCGCCCCTCGCCGCCCCCATTCATTCTCAATGGCAAACCTGCTTGTACTGTTACGTACATAGCAGGAAGTTGTCTCTTATCAGTACACCAGACGTGTTGATGACTGGTGCCTTCCTGCTGTGATAGCTGTACAGTGCTGTGCAGAAGAGCTCATCTTAACCTTTTGTCTTCACCCTTCAACAATGTCTCTGAAACACAAATCTGATGCAAGTGCTGGTGATACAGTAAAGAAGAGAAAAACCATCACCATGGAAAATAAAGTAGAAATAATGAAAAGTTCAGAGAGAGGTGAAACTCCATCATTCATTGGCAGAGCACTTGGTTACAGTCGGTCAACAATAGCATTTATTAAAATAATGTACCTGTTCCGACTTGCATACAAATTCAACTTAAGTACAAACATACAGTCCCTATCTCGTACGTAACCAGGGGATTGCCTGTATTTTAAAATCAAGCTTAAAGGACAAAGGCATAACGCATAACGATACCAACACTATTGTAATATGTTCAGTTTTTTTTTTTGTTGTGAAAATTCTTGCTACTACATTTTGGAAAAAAGAAGAGGAGTTAGATCTTTTTAGGTAATTCTGTTAGAAGTGCATTGTGATAATCTAGACGGCTAAAGAGAAAAGTGTATATTAAGCCAATATCACATTACACAACCTCTAGTAGGAAGGGAATGTTAGATTTGATGACTGAAGTTGCTGATCTTGTCATTTACTTGACTGAAAATCACTGAGCATGTCGAATTTAGTGACTGCATGATGACTTTCCAGCACAATAGTGCTTGCCCATTTTTCTGACAGCAAACAGAAAAGCCGCCTGATGAAGCTGGGACTGTATGAAGGGTTAACAGGTAAGCTACAATGTCTGTCCTTTTTTTCTTGATGTAGAACACAAGACATCAGACAGATAAACTTCTCTTCTGTTTGTGAGGTCCAAAACACTCATGTTCCGAATTCCTTGTCCCAGCATTCTATGCATTGTATTTTCTGGGAGAGCATTCATTGTTTGTCAGGTCTCATGCACACATAGCCTGTATGTACGACTAATGACAAAAATCAAACCTGTTTGATTTTGTCGGGATGAGTGACAGACTAGTCTGGATAAGTCTTCATGGGGACGTGTCGCTGACTACCTGCAACTCGCTAAAATTATGTAAATGAAGGCTATGACTGATAATCTCTGGAAAATTCATCTAACATGACATGGCCTTTAGCTTTTCAGCATCTTGTAGTGATAGAAGAGATCTTACTCTTGCTATGTTTATTAAGTGAAAGAATGCAGTCTTAGTAATATGTTTAATGTGTGATTTAAAATTTAACTCTAAACCCATAGTGAAACCCCCAGGAGTTTTCCCCATTTCAGAGTGCCCCCTGCATACCACATTCAATAAAGAGGTCACTTGTGAATGTAAAGTGGCCTGTTATGAGTGTCAGTGTACCTAAAGCCCAGAGCAGCCTGGATAACCAATTGATCCTGCAGACGGATTAAGTGGGTGAGATATTGGATGGAGA
Organism: Erpetoichthys calabaricus; assembly: GCF_900747795.2. Lineage (NCBI taxonomy): Eukaryota > Metazoa > Chordata > Cladistia > Polypteriformes > Polypteridae > Erpetoichthys > Erpetoichthys calabaricus. The sequence continues at coordinate 259,840,803 of NC_041395.2, read as the reverse complement.
GCCCTTCCATACTATACTGTACAGTGTATGAAAAACCTAATCTCACTATTCATGTTAAATGTTTTAAATACTTATTTCAGGTGGTTATTCACTCTAGCCACATATGCTTAAACTCTTACATAGTAAATTTATTGGTTTCTCTTTTTCTCTTCCCTTTTTTTTAATAAAACATGACTTTGATTGCAATGGGCCTTTGGGGAAATTATCAGATCTGTGCACTGTCATGTTGTCCCTCTTCATAAGCTGCCAGTATTTGGAGTTTCATGATCATATTTGTGCTCAAAGCAAAAGCTCACATCTGTGCAAGAGGGGCTTCATCTAGGCCAACCAGACGATATCATATCTTGCAGTGCTGTCCACCTGGGCCTTTATTCAGATGACATTTCCACCTTTAATTTAGCTCTGTGTTTAATATGGGATTTCTCAGTCAGCACAGTTAGAAATATCTGACCATGTGCATTTTAATTCTGTGCTATTTGTGGGTTAGTAGATGAACAGATGGAGTATAGCTCACACTACATGTTCATTGTACTGTAATTATTTGTTTTAATTCCCTTGTAAGTAGCTCCTGAATTAGGTGAACAAATCAGAGAAGTCATCAGTGCAAAACCAAGCATAGTTGTCCTCCCCATTAAGTGCCATAATCTATAAACAACAGGCTCCTGGTGCACATTGTGCAGACCACCCAGTCACTGTTCATTAAAGAAAAGAGATTAAGCCAGGTCCTGTGCCAGCCCCACATCACTAAACCAGATTAACCATTAAACATAATTGTTCTATTATTCTTAAGACTCTCTTTCATATAACAGGTTTTCCAAATCTGAAACCTATGGCTTCTCTAGGAGCCTCCTATCCATTAAGTTACCTGAGTAAAGGTTTATATTATACACGCTTTTTACAAAGGGGAAGGTCAACCTGATAGGTCAAAGAATGTAATGCTGGGCTTTATATTTTTCTTTCAGACTACTGCCGTTAGCAGAACATTAAAAAAAAAAAAAATATTCAAGAGAAAAGGCTGGAGACATCAATGTTTTGCTGAGCTCACCTCAGAAACAGCAAAAAGGAAAACACTGAAGCTCGAAGCAAATTAAATACAATATGCAAAGCAGACTTTTTATCAGCACTCATCAGCTCTAAAGGAACCATTGTTAACCAGGATTCTTTATTTGTTTTCTGCCATTGTGCATCTAAGCACTGCTGATAATTAAATGGTGTCCTTCAAAGTATGAGTTGCGGTGAAAGTCAAATGTTTCTGCTGATATATTCTGCCAGTCTCATTCTCATATGCACAACAGAACTAGAGGAAGTGTTCATTTACACTGAGCAACGATCTTTGAAACCATACAACATATCTGCTGTATGGTAGATATAATATTGGAAGGATATTATGTTGTGGGAAGTGTTCCTCAACTGACTGTTTAAAAAACATGTTTTAGGAACATAAGAATGTATTTAATATTGTGTTTGAAAACACATTCAACTTTGTAGTTTTGGGTTAGCAAAACTGTGTATTTCAATATAGAGCAAATGAGTAAAATATTTTCTCATTTCCTAGATTATCACATACTGCGGTGGGTTGGCACCCTGCCCGGGATTGGTTCCTGCCTTGTGCCCTGTGTTGGCTGGGATTGGCTCCAGCAGACCCCCGTGACCCTGTGTTCGGATTCAGCAGGTTGGAAAATGGATGGATAGATTATCACATATTTAAAAGTTAAAGGTTATTTTTCTTCTAAAAAGGAAAGATGGCAAAAGACCTAACATTTGGGCTCTAAGAACAGGTAGCATATATAGGAGTTGAAAGAGGAAAGAAAGGTCAGGGCAGATGAAAGAAGAAAAGGTGAGGGTACGTGTGAAAAAGCTACCATTAGAGAAGATGAAGAGTCAGATTAAAGCGGTTTCATTCTCCTAGTTCATTTGCTATGTTGCAAATCATGGGACATCTCGTTACTTTGTTTTGATTTTCAGTTAGCTCGGTTGCATTACATACAGCAAACTTTTAAGCAAATTAAACATATCAATAAACAGCTCTTATTGGGCAATTTTTTTTTTCCTGGAAAAAATATAACAGAGGGTCAACAACAGTTGTGTTTGTTTCAGTTTTATGACAGAACACAGATCAGCTAAGTGTCATTTCACTACATGTTTGCGAATTTACTCTCCAGTAGCCACCATATGAATGTAACCTCAATTTAGTTTATCTCAGGTCACATGTTTACGGCCTGAGCACTTCTCAGTATTTTTTAATAATGTTAAATTTGGAATGTTTGATTTACATTTGCTACACACAGCATATCAAAGGTAGTGTGGCTCGTTTTCCATATCACACCTGTAACAGGATTGCATTGAGAGGACGCCCCAGTGCACATATCACTTTCACAGTGTAAGATTAGGATGTTTGATCATCAGTCTCACAAGGCCATGCTATTCACTTTTCACCGCCTCTGTATGTCTTTTGATAGTCCTGATCAGAAGTTAATTTTATACTATTTTTTGCCATCTTTCTCTTCCAACTGCTTTGCGACTATGTGCTTGAGGCTCTGAGTCTGGTCTGACTGACTGGGTAATTGTGCAAATTGTTTTATGTGAATTGTGTCACAGTTGTACCTTTGTAGGCATGTATTTGTACCCTGTGGAATGAGCCCTGGACACAGATGGACGGACATCATGTTAAAGTCACCCAACACACATTTATTTACAATATTTACAAGTCTTAAAGTTGCACAAGCCCCAGTGCCACAGCACCAATCACCCCAGTCCAGGCCAACACCACAGTATGCCTTTCTTCAGACCGCCTCCTTCTCTCTCTTCACAGACCTTGTCCTCTTCCACCCGACTCTAGCCACTCTGTGAAGGGAGGCGGCCCCTTTTATATGCACCCAGATGTGCTCCAGGTGCTTCCTGGCAATCTCCCACCGGCACTGCCCAGTGTGGCGGAAGTGCCAGCTGCATACCCGGAAGCACTCCGGGTGTCCCCACTGATCTTCCCCCTAGCACTTCCTGGTGTGTCGGAAGTGCTGGGGTCCAGGGCTCTCCAGGCATGGGGGCGCCCCCTGGCAGCGACCACAGGCCCCTACAGGGTTGAGCTTCCCGGCTCTGTACCCGTGGCCCCCAAAGGAACCAGGGCGGTCGCCCCCTCGTGGTCTGGAGGAGGCATAAGCCCTCCTCTCGGTCTTCCTGGGCGTCCCGGCTGGGTACCACCCCCAGCCAGGTGCCACGATCCTTTTATTGTTTGTAATGCTCTATGTTAACCCTCCACTCATTATGCTGTGATTGAGATTCCCCAATAACAGACAGTAGGCGCTCAGCACCACAACACACACAATTGCACCAGTAATGCATAGAATATCATGTAGTTAGATCGACCCAGCTTCGGATCACATTCATACCTAAGGCAAACTGTTCCAGGGTTTGCATTGTACCACACTGAGACCACCCTTTCTAATGAGTCTTGGTCTGGTTGTTTTCGTGTGCGAGCTACCTAAATGAATTGGACTTTCAAAAAAATCACACCAGAGTCTGAAAAAACCACACCAAAAGAGCTAGGTGTGAAATGCCTTAAAACGTTAGTTGGTCAATGAGTCCTGGAGATCCTAGTCTCAGAATGAGCTTAGCTTCTTCTGTTTTTCTTTGCAAAAGTGTCTTTGAAGCCCCGTGAAAGAACACAAAGAGAGAGAGAGATCAATGTGGCTATGATGAAGGGATATGAAGTATTCTGCAATAGGATTTGTAAGGTCTTTGATTTTAATGATTCAAATTTGATCCCTGAAATGATCTGCAAGCTGTTTCCCTGTTTCACTTATAAAGATGGCTGGACACTTCCTACTAAAAATGCAGTAAATAAGATTTTTAGCCTGGCATGAGGCCCATTGTTTAATATTGAATTTATTAGAGGGACCAGATACAAGGTTGGTGACATATTGGCAAGTGACACAGTGGCTCCTGTTACTGCTCAAATTGCCTAGTGAGGAATGTGGCTCTCCTCTGTGAAGTGAGCTGTGGAGGAGAAGTATGAATAAATTAGGTGATCGATTGAAGAAGATAAATGGAAAGTTAGGAAAAAAGGCTATTGTGGAAGGATCAGTCTGCAAAATTGAGAAATTTTGTTTGATGACCTGTGTGGTGGTTAGAATGGTATTGTGGAAAGGGAAGACCAGTGGGATGCGGGGGATGTGGGAGGGGATCGGGTCCTATTAGAGTTGATGTTATGAGATCTTCATCTGGATTGATTGAGGGCTCTGTCCACAATATAAAAAGAAACAATGGAGAAACTCCTCATTCTGAGTGCTTCATTACAGAAGTCACCTCGGCACTGCAGGGGTGACAGAGTCTAAGGAACTGTGAAAGAGGTGGTTAGTTTTTAGTATGCCAGGGATATTCCACAGACATGGGGAGAACATGCATGCTGCAAAAATGACCCAGGACACTTTTTGTGTCACCCCATTATTAAGAGATGAGGGCCAGGATTATTGAAAAAGACATACAGTGAAAATGAAGTTACAGTAAGTGTTTCTGTACATGTAATACAAGCAGTGATGGTTGTTTTATCAATTGTACCCCTTGGATTAGAATGTACTGTTTTCAAGCCTTCAACAGTATTGGATTGATTCAAGGGCAACAATATTAATGGCATTTTGACTAACTTTGTGCACCATGTAACACACTGGAAGTTGGGAAATGTGTGAAAAGCGTTTTAGTTATGTATGACTTCGAGCAAGATACTCTGTATTTTGAATCTGGGTGCACTCCAAAATTAATATATTTGGGGTTTGTGATATCCACAGTGAGATGAGTAAAGTTTTTAAACCAATATTAATATAAGGTACAGAAGATGTAGTAATGCCAGAGTAACAGAAGTAGTAGGAGTAGTGGTGACATTGGGATTAAAAGACAAGTTTTTATTTGGTGGTGCACCCTGTGTACCCTACAGCAGTCTTTTGTAAGATAGTTTTCAGTGAAGTCAAATGTACTAGGAAATTCATGTGTTTACTGGGATATTTCTCATTGGTTTATTACAGGGGTGTCCAATATTCAAAATGAATGAAAAATGATAGGCTAACTCTTTGTCTTGAGCCTATTAGTTAAAGGGAAATCCAAGTTCCAGAGCACTTAAATAGACAATACACTAACTTAAAGTTGTTAATAGTTTACATACCTATATACACATATCTTTTAAAATAATCTATAGTACAAAGATTCATAAACTTGAGTTAAAATGGAATTGAAGTCACTAACAGAAGACCCAACTAATGAAAGATTTGGCCAGTTGTTTGAGAGGGTCATTGTCCTTGGAACTGGCAAATCTAGCCAGTTGGTCTCCTTCCCCTTCTAGTTTGTATAAGGAGAACCCCTTGGAGGTCGGAGGACAAATTTGTGGGTGCCTGTTTTTAAATGTGTCAATTGGATTGACAATCCATGAACGTGTCAATCCATAAACACATTTATGGATTGACACATTCAAGAGGAGAGATGTTAGCCCCTGCGGCCCTGATTACAGCATAAGTAATCCCCCAAGAATGGGAGATGAAGGATGAAACAGCTTTTAAATGAAGGTGTTATACAGTGTGTGTGATGGCAAATAATCTTCCTTTGTGTCAGAATGAAGCCATAGCTCTGAATGGATGTGCAGCTCACAGATGATATAAATGATCAGAGTTTGTGACACTAAAGTTATCTATATTTTCCCCAGGTATGCCGTTAATTGGAATATTTCATTTTATTGTCCTTCTGAATGTTTAGAGTAATAGGAATTTGTATTACTATAACTTTGTTTACATATAACCATTGATTTCTCTTTTATAGTCAATTTACATTGACATTTGGTTTTATGTATTTAAATGCGGAAAGATTATCTGCTTTCCTTTTACCATTTTATAGCTGTAAATCTGTGTAAGTACTCTGCGCAACACTTACCGAAGAGTGCGATATGAAAATCAATATAATTTAATTGATTTATGCTAGTGATTTTACTACTTTAGGTTGGAGGCAAAAATCTTTAAACATGGAAGGGATTTGACAGGTATTTATTTCTTATTGCTTTTAAAAAAGATAAGATTCCTAACCCCTTTCCTGCCTGGGAGCTGTCATTACCACTGTTTCCTTCCCATTTATCAAGTGCCCCCCTTCCCCCCACTCAATAAACTGCCAGTTCACTGCCCACACAGAGCAGTGACAGCTACGTGACTTCTGATATATAGAGACCCACCAGTGCAGCACAAATAGCCCCTTCACAAGACATGGCCAAAACAGAATATGCTCTTGTCTTAGTGGTTTGTAGGCCAAATTGTACAGTATCAGGATTTACATAGCCAGACAAGAAAGCCAGTGTGTTAGAAGATCTGTTTTCAAATTATGGAAACATTTGACTGTATAATTAAGCAGTGTAAGCAGTTTACTCTGTTTAAAACACTGTATGAGGTCAATTTTATTTATTTATTTATTTGCTTCTTACATTAGAGCTTTGTGCCTGAATACAAACAATGAACACTTCCCTCGATTTAGTTAGATGTAGATGAGGCTGGACTTGCTCAAGACATTAGTCTACTTAGGATTAAAAAATAGATAGTAGCACTATCTATCTATCTATCTATCTATCTATCTATCTATCTATCTATCTATCTATCTATCTATCTATCTATCTATCTATCTATCTATCTATCTATCTATCTATCTATCTATCTATCTATCCGAAGTACACAGTATTTATTTGCATAATATATTTCCAGATGGTTTGAACACTGGGGTTTTCACATTATCTGTTTTTTTCTGCCCCCATCCAACATCCCAGAGACTTGCATGTTAGGTAAACCGACACCTGTAAATTTGCCTAATACAAGTGTGTGTGTGTGTGTGTTAGTATGACTATGATAACCCAGTGCCCCATCTAGGGTTGGCTCCTACCTTACACCCAAAACTGCAAGGGTAGGCTGTGGCACCCAGCAATTCAGAATTGAATTAAATTCTGCACAGGTCATCCACCTGAAGCTAAGCAGGTTCAGGCCTGACCAATGCTTAGTTGGGAGACCATCCAAGAAAAGGGTTGCTGCTGGAAGAGGTGTTGGTGAGGCCTGTGGTTTATGTGTGGATCCCCATGCCCCAGTGCAGTGAGGAGGACAATATGCTGTAAATATGGCGTTGTCCTTCAGATAAGACACAAAACTGAGGTCCTGACTCTCTGTGGTCATTAAAGATCCCTGGGCATATATTGAATACAGTAGGGTTTATTCTGATGTCCTGGTTAAATTGCCCATCACAGCCTGGTCATTATGACCGCCTAATCATCCTCCTCTCTAATTTTCTATCTCTCTCACACCTTCATCACCTAATGGCTAATGTGTGGTGAGCGTATTGGCACAATAATGGCTGCTGTAGCATCATCTAGATGGATGCTACACATTGGTGGCGGTTGAAGTTTTTCCTCTCTGTTTATGTAAAGCATTTTGAGTAGTGAGAAAAGCAATATATGCTTGTAATTTATTATTATCAGAATGTCTCTTCCTGTTTTCAAGCTTTGCACAAGGGCAGCTGGATTTCTTATGTCCATTTGTGTTGTGTGTGCTTCATTTTGTCGTCTTTGTGCTGAACATTGTAAAAGTCTTACTTCATTTAAAGCCTTGTCCTTAGGAGTCATTTGTGATCCTGGCCATTGGTGTTATTACTGTAAAACTATGTGAAAAGAGATCAATTTTTATGAGAAAGGCAGGAATAATTGAATGTTAAAAAAAATGAACAAATGACCTTTATTGGTATTGAATGCTACAACTCTTTTTACATTTGCAAAGTTTAATTTAGAGTTAGACAGCTGAAACATTTTATTTTAAGAAACAAAATGCAATTTTAATTTTTAAATACCCTCATGACCCAGACTGAGATTAAGCAGGCTCAAATGGATAGATTTTTTAAAATACTAATGTTTTTAGGTAATGCAGCTGTACACTTAAGGTCTAATATGGATTAGTTTGAAACCCACACATTTATTCCTCAGCCTTGCATTTTTTTTAATGCCTGAATGTTAACAGCTAAGTGTTAAAAATAATAGAAAGTTTTTCCTTTTTAGCTTTAATGAAAGTACTGTGCTTATCATTTTGCTGTATTTTGAAACTTGCATGGAATTGAACTGTGTGGCAGCACGGTGGCATAGAGGTTAGCAGTGGTGCTCCATAGCCCCAGACATTCAAACTGCAGCCCTGGCATGGTGTGTGTGGCATACACTTGTATGTCTCATGTGTGCAAGAGTTTTTTTGCGGAGTACTCGTGGTTTCATTTTTGAATTGAACTTTTCACACTTACACTTAATGTGAGATGGTAACTAGAAAATGTTCAGATGTACAGTTTAACTATTTAGCCACATAAAAAATATCAGATTTCATATTTATTCGTAATATGTGCAAATTGTTTAATGAGATTTGCTAGCAGTTGGATCCTGGGAATCTACAGTATATTTCAGATATTGGATTAACATTGCCTTACAACTTCAGAAGTAACCCCTGCCACATTCCTTTTTTATTGAGGGAGTTCTGTCAAGATGTTAAAGGGACACATTTATCAAAGGGCAGCAGTGTCTGCTCAGTTTACAGCAGCTAGCAATGTCTTGGAAAGATGAAAAAATCCGTAACTGCCATGCAGAGCACATCTAAATTTGCATGTTTACAAAAATAAGTAATTTTAGTGCTAAACAAACAGTGCATTCAATGCAAATTATGACTGTGGTTATTACAGTAATCATTAACAGTGCAGGGTATTGTTTCCCATTATTTACAAAACCACCTTTGCGTTTAGCCTGTAGACACAATAACATTTGTTTGCAGTGGCTTCATTAGCCACGTGACTTACAAATCTTGAGTGTGTAGAATTGTTCTGCAACATTCTTCCATGACAAGCAGCCTTTTTCAAACGTTTTAGTGACTTTGTGTTTTCCTTTCCTACTAGGTTGAATCAACAATTTTAATCCTATAAAATGTAGTGAGAAGTCAAGCAAAATGACACCTTTTATTGGTTAACAAAAAAGATTACAATATGTAAGCTTTCGAGGCAACTCAGGCACCTTCTTCAGGCAAGATGTAATTCTTACTACATTCTTAATGACTAACACGGTACAACACCCTAATACTACAGGCATACAATCCTATAAAACAGAATAGAACAAATTCAGCATAGGTTCTTACTGCCAAACAGTAGTTTTCCAGAAGCCCAATGTAGCCCTTCCAGTCCAAGTGCATCATCACCTCAACAGAGGAACTATTTCCTCACCATTGAAAGTACTAGGGTGTTGTACCGTGTTAGCCATTATGAATGTAGTGTAAAGCCAAGCAAAATGACACCTTTTATTGGCTAACTAGAAAGATTACAATATGCAAGCTTTTGAGGCAACTCAGGCCCCTTCTTCAGGCAAGATTAGCCAATAAAAGGTGTCATTTTGCTTGGCTTTACTCACCATTGAAACATAGCCAAAACATCAGAGAGTTGCCTTGCACGGTGTCATCATGGGGGTTCATGTAGTTTACAATGTACCCGTTTCCTCACATCATTTAAGTACACATAGAAACGTGACTTATCAGACCAGATTACACATTCCCAGGTGTCAACAGTCCAGCGTTTGTGGCTCAGAGCCCACTGTAACCGTGCAGTTTTATGAGTAGCTGTAAGGAGGAGCATCTTCCAAAATACTTTGCTCCAGATATCCATGGCATGCAGTTTCCTTCTGACTGTTTGTTTGGAAATGGCTTGTTGTGAGCTTGTGTTGAGCATGTAGCAATTCTTGCCTGGTGGCAAAGCGGTTTACTGTCACAATGCGTGATTAACATATGGCAATGCTCCGTATATGTGAGCCATGTCTTTCAACCACAGTTCTGATGATAATTAGCTGGTGACTCTGATGTACACCACTGTTAGAAAACCCGTTGGACAATACGCTTTGACACATCCGCAAAGTCGGCAACTTCCTGGATACTAATGCTGCGTTCAATTTACTTCAGAACATGGATGACCATGTTCTAGTAAAACATTCAGAAAATCAAGATGGACGCTTCCCTGGGAAACATTTGTTCTGCTTGTTCCATCAGAATAAATAGCAGTTGATACTAATACAATACGTGATATTTTGTGCATCCACAAACTGTAAGCAACATGTCCACAGATAGAGGTTGGACAGTACTGTGTGTACGACTGGTCAAGCAATTCGGAAATTCTGCTTCTCACTTCAAATGGAACGCAGCATAAGCCCTTTGGCACAGCTAAATGCAATAACCTCTGTTTGCCAATCATTCAGTCTGTGGTGCAACCCATTTTTCATCAAGAGAACCAAACTTAGATTGCACACCGCACTGTACAAACCCCATAGCACACAACACAGCTATTTGCAGGTTGGTATCCATACTAGGGTGCCCTGTCTTGGTGTAACATATGTTTCACCTCTTACATGGGCAGTGACTAATTTTTTGTCTGGTGAGCTTAATATAGTATGAATGTTTAGATAATATAATTACTTATTTGAGAGTTTTAGGAAGAAAAAACAGGGAAAGTGGTGCTACAATTTGTGTACCACCAAAATTTTTGAAAATACTGAGATAACAATTTTAAATTACTTCTCCCAGTCCTGTCTCAAGTCACAATGCTATGCGGGTTTACCTTAAATATAAAATGGATATAGAAAGTGGGTGGATGGATAATTGCAGAAAAATAGAGATGGTGGGTTTTACTATGTTGATTTTATTGAAAATGTTCAAATAAATGGTGACTTTTCTAGTATACAGCTCCTCCTGTTGTTTTTATTAGCTTCAGACCAATTAGTGGCTTTTATTTTACATGTCCTGCATTCTTAGCTTATATTTTGTAAATTCACAAAGTATCAGTTCTCAGAAAACTCCACCTTATAGTATGTTGTTGCTTTGGTATTCTAGATATATTTTTATAAGCTGCTTTTAAGTATGTTGGAGTTTTAGAGTCAGTGCTTAACTTAGCTCATAGAAGTACTGCTAGTGACTGGAGAAAGATTGTGAGAAAGACAGAGCACTCGGGTTTTATGTGCTTGAATTTATAAAACATCTCTCCAAGTCAGCAGACAATCTTTCTTGGTGGCAGCAGCGCTCATTCTGTTTAGTAACCCTTGACTAACTGTTTGCATTTATGTTTACAGGCTGGCAAAGTGCAAATGCCTCAGCCACTTTGTAGAATTAGGAAGATACCAGTAAAGAGAATGTAAGATGTTAAAATACTGTATATATTATCTACAAAATAATACTTAGGTAAGGCAAAAATGCAAGAATGGAATCCTAACAACATGACATTCTCAAATCAGCCTAATTCAATTCAGGTTTGGAAGTGGAGTTTTAAAAAGTGGAATATTGTTCTTATTCAAATTTTTCAGTTAGTGAAGAAAACAATATATACAATACAACACAAAATCTAGATAGTACTCAATTGTACTTTTTTTCCGAATTAATATTTTCCAGTATAGATAAGTTCCTCATATTTCATCAGTCTCCATAGCTCCAGTTGAAGTTGCTTGCAATTTTCTAGACTAAGAAGTAGAATCAAAGGTGCCTGATAAAATGCTTAGGCAGAAAACACAAGATTGAATTCAGTCATTTCTGCATAAAGCTGGTATGAATCTATACAAGGCCAGAGGCAAAAGAATTCTTTGTAATTTCCATATATTAAGCTGATGGCTTGCTTTTGAATATGCTAAAAAAACAGAAGAAATCTGCCTTGGTATTTTGAAAGATAGTTCAGAGAAAGTGCTGGTGATTACTGTCAGTGTGAGCATTCTAATATCCAGTAGCAGGGGGCATGCCAGCTTATTAACTGCCTGACACTGCATTTGGTGCACACGCCTAAGTCAGTATGATGAACAGAATGATTTTTTGAGTCATTGTTTTATTAAAAAGGAACAATGTCAATTTATTTGTTTTGTTTACTATGTGACTAGTATGTTTATACCAAACCATTCTCAAACCCGTTTCATTTCAATCAGGGTTGGGGGAGTATTCACTTGTGAAATTTATAACATGCAGTTTTCACTTTTTCCATAAAGCATAATTAGAATTTTTAATAAATGCTGACATTTGTTGTTTTGAATTGTAGGACTCAATTCTAGTAGCTTTAGCTCAGATAGTCTGTACTTACATACAATTTCACATATACAGTTGAAGAGAGACTTCAAGGGTCAGAACACCAGTGTTATGGTATACCTGCCCACAGATCCACCTCATTTGGCCATTTCCTAGCAGTGATACTTACTTGGCCATTGATCAATTACTCCGATTACTCGATTATCTTGCATCTTTCCGTTTTGGTTCAGTTTTGCCCTTTTGTTTTTTGCAGATCCTAATCTGGGTTTTTGACCACTGATAAATACAGTATAGTTAGTAAACTGACATAGCACATTTTAACAATGTGTCTGAGAGCTTATGTTGTAAGTCTGGAATCATCAGATCTGTATTTCATCCCAGTTCTTAAAAGCTCAATCTGTCATGCGGTACAATGTGCTCAATGGGAGAAGTCTCATTGCAAGAAAGTGGCAGAAAAATACAGTTCCAGAGGCTTTAATTTCAGTGAAATGTTTTGACTGGGAAGAGACTGGAGTTATAGAATTTTGTAACTTTTTCAGTAACCCTGCAATCTCTATCCTGGAGAGGATCAAATACTGAAATACACAGGCAAGTGCATGAGCAGCCACTCAGAACCGTGGAATAGCTGCAGGGCATCAACCTAGGCACACAGGTTAGTGAGTGGGCAGTGAACCAAAAGCATAAAGTAGGCAATGTGTGGGCATCAACTCAAAAGCAAAGAAGAGTTAAAGGGCAGCAACTGAGATATGCACACAGCTGAGAAGATGCCATTTCAAAAAGCACAATATTTTCAGATAAAACAGACTGCAGATACCCATAGAGCATAGTACAACACAAATAAGGTTTAAGCACCCTGCTGTAAGTCATATAGTCCTCTTTAGAAATTCTGGGATGTCAATTCTAATCCACATAGCATCCATAATACTCACATGTACATGTGTGTGTATATATATATATATATATATATATATATATATATATATATATATATATATATATATATATATATATATATATATAGAGTGGCAGGCGGCTGGGTCCCATGCCCGGCCAGGATGCCCCTTATACATATGTTCCAGGGGAGAACCATGGGCATCTCAGTACTTCCCCCGGGACACTTGGTGGCAGCCTCCCTGGCTGACGATGGTGCCTCAGTTTCCCGCAGGACTCCATGGGAGATGGAGTTCTCCACAGCCCTGTTGGGATCTGGGGTGGCCACCAGGGGGTGCTGCATGGGTCTCTGAGCCGGCCTGGAAAACTCCACAGCCCCGCCCGGAAGTGCAATCAGAAACAGGTGATCAAGCACCTGGAGCACTTCTAGGTGAGCTATAAAAAGGGCCAGCAACCACCACTCAGGAGCCAGAATCGGGAGGAAGAGGACGAGGTTGCCAGGGAGGAGTGGTGGTTCGAGAAGGGAGTGTGGTGATAGATTTGAAGTGCTTTTGGGACTGTGTATTGCCTGTGGGGTTCACGGGGAAGACGTGCCCCACAGGTGAAGAAAAATAAAGTCGTCTTGTGTTTTTACATGTGCCTCTGTCTGAGTCTGTGCCGGGTCGGGCGCTATACAGCGTCCTAATTCACAATATATATATATATATATATATATATATATATATATATATATATATATATATATACTAGCTGTGTAAGCCTGTGCCGTAAAAAGCCTGGGATCCTAGAAATGATTGAAATCGTCAGAAAAAAAATTGAAATGTAGAGATGTCAGGTAATTGAAAAGAACTACTTTGGGCATCTCTCTCCTAGGAGGTTTTGTTTTGCCGACGTGCTTACATTGTTTGTGCATTAGCATCTAAGTGACTTTGTTTTTCTTCTGAGGTTTCATGACGTGCTCGCCTCATTTGTGTATTAGCTGCGGGAGGAAATGTAAAAGGGATATCGTTTTGCTGATGTGCTTGCCTCGCTTCCGTATTAGCTGCTAAGCGAGTGACTTTCTTCGGAGGTTTCGTTTTGATGATGTGCTGGCCTCACTTGCGTATCCTCGGAGGTGGAGCCCTTACCCCGACTCCACCTCTCACTTCCGCACACTTAAACGCATAGACGTTTATATATAAGATATATATGCTAGAGAGGTGGCTGAAACGTGGCTATCAAGTGAAAAACTTGGACATGACCTCAGCATATGCAGGCTTAAAAAGAAGAACATCCAAATAATAAAAAAGACTTTAAGACCTACACCCTCTATACCCCACCTTACTAATCCCCCCACACCTTCCTATCCCCCTCCATTCCACATACAGGAGTCAAAGACAATATATAGCAGGAGTGAGGTTGTAAGGGGGCGGATTAATAAGGGTGGTTTAGAAGGTGTTGTTCATAAAGTCTTTTGTATTATTTGGATGTTCTTTTTAAGCCTGCATATGCTGAGTTCAAGTCGAAGTGTCTGTTAATGGCGTTTTCATTAGAGAGCCACGATTCAGCCTGCTCTCTGGCACTCTTAGTATTGGCCCTGAATTTTACTTTCCCAGTGTCCCAGTTATGTGTGTAAATCAGAGATCATGGGTCTTTCCTTCTGACGGCATTGTGATGTTCCTGTATACGTGCTGCAAGTCTTTTAGATGTTTGTCCAACATAAAGAGTTTGCCAGTTTGTGCGTTATCTTGATCCCAGATCTGGACAGGACATGTGCTGTACTTTCTGACATGCCACCCACACACACACACACACACACACACGCACACACGCACACACGCACACACACACACATATATATATATATATATATATATATATATATACAGTGTTCATAAATATGTCAAATTATAACCTTCACTTAATAAATTGCATGTGTTTTAATCAACTTAAGTGATTCAGGGCAAGTAAATATTTATTTGTGCCTAACTAAATATGAATTTCACTAGCTCAACTCTGTTCTGCTGTATTTAATTTGATTTGTCACAGTTGGTATTTTAAGTCCTGATCTGAAATGCGTGCCATGCCATATTTGTGTCACAGTGGACCTACAAAGCACAATTCCTGACACACCAAACCATTAGATGTATTTTCTAAACTGCAACCTGTCGAACTGCTAAAAATTAAAAGACATTTTGCAATGTAGACAGCAACTTTGATAAATTTATATTAAAAATCTCTTTCACTGTCTGCAGTCTGCAAAGACCCAATTACAAATTTTGTCTGTTTCTCATAT
Organism: Erpetoichthys calabaricus; assembly: GCF_900747795.2. Taxonomy (NCBI): domain Eukaryota; kingdom Metazoa; phylum Chordata; class Cladistia; order Polypteriformes; family Polypteridae; genus Erpetoichthys; species Erpetoichthys calabaricus. The sequence continues at coordinate 259,825,572 of NC_041395.2, read as the reverse complement.
TGGTTTCACCTCACTGCTTCGATGTTTTCTTTGCATTGCATAATGGTGAAATTGTTGTCTAAAAAGTTAAAGTAATTTATCATTTTAAACATTACAGAAAGGCAATTTACTTTAATGAACTGTGTAGCTCAGTTTCAATATTTAGTTTATTTAGTGACTACTTGGTATTGTATTGAGACTGGAAAAGTCATTCAGTGAAGAGTGACATTGTGGTTAGGGAACAAAATGCTTACATATCCACACTCAAATACACTTGTGGTGCTGGGCAATATTTGTGCAGTTTTATAATCACTCTCATAATTTCTGTTCAAGATTGCTGACACCTACCTCTTTTTTCTGACACCTACCTTCTTTTCTTTTCCCAGACTTCAAATACATATTAAACAGCCAAGTATCATCTACTACAAATTAAAATTGACGTTCTTATTTTTGAACTATTTATATCATTCTTTATGTTGACTCTTACAATATGCACCATAATTTAGTCCAACCTGTACCAAAGTCTAATTTTGATCAATGCTTATTGTACAAAAATGATAATATCAAATAATCATTTCTTGATTCCTAATACAACTTTAAGGTAGAGTATGGAAAAATATAAGTAAAATATTTTTTCTCTTTAGGTTTCTTTAAATGAGAGAAATCTTTGAAGTAGTATTAGTTTGAAGATATTGTTTGGATACACAGCCTTTCCATAAAAGAAAACCAGCAAAGCCATTGGCTCTCTGGCCTTGATGTTGCAAATCTTAAATCTTGTTAGGTCCGTTGGCTTACTCACTTTTCCATCTTAAAAGTATTCCTGCTCTTAATGATCTCCATCTAACTAAAACCCTGGACTAACTGTCCTACAAGTTTAGCCTTTGCCTCAAACTCTCAAGGTTCTGGGCATGTAAGGTCACTTTAAGCGCCATTCCAAAGTTTCTTCCACTTAAACAACAGAATTATTTCATGGGCGAAAAAATTCCTTTACGTACTGTCCCTTCACCTAACAGGACTGAGTTTCTTAGATAGTCTCTTAACAGGTTGCCTTGACTGTTTTTATATGGTACTGTGTACAGTTTGCTATCAAACAGAAGTAGTTCTCATTTTTTGCCAACCTTCTGTGGCCTTCCTCTTTCTGGAGAAAGTGGCATCCATACCATCCTTTAGTAACCCTTGTGTTTTCAAGGTGGCACACAGTGGATATTTTCTTCTTCCAGTATGGCAAATTCTCATCCCTATGGGTCCTTTGCAGAACTTTAGTATGCTCTGTGCCATTCTGGTGGTGTCCTTGCCCTTTGCCCATCTTACTAGCTGGGCACCACTACAAATTGTATAATTCAAGATAAGGAGGACTGAGGTTTTGCAGAAAGGCTGTTGACATGGTAATGTTGCATGTTGATTAGCACATGTGAGTAAGAATTTCATTGTACTCTGTACATGTGACAATAAGGACCTATGAACCTATCCTACTGTATGTGTTTCAGTTAGAATCTTTTAGACATTTTTCTGTGTTATTTCTGCATGTTGTTTTTTTCTTTTACCCATGCATTAGGGTTATGAAAGTAAAAATTTTGGATTCGTTTTTCAAGACAATTAATATGTTTTCATGATTTTATCAACCCCATCTGTTTTCTTCATGGAGACCGCCGTTTGTTGAGCTGACCACCTCATGTAGCATTACACATTACTTCAGTGATGTGACAGCATAAAGGTCTGCCCATGAATCTCTGGGCTATCTGTGGTTAGACTGAAAACAAAAGAATATTCTTTTGATGTGTGCATCATAATGAATTCAGTTAATTTTGAACCTTTGCAATAATTATTACAAGGACAGTTCTGGTTTATGATTTTTGTTTTGATGAAAGATCGGATAAATCCTTTGGTATTTGACTTCGTTTCAGCTCCTAATTACATTCCAGTCCCTCTAAAAATAAAAATAATAAATCTGCTTGCTGTCACATGTAGGTAGAAGACTATGATAATAAGTTTCAGATGTTGACAGCTTATACTACAGATACAACATATGAAAAGCACTTAGGTGCATATAGTATACATTGTGGCGTTTCGTGGTGCTTTTGATCAAGAAAATTGATTTGGTTGATGTGTGGTCTTACCCAGTTTGACTGCTTGAATGCTTTGAGTGCCTGCATTTGTCCATAAAGTCTTGATTTGAATGTACATCTCATGTACTATATCTACATTATGGAAAAAGGCAATTCCTCCATATTGCTAGTACACTTTTGCAGTCTGGTTTGTCATAAGGGAGTCTTGTCCCTGTGCACTGATCATATCATCTGGTATTTTAAAGTATGTAGTGGGACATGTGGTATTCACAAAGCATTGTTTATCAGCAAAGCCAAAAAATAGTCTTGGGACCCTGGCAAGTACTTCTAGGAAACTTTAATTAAGTCAGGATATAATCAACATTTTAATGTCTTCAGAGCACACCAGGGAGCAGCCTCATCAGGTCCTCACTCACTTGTGATCACAGGGTACAATGTAAACGTTGCATGGATTGGAGAGCAGTCAAAAAGAGGAGCTGCCTAAGGGTAAGAGGTAGATTGAGAAACAAAGTAGACAGTGTAAGATGTGGTTGTAGCTGCATGGAGTGCATCGTTGATAATCTCAGGTAATGTAAAGCCTTCTATAGCACTGCACTTGAAGACACCATTTACTGTTACTTTCAGTATATTGCACCACATTTGTCAGTAACTGGTAACTGGAAGCATGATTTGTTTCCTCCCAGGTTACTTTGCTAAAGTCTATGAAGCTATGGGCCAATAGATTGCCGGAAGCAATTTTCGCACGTGGCGGATTAGAAGTATGCACTGCTATGTACAGTATTTTATCTTTCAATGTGCTACCTTACTTCAGACTCTGCGTGACCCTTTTCCCTCTTAAATTCTCATGTGTTCAGATTAGCTTTTAACTGAGACGTCTTAAGCTTTGTGGCCTTGCTTTTAAAATTCACTTATGAGAGTATTTGTAGACTATAAAGTTTAATAATGTGCAGTTCCTAAACCTGGATGATGTTTTCACCGGAGTCGTACAAATCACATGGTTAATGAGCTGGAATAAGCATATCTGATTGGTAGTAAAAGTCACAACCAGATCCAGCAATTGTGGTAGAATCTAATAGAGATTTATTCTAGCTGTATGTCTGCTCCCTGTGTATTTTACTTCTGGAGTGTTTTGACTCATGTTCTGACCCTTACCCCATGTATCTGAATTAATGGATATTTGCAATAAGCCCATTGACATAGTGGTAGCACCAGCTCTCCTCACACCCGCCCACCTTCAGCATTTCATGAATTTTTTTTGTGGCTGTCATCAGTCAGTCACAGTGTTGTAATCCAACCTGACAATATTTACAGCAAGCTTCTGTCTTTTTAGTATTTTGACATGTGAACCTTATATTTTATATATTTATTTTATTCTACTCAGTGAAAGTTACATTAAATATATGACACAGTAAGTACTGTATATAACATTTGGGCAAGGACATTTTCTGAGAATATGATAGCCACTGAAAAGTGGTGTGAAGAGGTGCACAGCCACCTGTAAGCTAAAGGAGCAAGTGCACCACAACTGTGACACCAGAAAAAACTGTGTAGTGCCTATAGGGCAGAGAGGAGAAGTCCTACATGTGTCACTGTGATTTGACTTTAGGTGTGCTATGTTCACAAATGTGAAAGAGATATAACTTAGGTAGAAGTATGCCATGCTTCTTCAAGGCAATAGGGAAGGTGACTCAGTTAAGGGCAAGGTTGCCTGACCTTGTAACTAGGGAGGAAGAGATGGTAGAAAGTTGATAGATCTCTTGGATGACAAGTGGACGGGACCATGCAAATTCTTCAAGGGTGAGCATAGAAAAGAGTTTTCCTACTGTTAGTTAGCTGTACTCTGAGCAGAACATATGCAATTTTCAAGCACGTCGTAATCTCATGGGAAGGCAAGGACCCGGATGTCCCTAGGCGCCCACAAAAAAAGGTTGCAACATGTAAATCCACCATGGCAGCCTGGTTCTTTAAGGACAACTGAGAGCTAAGGGTCATGGGACACCAGGAACTACTAGATGGAGTTCTAACCTGGTGCCCCTGTAGTATAAGTAATTCTGGGGCTTGACCAAGGTCTTTAAACTTCACTGCCAAAGAGCCTTTGAGTCTGCAGTCGGTAGGTTCATTGAAGGATTAACCACTGTAATATTCATATACCAGGGCACAGAATGGAAGTAACATTTTGCATGTGATTCATTTTATTTTTATTTGTATGTGTAAATCCATCCCTGTTTTTGGTTTTGCTATGGGTAAATACTTACCTGTCTATTTTTAGGATCAGCAGGAGGGTTGCTCCCCTCATATTTTTTTTTTTTTTGTTCTTTATTTCGCCTTATACAATTTCTTGTATTAGGAATTTGGTAGTTTTCGCATACCCCTTGGGGTCAGAGCGCAGGGTCAGCCATTGTACAGCGCCCCTGGAGCAATTACAGGTTAAGGGCCTTGCTCAAGGGCCCAGCAGAGCAGTGGCCTTTTTTTTTTTTTGGCAGTGAGGGGATTCGAACCGGCAACCTTCGGGATACCAGCGCAGCTCCTTAGCCTCAGAGCCACCACTCCGCTGTTACTTGAAAAATCAGTATGTGATTAAAAAAGGTCTATGTAAAGTTTTGTTTTGCATTATGCACAACATCCAGAACAAAAATGTGTTCATTTTATGAGCATTTTAGAATTTGAATGCGGTGTTCCTTGATTTATATTCAATGGTTTTTTGCAATATAAGGTAGTATTTTTTTCATTTCTCTAGCTTTTATACATTGCAGGTTGAAAAACAGTTCCTACTTTTATCCATAATTCAAAGAGGAGAATGACGCTTTTATTTAAAATGATTTTGACATCCTGTTGTTCTTGACCCTTTTCAGTGTTCATACCCTTTGACAACAAACAATGCACTCTGTCACCTGTCATGTGCTCTAGAAAGTGTATAGTTTTTCATGAATGCTATTAGAAATTTCTTTATAAAAATTTTCATATAGCACATTGATGATCTTCCATATAGAAGACCACCAAAGATGAAGTGAATTCAAGGAATGTGACCTGTCTAGTACCGAAAGTTATTGTTCATTCATATTGCCTGTGAGCAGCGCTTTCAAAGTACAGATTAGGGGTCAGTGTGCATTGCTTTTACTCCACAACCAGTAATTGAAGTTCAGCTCAAGACTTTTAAGCTACAAGACCTTTCAGTCATTCACTTGGCTTTGTTGACAGTTTATATCAAAGTAGCGGATGTTTGCACTGCATGAGGGAGAATTTTCCATTCTGCAGTGTATACTGATTTTGACACTTTGCCTGGGCCTTTTTCAGTGCGGAAATGCTACAGTTTAAATGTTAATGAAATATCTTTACAAATGAGCCTCTGGCTCACCATATGAGGCATGTATATATGCTGACAATCAATAAGGTTTTACAGATACTGCCCATACTGTAAGCGCATTTTATTAATATCTTCTTATTACAAAAACAGAAATCCTTCTGTAATAAGAACTTATCTTGATGGGAAGCAAAACGCCCCTTTCTGTGTAAGAGGATTTTTTTCTTTTTTAGCTTGGTGTAATTTTCCTGTATTGTCAAGAGCTTTTCTAAACTACAATTGCTGTTCGTAATTGGTTGTGTATTTTGTTTATACTGCTCACTTGCTGAGAAATTATGTTGTAATTATCTGTTTGTACAATATTTGTGCTAATTTTTGGTAATAATCCTGAGCTCATTAACATACTCGGCAAGTTGCACAAAGAGCCTGATTTTTTTCACATTTATCTTTTTATGTAAACAGTACACTTAATTTTAATGCTCATTTGTGTTGTAGAACCAATCAGAAAAAGCTTCATTTAACACTTAAGATGTCATCTAAATCTGAAAAAGCTCAGTACAGTCAAATCAAAACTGCTCAGTCAACTTATGCAGATGCTATAAATGTCAGATAACACTGTCTTTCTTAACAGAGATTTGAATTGCCAGCAAATGATTGACAGATTATTGTAAGTGAGGAACTTAAACACGACAAAACAAGGCAGGAAGACTAAATCTAAAGGTGACATCCACTCCTATTAGAAGGTCATTTGTGAGATTCTTCCATTAAAGCAGATAACAAGTGACTCAGTACAGTTTACTTTTATACTGAAAGAAGGAAAGATGCAGTTAATATCCATAAATGTGAAAGCATAAAAAACAAACTGTGTATTTAAATCTGGTGGTTATTTGTTTTGAATTTTAAAAATAATCTTCATATTTTTTTATCATTGAATCACAAACTGATTCACAGCTAGTGTAAATTTGCAAGTTAACATAAATAAGCAGATAAATATTACATTACTAGCCATGTGCGCCCAACTACGTTGCACGTGTTAAAGTTGTCTGTGAAGGGCTCCCTGTTTAAACGCGGCTGCCAGTCGTGAACTGGGCCCTTCGTCGCACAGCATTATGATTTTTTATAAGGGAAACAAAATTAGAAAACAAAACCCTTGGACATTGATTCGATAGGAACGGCCTACTCGGAATCACTGTCCGAATAGTAATTATGTGGTGGTGGAGGAGCATTTCTGCTTCTCTCCGTTCACAGTCCGTCTCGTTTTCATGACACTGACGTTTCTTGTCACGATCTCTTCTCAACCTCTCCAATCTCGCAGGTTGCTTTGTGGCAATCCAAAGAGTAAGGAAGAAGCAATGCTTCTTTCTTGAACTCCAAACGCTGACTGAAGGAAAATCACAAAAGTGTGTTCGACTTATATATTCTGACTGCCGACTCCAAGAAGTGGGTGAACATTCGATTTGGACGAAGTGCTGCCAACGACGGTCAATAGAAACACAAAAAAACCACAGTCTCGACAACGAAGCAGGTGTCGACGCCAGATCTAAACACAAAACATGGTGTCGATGCCAGATCTAAATACAGAGTGCTATCGACAGTGTTTGTAAACAAAAGTAACAACCAAGGTGTTGTGTATTCAGCCAGTACAAACAGCACGTAGTCTCCTTTAGTTCAATCCTCTTTAATCACCACACTCCAACCTCATCCAACGATCTTCCTCCTCACTTCCTCTCCTCCTCCATCACTACTGCCCTCTACTGAACACAGCAGGAACACCACACAAGGCAGTGAATTCACGGACAAACAAAGATTAAGACCCAAATGAAGATTATATATAAAGATATTATGTAAGTGAGATAGATAGATAGATAGATAGATAGATAGATAGATAGATAGATAGATAGATAGATAGATAGATAGATAGATAGATAGATAGAAGTTAACTAGGTAGTAGTACCCTTACTGACCACCAGGAGAAGTTACCATTGCAGCAGGGAGTCACTCAAAACCCTGTGTGTAGTAACAGAAGCCCTGTTGTGGGGATTGATGTTCGTCAGACTGTTAGTGGCCAATATTTTGTAGCCTCACATGTGTACAGGGGAGGACAACCAGTCTGTCCGTCTCTAAGTGCCACTAGAGGAAGGTCTGCTCATTTGATACCAGAGATTGGCGATGAAAGTTGAGGCCCCGGAAGTGCTTGCAGCAGGATACCCGAAAATAGTCTGGGACAAGGGTTCAGATGACCAGAGAGAGGAAGGGGAGCCACAGAGTTTGTATGTAAATGGTAGCCATCTGAAATTAGATTGGAATCAGGAGATGGCAGTTTGTAATATAAATCAGTCATGGACATTGAGAGTTGAGGAAACAAGAGAAGAGAAAGAGTCAAAAACTAGTTAAGCACTCTGTGAACAGAGCCAAGGCATAAACCAAAACAAATAGTCAAAATACAGCAGAAAATCAAGTAATGGTTTTAAGTTGTATCTACAAACTTGGACAACCTGGAAGTACAGTGGAACCTCGGTTCACAAACGTCTCGGTACACGTACAAATCGGTTTATGACCAAAAAGTTCTCCAAACTTTTGCCTCGGTTCACAACCACACACTTGGTATACGAACAAGCCAGTTTCCCTTTCGGTTTGTACATGTTCAGTCTCTCCCTGTGTATTTCCTGTGCAGCGAGCAAGAGAGAGAGAGAGAGAGCAAGAGAGCGCGACACACACACACACACACAGGCAGCGCGCGAGAGAGAGACGCATGCACACACACAGGCAGCACGAGAGAGAGACGCATACACACACACACAGGCAGCGCAAGAGAGAGACACACACACACACAGGCGGCGAGAGAGAGATGCACACACACAGGCAGTGTGAGAGAGAGAGAGAGAGAGAGCTGGATGCATAAGGTAGGAAGGTAGTTAAAGAATGCACTGGCTTGATTTTGTTTTCACTTCTGTTTACAGCGATTGGTTCGTAGCGTGCATTGTTGCAATGTTACTTTTCTTGGTGGTTTATTAAATTACGGATTTTTTCAAATGTTAATTTTTTTCCCTGTGCTTAAAACTCATTAAAAAAAAAGTGTTTTAGCCAGCGGTTGGTAGCGCTATAGCGCGAAGTATTGCAGTGTTAGTTTTCTCTGTTGTTCAAGGTTTTCTCAGTGTTATTCAATATTTTTACATTTAGTTTACTATTATGCTGCACATTCTATGGTTTAATTAACTATATTTGTGCTTAAAAACTTAAAAAATATATATATTTACATACAGTTCATATGGTCTGGAACGGATTAATTGTATTTACATACAATCCTATGGGGGAAATTGCTTCGGTTCACGACCAAATCGGTTTATGACCAGAGTTTTGGAAAGAATTTTGGTCGTGAACCAAGGTTCCACTGTATACAACACTCACCTTTATATCTTTGACACAATGATGTCACACACCACATACTCGCAGTTGACCTTATCAAGGAATGGCATAGCAACCATCAAAATAAAGGTCTCAAAATGATAGCACCCATAAAAAAACAAGATGGCACTGTAGAAGAGCATGTTTAATTTTTAACATTGTTAAAAACACACTGAAACATGAAGTAAACTTAACCACTGGATTCCTTTGCTTGCAAAACCAACAAAAGAGGTTTTGAATATTTATAGAGAAACTATTTAGAAAAAAATAATTTTTTTTTACTCCCTAGACATTTTCTAAAACTTCAATCATCTGCATCAATTTATAATAGTAAACTTGAGCGAAGATTCAGCTTAAACATCAATAGGGTATCTGTAGGCTTTTTTTCCACAATACTTATTGTTACAATGGCTAATTTTGCTGCACCTAGCAAAAAATGTAGTAACTGAATCTAGTGTTGTAAGCCAGCCCCAGACACAGACAGACAGACACAGAATGTTCTAAACACACATGTTTAATTATCACAGTCTGGCATGGCACACAACACAGTGCTCTTTCACCAAACACCTTTTAGATCAGTCCTTTTCTCTCCTCTGCGGACTTCTCCTTCCGCCTTTCCACCTCTCCTCCCGTACATTGCCTTCTTCCTTCCAACTTGTCTCTCTTGCTTGAGGGAGGCGGCCTCTTTTATAATCACCCGGATGTGCTCCAGGTGCTCTGTGACGGCCTTCTGACGGCACTTACTGGTGTGGCGGAAGTGCCGCATGAGCATCTGGAAGCACTCTGGGTGTCCTTGGAATTCCTTCCAGCAGCACTTCCGGATGTGGCGGAAGTGCTGACATTCAGGGCTCCTTAATCTTCCAGGCTCCCCCTTGTGGTGGCCACTGGCACCAATAGGTTTGAACTTCCATGCTCGGTTCCCATGGCCCCCATACAGACCAGGGTGGCTGCCCACTTGTGGTCCAGGGGAGGCATAACCCCCAGCTGTCCGCCACACTAGTGTCTGTTGTTCTTATTGTATTTAGCATCATAGATAGACAGACAGATGGATAAGATAGATACATAGATAAAAAATATTCTTGCTATCAAATCATTAATTCACAAAGTGAGTCACCACTAAATTTGCAAGTTAATGGAATGGAATGGAATTTAAAAGAAATTATTTAAAGTAATATATTAGACAGTTAGAAATGAAAGCCACTATATGATAGACAGATAAACGCGTTGTTCATATTGCTAAATCAATGAATCACAAACTGAGAGACAAGTAAATCTGTAAATTGTTATATAACAAAAAAATAAAATTCCCAAACCTGCCTAATCCAATTTAGGATTGCAGTGAGCCAGAGCCTATCATGGCTGTGTTTGGGGCGGTACAGGAAAAAAAAAAACTGGATGGAGAGTCAGCCTGACGCATTCACCCACATTCACTTGGGGCTAGTTCAGTATCACAAGGTAAACTCTCTGGCTTGTTTTGAAATATGGGAGGAAAACCAGAGTAGCTGGAGAAAAACCCAGTCAAGCGCAGTGAGAATATGAAAACTCCACACAGGCGGTGCCCACGCTGTGGATTCAAACCTGGCTCTCTGCATTTAAATTGTGTAAATATGTACAGTACAGTATATTTTAGATAAATAGCTAGATATATAGATTGAAATATTTTGCAGATAAAATAATTGATATGAGAATTATCACTAAAATAAAAAACAACATACATTGCACATCACTTTGTGTTTAATGTATTCAGCATTTTTTGCAGTGTTTAATCTTGGTAGACTTGGCTTTCTTGCAACTACTAATTGGACAGAGAAGCAAGTTGGAGATGCTGCAAGCTGCCCCGTGCTCAACAGCTCTTGACAACAGTACACATTTCTGTTATGTTTCTTATGAGCAATAAACACTCACCACAGGATAATGTCAAATGCACCGACTGCAGACAGGCACATTACAGTAGATGTCTGATTAAACAAGTAGTTCACTTAAAAGCAGCAATTAACCTCAGATGAACACAATGCTTGGGGTCCCTCAGGATCAGAGTTAAAAGATTTATTTCAGGCTTATCTAAGTTATGTCGAGTACAGTGGACTGTATAGTATTGTTTTCTTTTTTCTTGGCAAAAATATGAAACGCAAACAGTCAAAATCGAATCCCGCAAATGCCAAAAGGGACTCTGCTTTGATGGGCCCTTGAGCGAGGCCCTTAACCTGCAATTGCTGAGCACTTTGAGTAGTGAGAAAAGCACTATATAAATGCAAAAAATTATTATTATTATTATTAAAATCATTTCTTCCTACAATTAAAAATTGTCATCCTTGTAACATTTTATTTTAATAATGGATTTTATTTATGTGTGTTGTTTTTGTAAGTAACATTTCTAAACCTCTCGCCTTCATTACTTCCATGCAAAAAAAGCAGTGAAGAGTACCCATATACATTGTAAAGTGTCCAGAAGATTAATTGTTGGCAGAGTATGTAACCATAGGTGTAAAGGTTGAAAATATGCTACTGTTTCCTTTGGCTGATTTTGACAGCCTATGCATTATAACTAAATGAGACTGAATGGCGAATTATTAAATAGTGCTTTTTTAAGAAAATTATAATAGACAGTAATAATATTCATCAGATATGAATGATTTGGCTGGTTATACTCAAATTTTGAATTTCAATTATGGAACTTGATCAACTTAAGCTATTTATTTATACTATCCAGTCATTGTGAATAACTTTAATTATATACTGCATGGTGTCTCATGGTCTCACTAAGCCTGCACTAGGAGCTCAGTACAGCAACATTCAGTCAGAGGCGATCCACATGAGTTCTTCTCTATTAATGTCAACTAGCCCTCAGCAACTGCCACGTGCCTAGTCAGAATCACTACAAGAGGATTCCTTTTAAATGAGCTAAATCAATTCTTGCCGTTCTCCTTAAATAAAAATCCACCGAATTTGTTTCACAGCAAAACACAGAATGTCCAGGTTTGTGGAAATCACAGTTATACAAAAAGGGGCCAAAAGAAACACACCACCCATTCACTTCATCTTCTAAAATTAGAAAGTTGGCTGGGCACAATAAATACAGATGAAGACCATGGATAATAATTTTCATTATGTCTTTTGCATGTTACTGACTCTAATTAATTACCAATGCAGTTGTTTTACCTTCCATGACACATTTAAGATTTTTAAGGTGCTTGTGCCCTAGTTCTCAACAGTGCATTTATAAGCGAACAATTACATTAATTTAATGGTGTGATATGTTTATCAGAGGTTGCAGTTTCTTGTCTAAAGCATAACATTACCTAAGATAACATTTTTTAACTCAGTCAGTCTAATTCAGGGTTGATGGGGCTGAAGCCTGCTCCAGCAGTGATGAAAATAAGGTGAGATTAATTACCAAGTGGAGCTGTAGAGATTGGTACAATAAGGACTTGCAAGATTCAATCTGATGTTATTTTAGAAAAAATAGACAAATGTAATTAGTGATCTTTGTTGGGCTGAAGGATTTGTTCTTGTCAAAATTGTTCAAATGTTCTAAGAGATACAGCCCTGGACAGGGTGCCAGTTCATTTCAAGGTCCACTCATACATACAACTTAAACAAACCATGCCAATTTGTAATCAGGAATTACCCTGACCAGTATGTCTTAGGGGTTGTCCAAGAAAAAAAATTAAAACATGAAGGAAGGCTTACCCTAACACAGGAGACTATACAGACTATGCTCAGGAAAAGGTTGTGGCTTTCCTACAAGTGACATTACACCCATGAGACAGCTGTTCTAACTGCTGCACCACCATGCTGGTTTAACTAAAATGGGTTACTGATTATTAAATTAGAAGTTGCTTTTTGGACCTGCCTAATCAAGTGTTATAGTTGTGGGAGACTGGAGCTTATTTAGGTAACATCAGGTGAAAGGCAGAAGTGTACTCTTGATGGGTTAACAGTCCACGGCAGGGCACACTGACTCCGGAGGACACACTGACTCTGACGGGGCCCATTCAGAATCATCAGTTAACCAGACATGCATGTCTTTGGGAAGTACCTGATGCAAACACAGCTGCTGGAGCTCTTGGATTGAAATACTAAGCAGTACATCAGCCTAACCTCCATTTATGTAAATTATAAAACTCATACAAGAAGATTTCTTGAAATTGCCCAATGAAGTTTTCAAATGAATGCACATTTTTATACAATAAAAGCTATGTTATTAGTAGATAAGGTACAGGAAAATAACTTTAACAAACAATGCTATGAAGAGTATTTCCCCTTTCCAAAAACCCTCTGTTTTTGCATACATTATTTAAATAATGAGTGGCCTCAGACCTTTACGCAAAATGCAGTATTAGAGAATCAGAACCTGAGTGAACATACAATACATTTTAAAATAATTACTGTTTTTATTCCAGTAACAACAACAACATTTATTTATATAGCACGTTTTCATACAAATTATTTAGCTGAAAGTGCTTTACAAGATGAAGATAGAAAAAAGCAAAATATAAAAATAAGATTAGGCAATTCTAATTAACAAAGAATAAAATAAGGTCTGAAGGCCAGGAAGACCGAAAAAAAACCAAAATCTGCAGGGGTTCCGAGGCCATGAGACTGCCCAGCCCCCACTAGGCATTCTACCCAACATTAATGATCTCAATCAGTCCTCATGGTCATGCTTCATGTGGAACAATTAGATGATGATGGTCATGTGGACATCTGGCTTTCGATCCATCAATGTAAGGACTGCATGCTGCCTTCATCAGGTGGTGGTGGAGCAGATCGCAAAGTAACAAAGTTTTCTAATGCCTCATACTGTACATGGTTGCAGCACCTCTAACTGGATTTTTCACAACTAAATTCTTCAAATAATTTGTTGTCTTTTTGCTGGTGTTGAATTTTAGCCCACTCTTATTTGCAGACTGATTGGTAGGTTTGTGAACATGAATTTCTGATTTCTCTTTATGCTGAAGCATCTCGGTTGGATTCAAGTCATGTTTCTGACTAGGCCACTTTAAAACTTTACTTATGTTTCTTCTGAGCTATTCATTTATTGACTTTCTTTTGTGTTTTGACACGTTGTCCTGCTGCCTGTCCTAATTACAAATTTAAGCTTCAAGTTTAGGACAGATGACCAGACATTCCCCTTAGAAAAATTCTAGTAGAACATCTAGAAGTATAGAATTTAGGGTTTCTTCATTAATGGCAAGTCTTTCAGGATCTGAGTAAATAAAGTATCCCCATAACATCAGACTACCGCCGCTATGTTTTATTTTAGGTATGAATGTTCTTACTGTTGAACACTGTATTAGCTTTACACCAGACATATCAAGACAGGTGTCATCCAAAGAGTTCTGCTTTTCATAAAATATAATTCCAAAAGACGTGGGGATCACCCAGGTTCTAATGCAAGACAAGCACTGATGTGATTCTTGGATAACCGCGGTCTCTGTCTTGCTACTCTCCCATGGATCCCCTCGTTTAGTCAGTCTCTTTCCTAACGAAGAACTATGAACACTGACCGTAGCTGAGGCCAGAGAGGACTGCGGTTCTTTGGATGTTGTTCTGGAATTCTCTATGACTTCTGGAATGAGTCATTGTTGTGTCCTTGGGATAATTTTGTCAGATCAGCCTAATCTGGAAGATTCATTTCTGTTCCAAATGTTCTCCATTTCGTGATATGGCACTCAGTGTGGTACAATGGAGTTCCGATGCCTTTGAAATGGGTTTGTAACCATTTCCTGATTGAGTAACTTAAAACGTTCTTTATTGTCATCTTCTCTTTAATTTCCTTTGATCGAAGCAGAGTGTTCTTCTAGAAACATTTGGGTTGACTACTTCACTCTCATGGTGAGGGGTTGATATGTGGCAAGGTTTACATTTAATAGGGTTGGCTGCAATCATGTCTGGCAGTCAGCAGATTCTAATTACTACTTAACTTTCATCAGCTGTTTGAGTAGTTAACCAAGGGGCAAATGCAAGTGTTGAATAACTTTATTACATAAATATATTAAGTCACAATTTGGAAATGGTGTGATTGTTTACTGTGGTTTCTATGATCTAATATCACATAGTCTAAAGATCTGCAGCCATTCATTTTGATAAATATGCTAAAATAGTGGATATCTGGAAGGTGGCAAATACTTTTTCATAGCACCATAATTAAACCTTGCTTAATTTTTATTGCATGATTTCCACATATACTGCTTAAGTGAAACATGCAAATTGGCATATTGAGTTATTAAAAAGCATTATTGCATGCATTCTGAACTTAATGAATCAGTCTCAGCTGATTAGGTCAAGATAATGCAAAATAGGTACTCTGAGCACTGCTCATAAATATGAAAGAGCTAGGGTTCTAAGCCCACTCTGGTCTGCACACAATACTAGGCACATCAGATAATTTGCTGAATTTAAGTGCATGATAATGAAAATGGCTTTATAACATTTTTAAATACATTTTTCAATGGACTGGTGCTCAGGCCTGGGTTTTTTTTCCTGCCTGGCATCTGAACTCGCCAGGATGGGCACCCTGTGACCCTGAATTGGGTTAAGTGGGTTTGAAAAAACTCTGCGAACAGCATTAAATTACTGATTGCAATCTTGTATTCTTTGTAGTATGAGTCCTTATGAGGTATCTGTTATAATGCTGTAAGCATTGCCGTAACAGCTCTTAGGAGGTATTTCTCCACATTTGCTCCACATATGAGAGTTGTTACCAAATTTCTGTTGTGGCAGACACCCGGGACCCACACCCTGCCGGGACACCCCTTTGGCACCGAATCCGGGGGAGCAGCCATGGGAGGCTTACTACTTCCCCTGGAACACTTGGTGGCAGCCCCCTGGGATGCATCGGGGCCACAATTCTGGTACACTGGAGCTCATCCCTGTTGGGCTTCATGGCCACTGCCAGGGGGAGCTGCATGGCTTCTTGAGCCCATGTGGGCTGTAATGCAGCTGCACCTGGAAGTGCAGCCTGAAGTAGGTTAATTATCACCTGAAGCACTTCCGGGTGGGCTATAAGAGGAGCCTGCAGCCATTACTCTATCTATCTATCTATTACTCGAAGCGCGCCAGAGTTGGGAGGAGGAGGACAAAGCTGCCTGGGAGGAGTGGAGGAAGAAGAGTGTGTGTTGGTGTTTTTCTTTTGTGTGTTTTGGGGACTGTGTGGGGCCTGTGGAACACGGGGAAGACGTGCCTCACGGCTGAAGAAAATAAATCTTTTTGTTTAATTTTTACGTGCCTCCGTTGTCAGTCTGTGTCGGGTCGACGCCAACAGAGCGCTTTTGCCACACTTTACATAAATGAAGCAAGATCAAGACATTCATAAAGTAAATTATTGGAATTCTCCATAATGACTGTACAGCCTTAATATTAGAAAGACAATATTGACTTATACTAGAATTAAACAGAAGTGATGTCTGAAACCTTTCAAGCAAACTTTACATTAGTTTACAGTAAATGTTTTAGGGAAAATGCGAACTGAACATATATCAGTCTTGCAAAAAAAAAAATATGGTTTTATATTGAGATATGCTGAAAAGCAGCATACTCCCCTGCTTATAGAATGGAAAATAATGGCCATATACAGTTGCCTGAAGTCTAATGGAGGGATTGAGACAGTAGAAGTAACATTTGAAAGACTGCTAAGACTGCTACACTCATGACAGGCTCTCTCTCTGAGCCCACTTTAATGCTGCTATGTAAGGGGATTGCATGGAGGCAGGTTTAATTAAGCTACCTGTCTGGGCAAGCAGGCAGCAGACAAGTCTAAGTCAGTACCTGTTTTATACCATGAAGGGTTGCAATACAGGCAAAACATTGAGGTTGCCTCATCATTGGATAACTTTAGGTCTTATGAGGTGTTCAGACATTATTAATAAAGCTACACAAGAGAGGTGCAAATGGGTCATTCCTCCCAGGCGCATTTGAATCTTTAAACTGAGGAAGGCAGCACCGACAGTTTGCTGTAAAAGGGAAAGCTTAAATTAAAAGACTTTTGGTAGTGGAAAAATTAATAAGCTGTCATTTTTACTGTAAACTAGGTAGGATTTACTGTTTTGTGCATTGCTTATGTGTACTTTATACAGATGAAAGGTTTTAATTTTTCTCATTTTGTCATTTGCACCATATTTAGGAACAACATGGGTCACTATGTGATGTTTATGCACAGAACATCAGCGGCAATTATGAATAAAAGCACAACCAGCTGGCAGTTTGTCCAATTGTGTTGTGTGTGTGTGTGTGTGTGTGTGTGTTTTCTATACTTTTGTCTGATACAATGCCATGTCAGCATTATCCAGATATCTTGAACAAATGTTGTTTAAAGGAAAAGCTTCACAGAAGGCATCAGTGTGTGTACAGCATGTATGTGAGATTGTGCTATATTTAAATGGCAGAGGAATGATCAGTAATGTGTGGGCAGAGAGCGTGCAACATAGAGTGATAAAGAACACCAAAGGATCTGGATGGTTTTTGGAATAATAAGAAAAACAAAATAAAAGAAAATTGTTTCAGCTTGGGCGGCACGGTGGTGCAGTGAGTAGCGCTGCTGCCTCGCAGTTGGGAGATCTGGGGACCTGGGTTCGATTCCCGGGTCCTCCCTGCGTGGAGTTTGCATGTTCTCCCCGTGTCTGCGTGGGTTTCCTCCGGGCGCTCCGGTTTCCTCCCACAGTCCAAAGACATGCAGGTTAGGTGGATTGGCGATTCTAAATTGGCCCTAGTGTGTGCTTGGTGTGTGGGTGTGTTTGTGTGTGTCCTGCGGTGGGTTGGCACCCTGCCCAGGATTGTTTCCTGCCTTGTGCCCTGTGTTGGCTGGGATTGGCTCCAGCAGACCCCCGTGACCCTGTGTTCGGATTCCGCGGGTTGGAAAATGGATGGATGGATGGATTGTTTCAGCTTTATATGAGTTTTTTTTTTTTCAGTTCCATTAATACATATTGGCGTTTGAATTGCTGTAATTATAATTTTGCATAGTATCCTACTACTTTTGCTGGTATCTTACTTGATTTTTTATTTTATTTTGTTTGAGGTTTTTAGTTTTTTTAAATTTATGTTAAGATGTTCAGTTTGGGGAAAATATAATTGTAAAAGTGTTAGCTGCTGTCTTAAGAGGCAGTTGCCTGGTAACAAAAAGAATGAATATATACCGTATCTGCATGCAGTCTGGCATCCTTAGCTCTACAATTAAACAAAACATAAATCCTTTTCTTGTATTTATAAATGCAATTTTATGATTTAAACAAAAAAAGTTATTTGTGCCTATCAAACCATATTCCATTTACATATATAAACCCAGATTTCTTTTTTATGTACTGTCATCCCATGCCAGATTGGTTCATGACTTACATTCAGTTCTGCTTAGAAAGTCTCTGACTCCCTGTGGTGCTATATTGAAACAATCATCTCAGATAATGGAGAGCTGGAGTTCATTGTTTATGAAGATGTATACCATATGTTTGGAATATAAACCCAGGTTTGAAATTGTATCATGCAAAACTTAGTAGGGATAGTACACAATATCTTTGGCAAGCCACGTTGGTTCAGTAGACAGTACTTCTGTCTCACAGCTCCTGGGCTCAAGTCCTGGACCACTATCTCCTCTGCACCATGTTTTTTTTTTTCTTCCCATGTGCCAGAGAGGTCTGTACTTGGTTAGCCTAAATTAGTCTGGTTTGATGGATTGGTGTCCCGTTCAAGATTCCCTCCTGCCTTGCATACAGTGCTGCCGGAAACCTCACTGGCCCCACATAATCCATTACTGGAAAACAACTGTTCAGATGATGGATAGATGTTACCTTAGGATTCCTTAATCAACTTGAGTTTAATGCTGTCTTCATGTGTACTTATTCAAGTTACTTAAAAGTCTAAAGTATCAAAACACTCTCAAACTTAATTAGTCAATTTAATCATGCTCTCTTCTATTAGCTCCCGATGAATAACTTTTTAAAAATGTTCAAGTGTGATGCCCTTTTATTTTTTGCTCTATTATGATTTAAATAAACCAAAATAACTGTAAAAGATGCAAGGGAGTAATAATAACCTGCTTACAAATTCATTATAATTTAGTTTAGTTATGTATGCTGCAAGGATAGACTCCATCCATCCATCCATTATCCAACCCGCTATATCCTAACTACAGGGTCATGGGGGTCTGCTGGAGCCAATCCCAGCCAACACAGGATGCAAGGCAGGAAACAAACCCCGGGCAGGGCGCCAGCCCACCGCAGAGGATAGACTCCAGCTTTCTTTGATCGTATATTGCACTGAGTCATAAGATAATGGCTGGATAGATGCATGAATGAAAGGCTGGATGGACAGGAGATTTTCCATCAGTTAATCTCATTAAAAACTGCACAAAAGAGGGATACAACTAACTTTCATAAAAATATCAATAATGGAGATGCTGATCAGGCGAAGAGTCAATCCCAGATGCCTGAAGCAGCAAGCTTTTACCTCTTAATATTATTTTTCTTCTTGGCTGTCATAAATCACCTTATTAATATGTGCAATCTCTGTTGTCCCCACACATAAAAGCAAAACAGATTGAGCTGCAGTGGCATGTCGTGTGTGGCCATTGACTGTTGATTTGAACTCTAAGCACTGAGTAGCTTGAGATCACCTCATTATTATACTGCTCACACAGAGGAAGCCATACGAGAGACACAAGAGATGAAAGAAGCATGGCATTGTAGTGTTGTGCAGTGTAATTGCAAGATCCAAATCATCAGCATTCATCAGACAAATTAAAATTTTGGTATAAGTTAAAACTTAAGCATATTGGAAGGCACAGCTCTCAGACAGTACCTAAGAAGTGTTTTTATAAAAAAAGTACTTGGATAGATGGTACAGAGATTATTGCTGCTGTCTCATAGCTCCTGACTCCCAAGATCAAATCATTGACCAATTAATGGCTTTGTAATCGTTTGCATGTTGTTCCTGTGTTTAGATCTTTTTTCTCTATTTTGTTTTCTACTTTTATATCCTAAAAATGTGAATGATGGGTTTTAAATGAGGATAAATTGTCCAGGTGCGATTGTGTGTTAATACTTGAATATTTTTGTCCTCTGGTAGAAACCACACTTGTCTCCATAGTCCACTGTTGCCTTCTGCTTTATGCCAGTTGCTGCTGAGATAGGCTCTAACTCCTCATAACTCTAAGATGAATTAACTCGATTGATGAAATTGCTGAATGGAACAGCAAATATGTGTTGCACAATGGCATAGTGAAGAATCTTACTACATCACAGCACTTAGACTCCGAATCACTGACTATCTGGTGTCAATGTGAAGTTTTGTGTTTGCACTGAATTTCAGTTTTCTTTTCCAGACCATTATGCTCTATCTATCTATCTATCTATCTATCTATCTATCTATCTATCTATCTATCTATCTATCTATCTATCTATCTATCTATCTATCTATCTATCTATCTATCTATCTATCTATCTATCTATCTATCTATCTATCTATCTATCTATCTATCTATCTATCTATCACTGACTTCTATTAACAATCTGATAATACCCATTCATATATCAGCAGATACTGCTCTCTTATTCTTCTATAAACCAACTACAACATTAATTTTTATAGCATGTTTTCATACAAATGGTGCAGCTCAAAGTACTTTACAAGATGAAGAAAGAAACGTTTATAAAAAATAAAAATGACATTAGGCAATACTAAATAACAAAGAATAAAGTAAAGTCCAACAGCCAGGAGGACAGAAAAAATAAAAAACAAAAAAAAAACTCCAGCGGGCTGGAGAAAAAAAATCTGCAGGGGTTTCAAGCCCACGAGACCATCCAGCCCCCACTAGGCATTCTACCTAACATAAATAATCTCAATCAGTTCTCATGGTTTTCACGCTTCACGTAAAAGAATTAGATGATGATGGTCATGTGGACATCTGGGGTACTGCCTTCTGTCCATCAACGTAGGGACTGCATGGTGCTTTGATCAGGGGATGGTGGTGCAGATTGCCACCACAGAAAAAACAGAAGAAGAACAGCAGAGAAAAGTAGGGATTAGTATGGATTGGGGAGCCATGATAAAAATAGAAAAATTCAATGCACATATAGTTTATCAAGGTTACACTAAAATGTAGCTATGAGAAAGCCATGTTAAAATAATGTGCTTTTAGCAGTTTTTTAAAGTGCTCCACCATATTACCCTGGCGAATTTCTATAGGTAAGCTGTTCCAGATTTTAGGTGCATAAAAGCAGAAGGCTGCCTCCCGCTTTCTTTTAAGTTTAGCTCTTAGAATTATAAGCAGACCCACATTTGAAGATCTAAGGTTACAATTTGGAGTGTAAGGTGACAGGCATTCCAAAATATAGGCTTTATAAAAAATTACTATTTTAAAGTCAATTCTAAATGGCACGGGTAACCAATGTAGTGTCATCAAAATTGGAGAGATGTGCTCGGATTTTCATTTCCTAGCTATGATTCTAGCAGCTGCATTCTGCACAAGTTGCAACCAATTAATGACTTTTTTTGGTAATCCTGAAAGGAGTGTGTTACAGTAATCTACTCGAATAAAAACAAAACCGTGAACTAATTTTTCAGCATCTTGCAAGGTTGTGCGGGATCTAACTTTTGCTATATTTCTTAAGTGAAAATGCTGTTCTGGTAATCTGATTAATATGCAATTTAAAATTTAGGTCAAGTTTATTTCAAATATCCTCACTATATCCATTTTTGCCAATAACTAAGATTTCTGTTTCCTCCATATTTAGGTTAAGAAAATTACTACTCATTCACTCAGAAACACAAGTAAGACTTTGTGTCAGTGAACCAAGAGAGTCGGGATCATCAGGTGCTATTGATACATGCAGTTGTGTGTCACAAGAAGAAATGTAAACTTCTTTACACCTCTTTCAGACTGGCTGTGAAAGCAAAACATTTTTATTTTTACATGAAAATATCCACCAGTCATAAACTGTCCCACTTGGTTTGTAAAAATAAATCTTCTCATTATAGCATTAACAGAAATACCAGAAGGATTTTGTAATGTGTTTGCTGGGAGCTTCACTAGAACATTACTCTCAGAGTACAGATGCAAAACAGTCCATGCTGTTGCTTAGCAGGATATACAGTATAAAAAATGGTGAAATGAAACAATGAGAAAGTCTCCTTCATCTCAGTTTGGCAGTTCTTAAAATGAGATACAGTGCTGGCAGATGGGATCTGATAAAATCTGAAAGATAAAGCGCTGCTCTTTGGGCTTCCGTCTAATTTACTCAGGAGCAGAGGGGGGCATCTAGTTGCTCTACAATACACAAGTCTGCTTGTCATTATGTTGTGTTAATTTCTAGTAAGTCCATGTGCAGAATTTGTCACATGACATTTAAATATCCCATGTGGTTAATTTATAGCCACCATGATCCTGCAGGTTGTTTAGTGCATCTACCTCACAGCCCCAGGGTCCCGAGTTTGAATCCTTGCCCAGTCACTGCCCGTGAGCTGGTTACATGTTCTTCCCATGTCTGTTTTTCGCTAAGTACTCCATTTTTATCTACAGTGATTGGAGACTTTATTGGTTCGTTATTTGTTAATGTGTGACCCCTGTGCAGTGCTGCCTGGTTGTGTTACCCTTCATTGGATAAATTGGTTTGTAAAATGAAAACATAATTATGTTTATAGTTATAAGCATTATTTATAGTTATTTGTACCCACAAACCAATGGAATCTGAATATTTCTGGGGAATGAGAATTGCCAATATGGTTTAAAAGTATTATTTAGATCATTTTAAGAACCTGTATCACTGCAGAATCCCAGATCCCATCAGCAGCTTTTCAAATTTCATGCTGTACATGTACATCTAAAATGTTTTTGTTATTCAGGAAAGAATTGCAAGAATGGAATAATTTCTTCCATAGCATAGAATGAAATAGTCCAGTGGTTGAGGCCATAATACTGATTGATGAGCATGAAGTCATCTGCGAACTCTTGCATCTTTTAAGCTTTGAACGCTGATAACACTGCCAGTCATAATTTATCCATCCGTCCATTTTCTGGATCTGCTTATCCAGTTTCCTTTCTTATGTACAGTATATGTAATTTATCCTGGTTGATATTGTTTCACTGGTTTTGCTGCTGCCTCATAGTTGTCGGGACATGGGTTCAACTCCTGGCACAGTCTCTTTCTCTGTATAGTTTCAAGGCTCACCCTTTTCTATGTGTGTATTTTCCCTGATTACACCAGTTGCCTACTACATCCCAAAGGCTTGCATATTAACTTACTGTATATGGTGGCACTAGATTTCATAGTGCTCCCCACATTGTCCCCACAGTGAAGTTTCATCCCATACAAGGTTAGATTCTGCTTCATGCTTGATACTGGATGAAGGTGAAGGTTCATACACGTATGTTGTGTGAGACCAAACAAAATGTACAAGTAGGGCAGCAACATGGGATGGAGGAAAGCTTGGTGATTTTTCTTTAACCTGCAGAATTCTTGCTCAACTTGAGGACGTTTTTCTTTAATTTACCGACTACAGGATGGCTACAAAGCGCAACTAACATACATAATACTTATAATAAGTTATAACTGTGTTCATCTGTTTTTAAACCCATCAATCCATCCATTATAGAGATCACCACTGTGGGGTGGTGGTTGGAGCCTAAGACACCTGCAAGATGTGCAAGACAGCAGCCAGGCCTGGAAGGAATATCAGCTCATCACAAGTCAAATGGAAAGCAGATTACAGTCCACATTGTCATGTGAGACCCTGGCTCATACAAGAAAGGGAAAAAGACACTCCAGGCTTTTTTATAGATAGCTAATTTATATGATTTAACAAATTGCAGTTATCACTGTAAAAAGAGAAACTTAAAAACCCACACCCACTTTTAGCTCTTTTAGCACTTTTATGTCTTACTAGCTTAATGGGCTCTCTACTGGTTTGGCCCTCTCCGAGAGCTGAGGCATAGTCACTCAAGGAAAAATGTTATATCTGTGAAACCTTTTAACTTTGATCAAGATTTTCTTGTGCTGATTCTAATAATTTTTCACGTAATTGCATCCATCCTACTAATGGGCTTGGGCAACCCTTTGCATAGGCCACAGTTTTACGCCACCTTGAATTTTCACACATCTCTTTGTCTCATATTGTTTGCCAGTCCAGCTTCATTAACACTGATGGTGGAAGTCTTGTTTATCACTTTGCCTTTTTGGGTCTTACAGCTCTGTGTTTTTTCATAATAATAATGGTGACCAACTGATGGCTGATGTCAGGCAGGATGGTTTGTTCTTGTTGCATTTCTTGGATGAAGAGTGCACTTCTAATTGCTTCTTAGTTGTGGGAATTGTCAAAGGCACAAAAGGAAGATGATTAACAACAATGGGTCTGAGTAAGAGCACTTCAGAAGCAGAGCCATTCTGATTTCAGAAAGGCAATACTTTGTTAAGCATTAATGCATTATTTATTTTTAAGTGCATCCTTTAACATGAATTACATTGGTACAAGATTTCAAATCTGTGAAGCAGCAGCAATAACCACTAGCCACCATTCTACCCTTGGTTCTAGATATGACTTTTGTCAGAAACTCCACTCTGAGTCATAACAAGGTTTGGGGCAGCCACCCGTATACTTGGTATCCTGGCTGCAAAGTTGCAAAAATATAAATAGCACTGATGTGCACAAAACCGAGTCCAAAACTTAACTGAGGGAATAGGGAAAAGGTGGAGGCTTTTAAAGGGGAAGACAGGAAGTGAGGTCAAAGGGGTTGGGCTCACAAGAGCCTTCAGACATCACAGGGTCTGCAGCCAGCAAGGTCTTCCTACATAGGCTCGGACCCGGAAGTGACGCAAAGAGGGCCAGGTGGAATCTCCCGTGAATGGTCTGCAGGAAAGGGAGAAAAAGAGTCATTGCACTCTGCCACATCCTGGTTTGATTCGGAATTGCCCTTATTCAGGCCCTTTAGCTGCCTCCCATTCGCACATGTGTGACACCTTAAATACACCGATCATCCACCATCAGAGTCATGGGGAGCCCTTTTCTTTTATAATAGCAACACACACAAGGCAGGAGTGCTGAATGGGTGAAACAGCACTCAATGTGTGAAACTTCATTCCAATTCCAGTTGGAAACACTGCTGGAACAGGATCTTTCCACGGGGCAGTGCCAGCCTTTCTCAGGGTACACTTATACATAGCTTACTCCCATTTTCCTCCCACACCCCAAACATGTTTCAGATGGATTATTTTTTTGTGACTCTCTATTTGTGTCATATGAATGAGGATGAAAAAGTGTGGCCAGCAATGGGTTGCAACCCAGCCATGATTGGTTCCCACTTTTCACCTATTCCCACAACCCAAAACTTGATGAACAGATTAGGAAGATAAAGTATGAGTAGAGGTTTTAACAGGTGAATCAACTAAACTATGCTGAAGGTAGATTTGGTTAGAAATAATAACCACTAAAGAAATTGACTAGAATGAAAACCTGTAATGAGGATGGCCTCCAGGACCCACTGGAATACAAAACAAAATTTCAGTCCAAACTTCATTTCAGAGTTTTAGACACCCTGCTCTGTCCTCTAGCATTGTGATTATGGGTAGAAAGATGGGGTCTGTGGTGGGTTGATACACCAGAGAGGAGAAAGGTAATGGAGTGTACAGCAGTGAGATTATGTAAATGGCTGGGTGGGGTGGTACATGAAACTCATGGCACAGTTGTCTTCAAAAGAATTTAAAACTGATAAGAAAGATTCTGTTTATTAAAAGAAATAATATTGTCTTATTATACCACAATTATGAATGTTTCAAATGTCCGCATTGTTGCTGGTTTTTAAAATGTTCTAGTCACAGTAATTTCTTTTTATGTGTTTAATTAGAATTCATGGCAGTAACTTTGTAAAAGAAAATGAAAACTGTTTATTTAACTGCCGACAATACCTACACTAGAACGTAATGACATAAGTACTTTGGGAAACATTGCCATTAGCATCTTTTGCTTTTAGAGACCTGTGTGCTTTTGTCTGTTAAATAAATAAGCATGCATGAAATTCAAATGTTTAAGAAGGAAGCAGCATGACAAAAATGTTTTTACAGTTAATTTTGTAGCAGTTTGATTTATTTATTTAGAAAATGAGGTGTGCCTTTCTTTTCTGCTTCTAGCTGCTAGATCTGTGCCTTCACATTATCTACCGTGAATGTTTTAGTGTATTAACACAGACTCAGATAGAGCTAGGACTCGGCAGAACACAACAATATGTGCTGGCCATTCAGGGTGCAATACTGACTTGTGACTTTTATTAACAGGTCATCTAGGGTGACTACCAACAAATCTAAATGATGATGTGATGATTCAAAACAAAACAAAGACATACATTTAAACAGTTGCACTCAGAGGCGACTTTATTAGGACCATCTATGGTACAGATAAAACTGTATTTGTCCCTGGGGGAATTTGGCTTTTTAAAGAAGCTCTTGACATACATATACAGTATATACAGTATGTGTGTATATATATATATATATATATATATAATATATATATATACTGTATATATATATATATATATATATATATATATACGTATATGTGTGTATGTGTATATATATATATAATATACACACACACACACAAACACACACACACGTGCGCGCGCACACACACACACACATATATATATATATATATATATATATATATATATATAGAATCCAATGTCTGTCTGTCTGTCTGTCTGTAAGTCTGTCTGCTTTTCACGAGAGAACTACTTAACGGATTTAGATCAGTTTTTTTTTCTAGAATTTGCTTAAACATTCCGGTTGATTTTGCGACCTCTCTCAAGGCACACACATTTTATTTTTTCTTGTTTTTCCTCATGGGAAACACCTTCCCCATTTCTCACAGGCACAACAACACAGTCCAAGCACAGCACAATGCACAAACAATAAGCCTTCCTCTTTCTTTTCTTTCTTTTCCACTCCTCAGATCAAGCTTAGTCTTCCTCCTCCCGACTCTGGCTCCCCGACTAGTGGCTGCTGGCTCCTTTTATAAGGCACCCGGAAAAGGTCCAGGTGTTTGATTACTCGTTTCTTGCAGCACTTCCGGGTATGGCGGAAGAACTGCCCAGAAGAGCTCAGTACCTCCTGCTGCAGCACCCCCTGGCAGTGCCTGCGGATCCCAACAGGGCTGCACCAAACTCCAACTCCCATGAAGCTCTGCGGGAGTCTGAAGCACCGCTGCAATCCAGGGGGGTTGCCATCTAGCATCCCGGGGGAGGTAACGCTTTGGCCACACACACACACACACGCGCGCACCTACACATGCACACCCACCCACACACACACACACACACCATGGTCTGAACACACACCAGAATGACTAAAAAGACAGGAAATTTAAAAAGAAAGAAAACGTCTTACTTGGCATTCCCGGTCCAAGTGAGGCATTATGGAGGCATGTTTCTTGACACACTTCTGCTGAATAATTTGTTGGTTGAAAGTACTCAATGTTAGTGTGTCAGAGAGAGGATGTGAAGCATTGCTGATAATGGCAATCAGTTTTGTTATAATTCTCTTCTTTGCTGCTACACCAAGGAGGTCTAAACTGAGTCTGCCTTTATAATTGGTTTATTGATTTGGTGGTCTTCTCTTGAAGTGATGTTACCAGCCCAGCAAACCACAGTGTAGGAAATCGCACTGGCCATCACAGAGTTGTAGAAGATGTGAAGGATGTCACTTTGCACATTAAAGGATCACAGTCTCCTAAGAAATAAGAGACTGCTCGGGCCTTTCTTGTATAGTTCCACTGTGTTACAATACCAGTCCAACCTGTCATTGATGTGGACCCTGAGGTACTTGTAGGAGTGGACCACCTCTGCATCCACTCTTTGTTCAGTCACCAGGCATGGAGGCTGTTTGGTGTGGTGAAAGTTAATAACCAGTTCCTTGGTTTTACTGATATTAAGATACAGATAATTCTCTTTGCACCAAGAAACAAAGTTCTCCACCTGACTCCTATACTCTGTCTCATCCCCAGTACCAATACACCCCTTAATTGCAGATTCATCTGAGAATTTTTGCAAGTGACATGACCTGATATTATATTTGTAGTCTGAGGTGTACATAGTGAAGAGAAAATGTTACGGCACTGTTCCTTGTGTTGCTCCAATGTTGCACACATTCACCCCAATACCACGTAGGATCTTCTTTCATCTCCTGAACAAACCAAATTCTTTGTGTCACGAATTCTTGTATTTGAAACATTATTTAAGGATTTTGGTCCAGGGTGGCTTGATAGCATCATGCAGTTCATGTGGAATTTTAGGTCATACATTTATTTTGTGAAGTTTGTCACAGAGGTCACTGTTTTGGGCTGAGATTTGGGAACAGTGCAAGGCAGTGGAGTAAACTGAAGTTAGCATGGGGTTCATGGAACCAACTTGAAATTATCCATTCTCTGTGAAATGGCACATTTGAAAAAAGGGTAGAATGTGACTGTAAAGGGGCATATGTGCACATTCAGGTGCACTGTGCTCTTAAGATGCCTAATGCGTACCAAGATGACCTCCAATGAACAACCACCACCAGCCTTTACCAATTACGTGAGGCAGGATGGATGCATGGGTTCCTGTTGTTTTTGCTAAATTCTGATACTACCATCTGCTGTCACAGTTGAAGCTGAGATTTGTTTGATCAGTCAATATTTTTACAAACCTCAGTCATCCAATTTTTGTAACCATTTTTCCACTTTAGTGTCATCTTCTAGTTCTTAGCTAACAAGAGTGAAACAAAGCTTGGCCTTGTGTTGCTGTAGACCAGGGGTGTCCAACTGCAACTCTGGAGAGCCACAGTGGCTACAGGTTTTCCTTCCTGCCACTTTCTTAATCAGGGATCAATTTCTGCTGATAACTGACTTCTTTTCTCTTCATTTTAATTGCCTTGTTTTTTTAACACACAGTCCTATGAATTCCTTGTTTTTTTTCGTAAATGGCAGACAAATGAAAAGGAGATTTGAAATAAGCCAACTAAATGATGACCAGCTAAGTTGGGGTCTCAAACACCAACATAATTCATTCCAATCAAAAGTTGATTCTTGTTGTTAATTCCGTAACTTGTTGCTGTCCATATTCTGCCACCCCATACATTTCCAAAACTGTCCTAAGTAGATTAATATTACTGAGACAGTCACATTTTTTATTTTCAAATATTGTATGGTGGACACAGGTTAGGTGGTCATGTGTTGGCGCATTTTGTATCTCGTTATTGTTTGGTTGGTAATTAAGGAAAAAAACAAACAATTAAGAGGTCTGGACCTTAAATAGCAAGTCAATTGAAATTAAGGCAAAAGTTAATTAGCAACAAAAATTGGGTATTATTTAAGAAAAAAGATTAGAATGAAAGCCTGTAGCCACTACAACCCTCCAGGATCGGAGTTTGACACCTCTGCTGTAGACCATACACTTAAAGGTTTGACACGCAGCACAACATTGTCATAAAGAGATGTTATATGATTATCTTAAGAGTTTCTGTTAACTCAAACAGGTCTAGCCGCTCTAATGGTACTTTTTCCCACAGACCTGCCACTCACTGGATGTTTTCATTTATCACATCATTTTTCCTGAGATCTTGAAACCCTTATGTGTGACACCAATAATCATTCCACAGTGAAAATCATTTTGATCACGGATCTTCCTCATTCCAATTGTGGATTTGAACAACAAGTAAACCTTTTCATTACGTCTGAATACATTATCTATTGACTTGCAGCCACATGCCTAACTGGAGGAGTAGACTATTTATCTTAATGGCCAGATGTCCCGGGAGAATGGGCAATAAGTGTATATGTAATTTGAAGATTCAGTACAGTATATTCTATCTATCTATCTATCTATCTATCTATCTATCTATCTATCTATCTATCTATCTATCTATCTATCTATCTATCTATCTATCTATCTATCTATCTATCTATCTATCTATCTATCTATCTATCTTCAATGCTTTTTATCACATTGTCATATTATTGCTTTGGTATTGTGATTAGCTTTATTTCCTGATTGCTTAATGAAGTTGCAATCCAATTTTGACAATGTCTGCACAGAGTTTTGTACATTCTTACCAAGTGTGTATGTTTTTTAACAAGTACTCCCAGATTCCTCACACACCCCCAAGGTTGTTTGGCCCAATATAGGTGAGTTTGCATTGGTTTGCCCAATGATGGACCAATTTCCCACTCACTCTTTGATTCCTGGCAAAATTTGTTCTGTCACCACATACATGTGCAATAGAAAGAGGTAGATCATAAAATGGATGGGTGGATTAGAAATATTTGGTAAATGCATAGATTTCATCTCACGTTTATTGCTCACATTTGAGGACAGTAGTAACAGAACTGCATTATATACTGTACATCTTTTTAATAGACTTCTACTGCCTTCAGGAATGCTGTACACATTCAATTATTTCTTGTTGTCTCCATCAGCATCTCACATGGGCAGAGTGGGACTGTCTTTCAGCCCTGGAGGGACATGATACAGACCAACCCACCTCTTTTCTGAGTCGGGGGAGGAAGGGGGCTTTATCATTACTAGGCTGCCATCATAACTGCCAACAAAAGAAAAGAGGCATATCTTGCATTCAAGTGTTCTCTGAGGATTTGGAGCTCTGGGGTGTGACGTTTCACCTTCCCACTTCAGTATGTTCACGGAGAGAAACGTGAGGTTGCTGTTGATTTGTTACTTAGTCTGGAAAAGGAAGAAGTTAAAGATAAAGAACCATTTTTGTGAAAAAAAGAGAAAAATGACCATTACATGTGAATCACTTTGCTCCAAATGCAACTTAACCAAAAAATAGCATTTCAAGCTGACAAGGTTATATATTTTATTTTGAACAACTGAACAAGGTGAAAGATCATCACTACAACATAACTCGGACAATTCGGTAACTTTGTTTGTCTAAATTCTTCCTCTTGTATAGTCCCAAGTTGGTAGAACGCTCATGAGGAATTTCCAGCGCAGCAATTCAGATTTGCCGTCTGTCTGAGAGCACATGAATGCAGCAATACAACTCCTTAATCAGCTGTCTCTTGCTCTTTTCAATGCACCTATGTAGATTTTGGAGCAACAAGTTTCCAGGGTCAAGGGTATTGCTTTGAAGAGTATAGGTAGCTTCAGCTTTGTACCCATGATAGCTAATTTTAATCACTTTTACCACATCAACATCAGGCTCTGTGAAAAGTAATCAGTTTTCAGTAGCTTTCTCTAGATTCCGTTTATCTGCTTTAGTATTTCTTTTTCTTTTTCCTTAGGTGTTGTTGCTTCTGTCATGTACCCAGAAGTACAACCCCCTCTTGTCTCTGTCATGGATTTTGCAGTTTAACTAACTTCCTCCCTTCCCAAAGGCCAGCCTCATTTTTATTAACAAAGACATTAAATAACTAATAGGACTATTACTATGTATTGTGTACTACTAGAGTATGTACCATGACTAATTATAACTGCCATACATAATACATCATGCCTGTATATCCATAATGTATCATTGTATATCGTTCCATAGATAATTTCTTCATATCCTGCAGTCATAATAATATTTCACACTGGTCATATAATTTTCTGTGATATTGAAAAATATTCAGAAACCTATATGTAATCATTACATTATGTGAATTTCCCCTTGGGATTAATAAAGTATCTATCTATCTATCTATCTATCTATCTATCTATCTATCTATCTATCTATCTATCTATCTATCTATCTATCTATCTATCTATCTATCTATCTATCTATCTATCTATCTATCTATCTATCTATCTATCTATCTATCTATCTATCTATCTATCTACACCACAGCACCACAATGTCACACCTACCTGTTGCTGTCTTTTCTTTGCTACCTCCTGCATCACTGGACTGACTCTCTGTGGATGCTGGTTGGAGCAGAGCTATGAAACACTGGCCGTATTTTGTTCTCCCTGGGCATTCATAGCAGGTTGCATTTCATTTACTTAATATACAGTATGTATCATAAATTCAATAAACATTTTTCCTTTCTTAATAGGCTATACATAACCTAAATTCTAAAGCCTAACACTGCTTATTAAAGCTAGATAGTAGTGAAATAAGCACATCAGAAATTGGGCAAAATCTTCCATACTGGTATCGATCAGTCGGCAGTACTTGAAAGTGCCACTTGCAACCCACCGATGGCAACCTGTGACCATTGAAAAACACTGAGCTAGACACAGCATATTAAAAGTGCTAGAAATTCAGTGACTTACAGGCAGTAATAACGGACTATAACGGCAATCACATTTGCTACTGCAGCTGCTTTGCTGTCACCTACAGCTTCTGAAGTTGCAAACCAATGCAGTGTTTTAAATTTAACAAATGACAACTTTTCTCACCTGTTCTAAATAAAGCTGATATTTTCTACATTATGCTGCATCCACCTGAAGTGCCCTTTTTGCCCACTCCTTGCTTTCTCAGCACCAGTTTACCCTTTTCTTTTACTTTTGGTGTCCGTTGTAAAATGGTTAAATGCAGTGAGCAGGTTAAGGAAAATGGATGGATGGATGGTTTCAGTTTCACTCAAGTGGGGTTGTACGCTTTGGGGAGGGGTCGTCTCCTTTTCCCCTATGGATACCTGCACACAAAGAGGGGTTATATCACTTGTGGAATGCTGTCTTTTTATGGTTTTACTAAATATGTGTGCATTTATTTATTAGAATTTGGAAGGGTGTGCATGTCACAAGCCATCTGGGAAATCTCTTGTTGTTCATGATAGCGACTCCTGGCTTTTCACCTGAAAACACTGCAGTTCACAGGCCATAACTTCAACTCCTGCTCTCCTAGGCTGTTGGTTTCAGTAATCAAACAGAATAATGTAATAGTACATTGCAAAAAATGAAATCCAAGCAAGTGAAAAGTACTTGTATCGTGACATTAAATCCTCTTTTCCTTATTGTAAGAATGATTGACTTATCATAAAATGTATATTTGCGATTATTTAGCTTACTTTAAATAATCTTGTCAAGTAAATTTTGTTATTTTTATGCTAAATAAAAGCAAAACAACTGAATTTACTTCCATTTAAAGTTTTTTTGTCTACTTTTGGCATATACATTTTTTGCAGTGTAAAGTCAAGCAAAATGACACCTTTTATTGGCTAACTAAAAATGTGTATCTTGCCTGAAGAAGGGGTCTGAGTTGCCCTGAAAGCTTGCATATTGTAATCTTTTTAGTTAGCCAATAAAAGGTGTCATTTTGCTTGACTTCTCACTACACTCATAATGGCTAACATGGTACAACACCCTAGTATTGCAGTGTAAAAATAATTATTGAATGCTCCATTAAAACAGCTCACTTTAAATATGTTTTCAAATAAGCTTCCTATCCATAGAATAAAGAAATACTTTTTATTACACTACAAGAAGAAAATATAAGTAAGCCCAAACAACTGCTCTTCTGGGTTAGTCACATTCCCAGTCTATATTACTTATTGCAGGTTAGAACTCTTCTGACAAAAGGAAAGTGAAAACAAAGTAAGTTCAGACCCATACATTACCTGCCCCCAGATGTTAGGATGAGGCACTCCTTTGTAGTTCACCCATAGGTGAGCCAGAGTGAAGTTCTGTTCCCATTAAGCACTGGAAGTGAACTGAATGGCTTTAATGAAGGTGTTAGGTCAGGTGACCGGAGAAGTGATCTCTTTCCTGTTCATGAGCTTACTACCAATGACCAGCTTTGGTATGTCATGGGCTGGATGCTTCTAGTCTAGCCCTGAAAATTCTCTTCTGCTCCCTGTCCTGGCCTTCAGAGAGGATGAGCTGAACTGTGACAGTATACTTAAAGTATATGTAGAATATAACCAGAAATCCCAAGAGGTATAAGTGCTGGGAGAACTGTATCCTCTGAGTAACTTTTAACTTGGCCTGAGCCTCTCATTTTTGCTACAGCTCTACAAAGTAATAAACGGTGCACAGGTTGTGAAAGGAGAGACTCCCTGTTGCCGTAGTAACTATTGCATATGTTGAAAGATCCGATAGAGGTTTATTGTAGCCTGGAAGAATAATTACAGAAGCAGTTGAGAGGTTCGAGTAAACAAAGAAATGACTGCCAAAAACATGAATTTCTGATCAGACTTAAGAATATGAAGAAGTCTTCATGATGCACAAAATAAACCATGACCTTGTAATCTGTGAAGATTTGTTCGTTCTTTCTTTCTTTGTATTCCCATGGTGTAATTTTTCTTTGTGGAGGTTAGCACACTGCAAATAAGTTTTGAGTTGAAACATATTGTATTTATTGCAATAAGCATATTTGTATTCAGATGTACAACCTGATATTATAAGTACACATGCTTCTCTTTCACTTTATTACTGCCAGATATCAACTATACAAATATTAATCATAAAGAGCACATCTCATCCGGCTGCAGAAGGTGCACGCTGTATTGAGCGCTATATTATAAGAATATGCAGCTGATCATTTAGAAGATATTCCCTTTTCACTGTTACTTTTGTTTGGAAATGAATGGGAATATAAATTATTTTCACCACATTGTATTGCAGAGTGCCTACTGGGATGTTTCTAAATCTATTATAATTAGTTTTACCACCTCACAAATACAGAAGCAATGTGCAGTTTGCTTTTAAAATAGGAAAAAGAAATTGTGCGGTTGCTGCTCGGCAACGGCTGCCATGGTTACTGACACTACAGAGAGTTGGAAAGAAATCAGAAACATTAATTTGGGGGTTATTAAAACAAATCATTATAAATTGTGTGGAAAAGACCAGATTCAAAGTTTTTTGGAAGGCATTCAGTTTGTTGTCAAACAAGCACACATACAACCGACTAACATGGAGTTAAAGAAATACTGTTTTTTTTTTTTTTTGTTGTGAAAACCTTCTGTTCCAGGGCTTAATTCGCTGTTCCAGTTTTGGCACTTAGTCAGGATTTGATGCTTTCTTTCATTATTGCATTGTGAAGTCCTGGCATGCACATTCCAATTGGATTTAGATTGCTTATGTTGTCTCTGGTTTTTCATGTACATTTACAAGCACCGAAATCATGAAGAGCATCTGAAGCGTTTTAATGCAGCTGGTATGGATACTCCACAAAGCAAAAAAAATGTAATTATTCAGAGATTTAAAATATGATTTTTTTTTATTTTAAGAATTTAATTTTTAATCAAACACATCACCAAAAGCAGAAAATATTTAGTATACTTGAAAGTGCTTTTTTTCCCTGTCCTTTATTTTAATCTACTCAAGCTATATAATATTCAGATGCTGCATAACAGTAACAACCCAATCTTGGCAGGTTCCTGCTTCCCACTGATGTTAGTGGGACAAGTTGCAGCCTTTCTGATTCAAAATTTAGTGTGTTAGCAAATGGGCAGATATTGTAGATAGGGAGTTCTTCTACTTGTGCAGCTTCCTGACTTATGCCTGATACTACTACAGTTCTATACTACCCTAATTTTGTATTAAGTTGGTTAACAAAACAAAATTAAGCACACAGTAGTAGAAACTGAGTCAGAACTGGAGGCTCAAAGAATCCATCCTGTATACTTACTGTATACTTACCAATCCAATTCTAAGTCCTATTCCAGGATACAGACCCCGCTTAGACATATACTATATTTAATGCCATTTCATCCTTTGAAAACAACAAGGATGTTAACACAAGGGAAGCTGGTAAAGAACAGCACTTTAGAAACCATAGCTCGAACTACCCCATGTTCCTGTGCCCACTTCTTACCCAGGAAAAGCTGCCAAATCCCATACCACACTGTGCCACTGGGAAAAGAAGAGTCTAGACTTCCTGGTGATCAGTGCGCTGGATTGTGGTGACATGTTGCATATTAGTCAGACATGCAAGACTTTATACATAACAATAAATAAGCTTGAGGCATCAGTCTAGTGTAGTGGAATGTTGTTGCCTCCTTCCATTAAGGCCCCAGATTTAAATCTAGGAGTCTTTTTCTTTTACACCTGTGATAGTGTAAGATGGGCCTTCAGATTTTATGAGTTTGTTACAGTGTTTGGCCATTATACTGAAACTGGAAAGATTTTTTCTAGATCCTAGGTATTCAGGAATATGAGGAGTTGTTGGATTGCTAACATGCTTTGCTCCCAGCCATATTTATCACCTCAATGATAGCTATAGTATCTTACAGTCTTAATATATGTAAATGACAACAATGTGCTTGCAGCTAGGAGTCTCATGTGTATGTGGCTATAACTACTTGGTTATGGTTGTGGAACCCGTTGCAGAGGAACAATGAATTAGTATGTGATGTTCTGATATGGAGGCAACCTCCTACAGCAGGCTCACTCACCTCCTGTAGCAACAAGACACTCTTCATAATAAGACAATTTGTTGCCCTAGATGGAACATCATTGGTGGAACTGGTTGCATGTTTCATTTTTGGAGTTATGGCTCAAGTCACCATCAGTGTAACTGGTGTGCTTCACATTTATGGGAGTCACACACCATTTGGTATCAATCATTTGGAACTGTTTACTGCTGCACGTTCCTGGTTTAAAATCTCCAGCAACCTGCCATCATTCATGAAGACAGTACAGGAATGTATTCACTCTGGGATTGCTGAATATGCACTCTGGCTCATTGTTATATGTAACAAACATTACTATTTGTGACATGCTACCAATAAAACTGAAACTTGATTTAGGGGATTTTAAAAGAGCACACACTTTCACATTTTACTTGAAGCCTGGCACAAATAGGGCATACCTTGTTTACAATACCATGTTCTTCCTTGCATCTTCCTTCAGCTGGAATCTTACTGGAATTGTGCCTTGTTCATATTGTTCACCTTGGATGACATCAGTGTGCTTCACCAATCCTATTTTGGCTACAACATCTAAGCAAATTGTTCACATTCTAAGCATTAATCTTATGGTGTTAAACAGAAGGTTTTAACAGTAAAGAAAGGAAAGATATGAAATTAACCAAAATCAAACTACAGGTAATAGTATATTAATACAGTACTTACATACTTTCAGGTTTCTCACACAGATTGTACTTACAAGAAAATCTTTTGTTTGTGCATTCTGCACATAATACATCAAAAATTTGGACATGAGCATCAGTAGGCTTTGCACCCTAGGAACCAAGTTTCCCAAACTATTCTATAACATTTCAGCAATTATTTACAGCTCTGATGCTGATCTTTCTGAGCATAAAATGCTGTAGGTCATTACGATAGCAATTGAAGAAAAGAATTCATAATAAATACCATAATTCTAGAGTACCTCTTTCTCTTACACGATTTGGCTCAAAAACTAATCAACACATCGTCATCTCATAACAGACGTAAATTTCGAGTTTGTTATTTTTCTGTCCATCCATTTTAGCTCTAGACTGTCAGACAGAGACACACCTATCATTGCGATTTCGATATTTTCGGTATCAGAGGACCCTAAAATGTTGAGATCCACCAAAAAATGGAGACTGACATTTTTGACAAATTTAAAGCTTTTGCTCCCCCACCATAGTCGATAGGTTATAGTGGGGGAGGGAACAACCTAGTTAGCTCTAAACTAAGCCTCTGACATTGCAAACCAGAAAGAGGACAAAAAAGTTTGCAAAATTTCCTGTTTGACTTAATAGAAAAAACACCTGCTTTTTTATTCATCAAGATGTATAAAATCCTACAGCCTCTCAATTAATCTGCCATTAGTTACTCTCTTAATAGTAACCAGGCTTTTTAATCAGTTGTTCAAAATGTGAACTTGATTGCCTGTGAGCATACAAAGTTCCTCCGTTATGATACCAGAGGGTAAGTTTAAAGCTGATTGGTTGAAAGTGAATGACTTTCCAGAAACAACAACTCTGACGTTGTTCCAAGAGCAATAGAAGCCTGATCTTATCAAATCCATCAACCAGAAGCTGACTGATTGATTGCTTTTGCCAACAGGAGTGGCTCAATTTAAGCACAATTGTTTGGCAGCCATTATCCTTTATATACTGGTCTGATGTCACTTCCAGATCACAAGCAATCATGCAAGTTCTTGGTATCACATAGTGTACAACAGTAACATCAGTAAAATGTGGCAAAAATAAGAGACATAACTACTTCAAATAAATCAGTAATTTTAAAATTACAATGTTATCATATGAGCTGCTTGTCACTTCCTCTAATTCTGACACACAGTGGAGTCCATTTGTGGTGCAGTTTAACTGTAATGTTATTGAACTTTCAGAAGATAATAGAAGCTACTTTACATAATGTATGTACAGCATATCAGTAATTGTTCTTTGTGTTTATCAAGCCATGAAATATTAAATGATACATTAGATATCAAATATCATATGCGATGTTTGGAATGCCTACAGCTAGGATTACAACCTTGAGTCCAGGACATCGATGGCCATAAAGCATGGGCCATGGCAGAGCAGTTTCTTCAAATAAATAAATAACTCAATAGAAACCAATGCACTAGGAATTTAAAATCCATAACAAATACTCTATCAACAAGAGGAAAAAAAGAAGCGATAAAAATATAGTCTATAAAAACTCAGAGGTTGGAGATATTCCCATCTTTGGCCTTAGACACTCACTCCCTTCAGCAATCCAGCATCCCCACGCTTGCATCCTTTGGTGTCCAGCATTCTGAAACCCTCCTGGCTCCAGGTCACCTTTCTCCAAGACCACAGATGCTTGCCTTAACTGGCACTCCAGCATCCCCATGCTTGCTTCACACTGCGTTATACTGTAGCCATGTAAAGCCTATCAAGTTCCTAGTCACCAGCACTTGCATCTTTTGCTGTCTAGTGCTCTCTTTCGCAATTGCTGCTCCTTTCAAATACCTGTTGACTGCTCGACTCTGGGAGTCACTCAACTTAGTCATCTGCGGGTCCAGCCTTCAGGAGCTTGGTCATCAGTTCTTGATCTGTCCTTTTATTTTTCTTCTTCCGTCATTCTTTCCCCGGGCTCGTATTACATCTTATGGGTGCAGGTGCCAAACTAAATGACCTGTGAAATGTGAATGGAGAACAGCTGAACTGAACGTACCTGCACAAAACAAGCAATCGGCCTCCGTACCCATTGAACACTGCACTGAGGCATTGCTTCAGAGCAGAGCGCTTCCATACCCCCAAAGTGTGAGCTAGAACCCTAATTTTTAACTATGAGGCTAAAGTCACCCTGAACCTCTGTTGTAATAACCTCTTAGTTCTTATTTGATCTTTTTTGCAATCTTTCATTTTAAATGTGATTACTTTTAAAGATGGTTTTCCTTACATGAAATTAGTTTCAGTTGTCAAAGGATGTTTTGGGTGGACCATACTGACCCCAGTACCACTCTATCGGTAAATGGTTGTGATTTATTGAGGGTGCATTTTCAACTGCTGATTAATCTGCTGTCCAACAAATATTTCATTACATTCTGCGTCTAGTGCCAAAACTTACTTTTGTTATCCAGTTCCTATTGCCAAAGCCTTAGTAGTGTCTGGCCAATCAACTGTTTAGAAGCCAAGGCTTCAGGCTATAAATTGGGACATTGTTGGTTTACACACAACCTTTGAACCTTAGTGTGATCTTGAGCAGGTAATTTAACTTGCCTATCCTTTAATTGCAGAAATATGGAAATAGTTGTTTCATTGTAGTTGTGATTTGTTTTGGATGAACTAAAATAATAAATTAAAGGCAAAGTTTGCTGGAACAATCCATGTGCCTGGGCCATAGACTGCATTGCTGTATTATGATTTTACCCTAATGGGGAAGGTTAAAACTACCAAAAAACATCTTGCCCAAACACACAATTTTTAATATTTGATGTATTAAACTAGCAAATTACAGGAGCAACGAAAGAACTAAACAAATTCCCAAACTATAACATTTAAAAAATGCAAAAAATTCCATAAAGATCATTGTCATGTGTTCTTAGGTATTTTATTGTTTTTATTTTGTTGTTTTTGTTGTCGTAGTATTATTTTCTTGATATTTTTATATTGTTTTGTTGATTTTGCTTATTGTTGGTTTTTTATTATGTACTGTTTCTTTAAATGTGCTTATGTTCCCCGTTCCTTTTGTTTGGAGCCCTAGGAGGCAGTGCCACCCTGTCATCACAACTCCTGAGCCCTCTGGATTTTTAAGTCTGCAAGGGAAGACTGAGGTGGAAGTATGCCTGTTAGGGTGTGGCCTTTTCCAGGCAGACAAAGGAGTCCTGGCTTGGCTAGTGAAGCCTCACACCTGTTTCACTAAGTGGAAGACATCATGAGAAAAATAAACCAAAGCTTGAAACCTGAAAATAAGAGCCAGATAAAAAAAAAGGAGAAATAAGAACAAAAATGGTCTGAAAAACCAAACAGACATACATAAAGGGAGACACAATAGAGGCCAAATACCACTGCTAGAAAGCTAATGCCACAGCAATGTGGCGCCTTAAAAGGTCTCTCTAATTGAATGCCTGTACCTGAAAGCCCTAAACAAGTAATTCTAGGCAAAATGGTCAGGAATAAAGTCACAAAAAAAAAAAAAACACAAAAGATGTGGATAGAGGGCATATAGTGGACAGGGATAAATATAAACACAACAATAATACATGGTACAGTTTTAATGGTTTTGTTAAATACCATTATTTGTGAATAATTAACTGCTTCCTACCTCCTGTACTTTTAAAAAAAAAAAATTTTGTTCTTTATTTTGCCTTATAAAATTTCTTGTATTAGGAATTTGTTAGTTTTCGCATACCCCTTGGGGTCAGAGCGCAGGGTCAGCCATTGTACAGCGCCCCTGAAGCAATTACAGGTTAAGGGTCTTGCTCAAGGGCCCAACAGAGTAGGACCTCTTTTTGGCGGTGACGGGGATTCGAACCGGCAACTTTCTGGATACCAGCACAGATCTTTAGCACTCCCTCTCCTGTGTTTCATTACCCAAATCCTGAGAATCTCTTAACTTAAAGAGTAATAAACAGCAAATTCACATATTCTTCTGAAATGGACAGTATCTAATACTTCCTGATAGGCAGTGTGTCTTTCCAACTCAGAACTCAACCATTCTACCTGTTTTTGGCTCCACAGTGTTCATTAGCCTACATATGTGCTCCATCTGTCACTATTGTACAGGCTGATATGGCTTGAGTAATGGTGATCCAGCATCGATAGGGTGAGTCATTCACAAGTACAGCTCTCTAACTGTTTGATCTCACATTGTGCTCCCCAGTTTTTCCTTTTAATTTTTCAGGTTCTTTCTTAGCCTCAGGTAATGTGGGTGGACAGCATTTCCATGAACTGAACAGCCTTTAACATAAGCATACCATTCATGTGCTGACCCTATGGAACATTTGTGAAGCCTTCACCTAGCAACATTTATTTTATTTCTCCTCTTTCACCTTAGAAATACAGTTAAAAAGGCATACTTCTTGAAGGACAGTGTAGCGTCTAGGGGTCCACACATAGAAGAAAAACTAGTAAACTAGCTTGGCTGCTGAAAAAATAACCTGGGGTTAGAGAATCGAATAAAAGAAAGCCATATGTAGACTAGAAGAAACTGACGACTTCCATTTTAAACCCCAAGGACCTGTGCTAATGCTTTAAGAGTATCACTTCAATTCTTTTTAATTTCCCTTTTCCTTAGATTAGATCAATTAAATTATGCAATTTTCTTAAGTGGCCAGTAAACTTGAATGATAAACAATGCAATAAAATTGTGCAGCAGTTTTACAGGATCTGGTCACCTGTTATCAGTTTAGGATTAAGCTGGGTCCAAAATATGATGCCTGCTATTTCTGAAGCTTAAGTGTTTTTATCTTTTTAAATTTACAACTCTAGTGTATTCCACTGATGAGACTTCAGTCATTTACCCCAGTTAGAATTATTAGAGTAATCTAAATAAAAGGTAAGAGATACAATAAACACATATTGATGTATCAATGGCAGTAAAATGAATTGCAGATCAAGTGGAAGTGTTTTGCTTCAGGCCTTCATGCATTCCGTAGGGATGGTGTCTTGAGATAAATGAATGTGCAATGTGTTAACTTTAAAGCCCAAAGCAAACAATCCAGGAGAAGGTGAAAAATAGTTTTGTTTTGGACAGTTCAGGAAAGGTAGCTGATACCACACAAAGAAATAGAATGAAAAGGCCACATTTGTAAAGTTTCATTTCTGTGAAGCTTGGATAGTTACCAAAGAGTGCAATCATCAGATTCATTACTTTTTAGGGTTTATTTGGATTTGGTGTTATTTTCACAAACATGTTTCGATGTAGGTCTGTAAATTAATTTTCACAATTGCTGTATGTGGAGCTAAGCTCCTGGAGCTGCTATATAACCATTACAAGAAAAAGGCTAACATGGTGAAGTAATGTAGGAGGCAATCAGCGTCTCTGGCACGTTCACTATCACACGGCACAATAAGTCTCAATTATCTTATCTTTCAATTTGCCTCAAGCAGATTCCATCTAGCAGCTTTTCAAAGCCCCATTCTTCTGGGGTTGATTGCTAAAAACACAGAACAAACTAAACAAAATTATAGCCAATTTAAGTCACATTTTCAAACATGTAGGATATCAAATTGTCAATACTGTTTTCTCCAGTGGGTGCTCCTTTTCTTGGATTAAAATTATGGAGATTTGTTTCCAAAAACTGAACACAAACTTTGCTCATCTTTTTCCTGTGGTATAGTACTATAATATGATGATTTGGTTCAGGGTGTTACACACATTTGTCTCTGCCTATTTGGTGAAAGTTCAGTTTGGAAGTAGCCACCACGACAGTACAAAACCTACTTCAAGATTTTCACCCTGACGTGACTGAATTAATGCTGACATTTTTGAAAGCAGGTGTATGCATTCAGTGTTTGTTTATAATCAAAATAATTAAACAATAACAATTTGGATATAATTGGATCAAATTATAAACATCCAAACAGTGTACATCACTCAGTGATGTTATAAGAGTGTGAATATATATGGAATTCCACCTAATTTTAGATGTTTGACCTTTATGCTTGAATGACCTTAAATTATTTAATTTTTAACAGTCCCGTTTTTGTTGCTTTCCTTAAAAAGCATCAATTAAGGAGCTACAACACATCTTTCTATTCATTTTCATCAGTTTATAAACTTGCCAATTCTGATCTGGGTCATGTGCTGATGAGGAAACTAGCTTGGTGGAAATGGGTATTAGACATGAAAGTCCAATGCAGGGAGCAAAGACATGGTGAAGGGATCATATTTGAACACAGGACAACATACAATCCATCATGTACTGTATGATGGCAGCAATGCACCACATTCAGAGCCACCAGCTATCTGAAACTGCATTTGCAGCAAAATTCGCTGAGGATAATTACAAGAATCATCTGTGAAATTCAGATTAACAAGAAGCAAAGTTTACAGCCATTTCCTGTATGCTCCATTTATGAGACAGATGTGTCATCATGGCTTTAAGTGTTTCCCAGATCAGTGCAATGTTATATCATTGGGTGCACATAATAGATAAAAGTGCTGGATTACCAAGAAGATTTTATCTGAATACAAATGGTAAAACAGATTTTTGTGTATGAATTCACAGTTTACACCCTTGTATGATTTTTAACTGCATTTTTATATTATGATTTGAATTAAAAGAAAATGTTTTCTTTGATTCTGATGCATCTTCTTAGTTGCTATGGAAATGTGAATAGTGCCAAGTTATGCACGGCTCTCCTGCCTCATCTCACGTCCCACACAAGTACAGCAATTCATAAGAAGAAAGTGTCAAGAGAATGAGAAGTCTCAGAGGGTTGTTTCTGCATATTGTATTCTTTCGTTCTCTCATCAGTCCTTCTATTTTCTATACCTCCATTCTCTGATCCTGTGTTGTGGCAATTTAAAGGTAATTTGCAAGACAGGAACCAATCCTGGGCAAAAAAACAATCTATGAAGGAGCACATTTACATGATAACCCACACTTACTGTGGTACTTTAGAGCTGCCAGTCAACATGGATGTCTTTGGGACATAAGAGAAAACTGTCCAAAGACAATGGGGAGAGTGTTAAGGCTCACGAAAGACAGTGACCAGGCCAAGATCTGAATCTTGGTTCTAAGAGGTGTAAAGCAGTAGCACTTTTGCCCTATTTCTTTTTTCCAAATTGAATTATTCTTTAACATTATACCTATATTACTTACAGTAACTATGGTTACTAACAGTAGTGCTGTTTCAAATAACAATTGCCTTGCATATGTTAAAGCAGTCAATTAACAACTTTTCAGTATTAACGCTTTAGTAAGT
The DNA here is from genome assembly GCF_900747795.2 of Erpetoichthys calabaricus. Lineage (NCBI taxonomy): Eukaryota > Metazoa > Chordata > Cladistia > Polypteriformes > Polypteridae > Erpetoichthys > Erpetoichthys calabaricus. The sequence continues at coordinate 259,781,626 of NC_041395.2, read as the reverse complement.
ACTACCTGCAATGTAGAAAGGGGGGATAAATCTGAAACAATGAAAATATCTGCTGAAGGAAGAAATATAACGTCTCAGCTGCAGGAACTATACACAAATGATAATTAGAAATGACATGCTGGAACAAGTCTTTTTAATCTTCTGTCGTTTACATTGATAGTGTGATCACATTTAATTCCAGAGTTCAAAAATATTTAAAATATGAATAATTTGTTCTCAAATTACAACTTGAAGGTTTTTGTGTGACGTTAGTAGGACAAAAATTAGGTTATATAAGCGATGAATTTCATTTGTAAAAAGTAAGTTAAAAATGAGTACCATAACCCTTTTCAATGTGAGTTGTCTCTCATTTACCCACAGAGCAACCTGAATTCATCAGGACAAAGACATCAGCAAAGTACAGGGTTGCTGGCCCCATGTCAGTATCAATGTAGAACTCATAGTTGTTGCACATTAGTTGGTGTTTAATCACTGCTGTGAAAAGCTTGCTCATATCTTCAGTCAGATGCTCAGTTCCATTAAGATCTGATGACTAGAGACGCATCTCTGCCAAGCTGCCATGAAGAGATGCCTCTAATCTTCACCTGATGTTCTCTGCTTGTATTAAAGTGCTCAGAGTGGAGTAACCATCAAATTATATCACCAGCACCAGCCTATATGTGTGGCACTGTAGGTAATTGATAATTAATAATCAATAAGACACCCAGACAGGGGGACAGCAATAAATATAGAAATGAGCGTGATTGATCATGCCCATCCAGAGGAATGCCAATAAATGTTAGAAACTGAAAGATAAATATTAACTTGGTTAATTAATGATCAGTTTTCCCTTTAGCAATACCGGTAATTAATCAAATAATTTGTCAGTACTCCTACTTTATTTACCTTTACCTTAGGAGGCGGGTCTCTGGCTATTGAACTTATATCAAGTTAACTGAGGCACACTCATTTTAATACAATTCATTGATAAACACAATGATTATAGAAATATGATAACTGCATTAATATGTTGACATATAAGAAAGGGTGTAGACAGATTAGACAGACAAACATATACACTGAGAGGCTGGCTGTTTACTTGCTATTTAGAGTTCTACTAATTTGAGGACAGATAAATAGTTATACTATACCAAGTCTTCATAGGTGATGTCCAATGTCATGTGGAGTTGTTTGCTTTGTTGTTGCTCCTGGTTCAAGTGGAGGATTTTTCTTGCACTGGAATGCACTCATTCTCTTTGCTGCTTGATTTTTTGTTTGTAGTGTGCAGTGCTTTCCTCAGTTAGTCCCTATGCCGTATGGTCTCCAACTTCATATTAAAAAGAGCATTACTTTTTCTGGCACAAACATTTAGATGCTGAAGTTTCCTTCTTAAAGTGACGGCTGCTTCTCAGCCTTCAGACTGAGTCACTGTGTAGCTTGGCAAACTGGATCTCAGCTCTCAGGTTTACAAAGAGAAGAGTGTCTGCTTCGGCTCCTCAAGGAAGAGCAGTTCATAAGTTTTTATGAGTTTCAGAGAGCAGGTTTCAGAGGTTTTTAGTCATTTCAGAAAGTGGGAGAGCAGAATGATCCCCTGAGAGTTTCCTCAGTGTGTCCTCAGACTTCTCCTGAGAGATCAATGAATGTGTTCTCAGAAAAATACCCCCAGATGGGATGAGTTTAACTAGTTTTAAAGGAATTTATAACTTGTCCTGATTGGATTAAAGTCACTTCCAGTTACAAAACAAGTGCTTCCTCATAGGCAAGTTCTTCTGCCCATCAGAGTTGTCATTCCTTGAATAACAAGTTTTTGTTCTTGCTTGAGTTCATTTTACGCTTTCTGGCTCAAGAAGTCTGCAGAGGGGTTTCTGGAAAGATGTCAGCTCAACAACTGATTTACACCTTTGTTATCAGATGAAGTACAGGCAGATCCTGGTACAAGCTAGAATTCAGCCTGCTCTCTTAAAAGGCCACTAAAGCCTAGCAAAACGGGCAGTGCCCACTTTGTCCTACAGCACACAACAAGATGGGCTCAGTAGATCGATGGATGTTTGTTATATGCTGGTTCTCCAATTAGTATGAATCACCAGATGTTATTCATCATACTGGAAGATGCTGTTGCAGTCTTCCGTTGGCCGTTGCTTGTGTGAGCATTACTCAAATTAACTTTCTTGTGTTCCACTGGCAGAAGCAGACCCCAGTTAGGTCATCAGCAGCCATCTGTTACAAGGCATGACAAGTCTTGCTTTCTTTTGACACCACCGTTTACTAAGCAGATTGACTGCTTAGCTATATCCTATTTGTTACTTTGTACAAGGCATATCAGCTATCCCCTACTTTTTATTACAGGATTATTTTTTTCACATGGGCTTACAAATGGCCTAATTGTTTTGGTTGGTTGCCCATTCTTAATACACTCATGACATTATTATACATGAATACATCAGTGTTACTGATACAGTCATGCTGCTGCATCTATCACCCACTGTGTCACTGCTTTAGCTGTTCATTAGCAATTATAAACAGTCAGTTTTCCTTTATGAAGGCAATCTTTATTTTTATAGTACAGCTTCATAGTTAACATTACTGTGTGGCACTTACTGTACAGCTATACTGTAGAATCTGTGCCCAGGGGTGTTATAATATACGTAGGAGTCTGTGCCTGGATAACACTGCTTGTTTTGCATAAGCCTGGTACATTCCCAGAGTACTAGTTTAAGTACAGTAGACTTGTTTGATACCATATTTGGATCATGTCTTTATTTAGTTGGTAATTCATTTTCTATCCCATTGTCTGTTGTCTAGCCTACTAAATAGATTTCACAGAAGACCCCATCAGTGGCATTTTCTCATTTTTTTTTTGTCATCTTCAAACATAGCAACATTTGTCACATTGTTCAGACCAATCTTTTACCATCTAATGAAGCAAATCTTCTCTCATTTCCAGTGCTGAACATCCTAGAGGCATCTGAAAGTAAGAAGATGAATTCCCCAAAATGTTCACAGCCAAACGGACAGTTCTAAAGTAACAATTACATCGTATAGTTTAAACCACATGTAGTCTGATAGATCTTCATTAATTTTGTTTTTTTTAACTGATGAAACATTTGTGTACTATGTGCACTATCCCCACCTTGGACAGTCAGACCACCAATCAGTACTTCTCCTGACAGCTCAGAATCAGAGACTTAGTACTGCTCTGTGTGAATATTCCTTTTGAAAAATTAGATTACACAAACACAGCAATATGCCTTTTTTAACGAGTGTACTGTATTATAGAAGGAGTAATTCCAGCAAGACGTCAACTCACAATAAGTACTACAATTACCACAGACTGTTTATTACATTAAAGCAAAAGCACAAACACAAATGTTTTTTATGCTTAATATGTAGGACAGCAGCAATCAGTCATGCATAATTTACGAGTAAAATTAGTAGTCTCACTGTAGAGAGCATTGGTAAAAATGTTTAAATGCATTTGAAGTGGATTGTGTTTGTCTTTTTTATGGTGTGAGGTACATATTCAAGTGTTATACTAATATCCTTATACTTAATACTCAAATACAGTAATGCACTGACAAATTATTCTCCTGAGGTTGACAAGGTTATCATCACTGTAAAGAGCATTTTCAGGTGGTGTTCAACCTGGAAAAATGTAACACACAAAATGTACTAGAGAGATGTCTATCCATGAAGACTGTAATACAATTAAGAACATGGCACTGTTTTACAGAGTAAGGAATATTCAGGATGCTACAATTTTTATTTAGTGTTTGTAAGATGAGAGATTAACCTTATAACAAATGCAACTGTATTTTGATAGCAAATAGTCTTTTTACAATATGGTATTAACAACAACAACAACATTTATTTATATGGCACATTTTCATACAAAAAAAGTAGCTCAAAGTGCTTTACATAATGAAGAAAATAAAAGAAAAATAAAAGACAAAATAAGAAATTAAAATAAGACAACATTAGTTAACGTAGAAAAAGAGTAAGGTCCGATGGCCAGGGGGGACAGAAAAAAAAACAAAAAAACTCCAGACGGCTGGAGAAAAAAATAAAATCTGCAGGGGTTCCAGGCCACGAGACCACCCAGTCCCCTCTGGGCATTCTACCTAACATAAATGAAATAGTCCTCTTTGTAGTTAGGGTTCTCACGGAAGGACTTGATGATGATGGTCACGCAGACTTTTGGTTTTTAATCCATCACTGTTGGAACATCACGGTGCTTTGAGTAGATGGTGGAGGCAAAAGGACAACGGAAAAGGAAACAGAAGAGAGAGTAGGGGTTAGTACAGATTTTAGAGCCACCATGAATAGTTATTATAATGAATTGGATATACAGAGTATCAGGATTAAATTACAATGAAGTGAATTAAGAATTTTTTTATTAAATTACAAAGAAAGGAGCAAATGCAGCTTTAACCCCATGAATTACAATTTAAAAAGACTAACACAGAGAAAGTAAGAATAAGATAAAGACATCTTATAGGTGAGTACATGTTAATTCATTTTGGAGGATACTGTACAAAGGCTGTGAAGGTAGAGAGACTATTTTTTTCTGAATTCAGAATATTCCTTATATTCCCAGTTAATGATCTTGACATAGTACTCTATATTTCCAAATCTGATTAAATGTTAAAATGCTAGCAGATGGTATAGTGGGGCAGTGATTAGTGTGGAACCTCAAGACCCCTGAATTCCAGTTCAAGCCCAGTCACTACTGTATCTGTGTGAAGTTTATGTTTGATATTCTCACTGTCAGGGACTCTGCTTTCATCCCGCATTACTTTAGGTTCAGGTATAAATTGGCTCCGTTTGATTGAATATGTTTATGTGAATGATTGTAACATTCAATGGACTGGCATCCCATCCTGCCTCATGACTAATGTTGTCAAAACGCAAAACTGAAATAAGCAGGAAAGAAAAATGAGTGAGTGAATGAATGCATGAATCATTAGCCCATTACTAGTCCATTACTTTCAACGTTACTGTACAACATTATAGTAGTATTTAGCAGAACCATCCCACATAAAAATGTCAAGTATTCACCAAAATATTTTGTTAGGGTGATGCATTAGTGGGGTGGCTAGCAATGATGTCCTTAGCTCAGGCTCAGTCTGTGTGGATTTTAGATGTTCTTCCTAATTTTGTTTTTTTCTCCCATATTCCAAATATATGCATGCCACATTAATTGTCAATTTGGCCTAATCTGAATGAATATGCTCTCCAATGGACTGGTAACCATTTCAGATACTCCTTCATCCTAACTGCTATTATACTTCTAAATACGTATCCTCTTTAATAAAATCCCTCTGTGCGTCCAGGTGTCCGTGTGTGTGTGTCTTCAAGTGAAGTGCGCATTCGCGGGGCACGGTGCGATGCGCGATATTACTGTCAGAGAAAGTTACAGGCGTTTTACGGAAATACAAACCAGTATTACTGCGAGAGGAAATTAAAGGTACACAATACAGTGACTCATATTACAGCCACATACAAGCCAGTATTACTGTCAGAGGAGATTAAAGGCATATTACCGACGCGCACACCTGTATTACCACCAGAGAAAATTAAAGTATATTACGGACGTACAAGCCAGCGGACGTACAAGACAGTATTACTGTCACAGAAAATTAAAGACACACAATACACGACGGCAGCCCACGAAGAACGGTCAGCTCAGCAAGTAAACATCAAGAAAAGAAAGGCTGAATGAAAGAAAAATACGACCAACAAAAAGAATGAGGTCAAAGTCCCTTGCCATTTAATATAGACTGTTCCTACTAATGTTTATGCACTACTGTTCTAGCGCCCGTTATTGTAACGGGCTAAATGACTAGTTATTTTAATAAACATCCAAAAGCTTGAATTGTGGGAAGATTCTTCGCTATCATTAGTTAAGTCTTAATGTTGATTTAGTGTTTATATGTAACATGTATAATCTGGTGTTATACCATAAGTATTGTTTACTGTCTTTTTAATATGTTGTCTTGGCCTGTCTGTAAAAATCTGCTGGCAAACCAAATTTCCATCTTGGGACAATAACCTCGAATTGACTGTGAATTAGATAAACTGGGCATGGGAGAGATGTATTGAAGTTTTTATTAAGAATAATGCAAGGGAGAAATAAACCAAAAGAAGGAATGATATCAAAAAATATATAGAAAAGAAAACCTTGTACCCTACTGACTAGGACAGGCGTTACCCCATGTATCAAGTGATGTTACTTCCTAATTTTCCTACGTCCAATTTCCATTGCCTGTTCTGTCTCTCTCTCTCTCTCTCTTTCATGAAAGGCTTTATTTTGTTTTTGTTATTCACATGAAAAACCCATGCCCTCAGTTCCACCCAAATCTCAATAAATACCATTGGAGCGCAAGAATGACACAGCTTCTGTATCTTTAGCAATGCAGAATACAGCAGTGCTGTGCAAAAAAATTATGACAAAATCAAAAAAGCAGATTAGGTCATGTTTTTAAAGTAACATTTAAAGGTAAGAAATGTGTGGAAAGTATCTTCTGACAGGGAACACAATGTGAACTAAAACTTGGAATAGTCCAGTTTGAAGAAGGATGGACAGATAGATAGGAATAATGAGGAAATCGCAATAAAGGGGTGGTAGCCATTCTAATTTAGAAATACACATAAATACTGAAAGTGCCTATTGATAAGAAGAGAAGTTGGAATGTCAACATAGGCATCAAATCCCAATCCTGGCTGTTTTCATGTATAGCTTCTGGCAGGTGGAATGAGTTGCCCAACTGCATTCAAACTGCAGACTCTTCCAATGTGCAGAAGAAGTGTTTGAAGACTCTCTTGTTTGGTGAATTTCTGTCCAACTGATAATGGCTTTGACAGGTTCTTGTAAATAAGAAAGTCTTACTGGCTTGTATTTTGTTCCAAGCTCTTCACTTGTGATGATCAATTTTGTAATTTTATCCTGTAACACTTCTTCCTAAACAGTAATGTTAGCTTGACTATGTTGACCTCTTTTGTAAGTCACTGTGGATAAAAGTGTTTGCTAAACAAATAAATATAAAAATGTCTTTATGGACAGATCTAAAAATTCATAATGTTGATGCCACTCATGAGCTTATGTTGTGTAATTCAGAGAACTACCTTCACTGCAACATTAACTGAAAAATAGAAACCTATCAGATATAGGTGCTTGAGAAGTGAAAGTTTGGTTGCTTTCCCTTCATGGAATAATACTAATTTCTATTTCTGCTTCTAAAGTAATTTGCTCCATTTTACAAAATGTAAAAAAGTTAGCAGTGAAAAAGTTACATTTTCATTGTATTTGAATAAAAAGTTTCTTTTTGAATTGCAGCAATTTGAAAGATAAGTTAGAATAATTCAGCAGCAGATGCTTAGAAGTGGCTATCATCCCTTGTATCAAGCCTAGAGATATCTTTAGTTAGTTAACAATTTAACTCACATTATTCTATGGACTCATGTTTCTTCCCTAATAGGTATCTACAGTACTCTTGCACATAATTCTAATTACCTGCTCCTTCCATAAAGAAAAAGCGTGAAAGAGAAAATGAAACAAAAACCTTTTGTTCAAGCAAATCGTTACCCTTTGTACAATTTCTTGACAAAAAGCATAATTGTGCTCAGTATAATAACTCATGAGGTGTATGGAATTTCTTTTAAGCCTGTCAGGTCTCGTTCAGTGCATCTGAAAGCCCATACATGTTTACCACAGCCTACTAATTATTGAGCAACATCCATCAAGTCAGCTTCCATTGTTTGATGCACAGTGCAGTGCAGAAACGCATGCTTGGCTAAACATAATTATTACTTAATTATAATTTCCTGCAGAATTCGAACTTCAAAAAAAAATAACACAAATAAAGAGACGCCTTGGGTGTGACACACTTTTCAGAGTTCTGTCTCTGTTAGCAGCTAATTAACTTATTGAAATGAAGGCAGAGTCCTTGCACCTGACACTGCCATCAGCACTCCTTTGTTAGTGAGTGTAGTGCTTGAGTTTCATTATTGGAAGGGTGGATCTGTAAAGGTTTTTGGGATAATATGTTTACACGATTTATAAAGCCCTAAGATTATGTTTGTAGAAAGTTTCTGCCTTAATATCATGTCAGAGAGTATTTAATCTAAGTGTTGTGGTCTGATATGGGTCTCTGGCAGCAATTTTGTTTTTTGTCTTTTTAGTATTTTACTTTCTTTGCTTTTTCTGTGATGTTCTCTTCAAGTTTTGTTTGTATTAATTATTTTGTAATTGTTAGCTGTATTTGAGATTATTTTATTACTTCTGTTAATTCCCTTTTGGATGTGATTAATAGTTATCTTACTTGTTTTTAATCAGGCCTGTAGCTGGGGGGGATGTTGGACTGGTTGTCATGAAAGGTGAGGTCCACTCTCCCAAGCGTAGCTATACAGTACCAGAGAGCTGTGTATACTACAAAGCTTACGCAAGAATTAGTACAGTTCCATTTGGGACCTATGTGTTGGTACTGTAACAAGCAACAAGACAAATGAGACAGTATGCAGCATGTGCTCTTAGACAAAAGGACATAGGTATTGTTTGAAACAAGATAGGTAAATTGCTGAACCCTGGTGACGCCTACACATATTTTGCCACTGTTAGAAGCCTTGGCGAATGCTTAAAAAGCTTTTTACAAAAGGGAAAATATATGTCATTGGACTTGGCTTTGAAATGAAAATGCGCAAACTATTCTTTCTATGATTGTTTATTTTTACTTATTTACTGCTATAAATGAGCTTTTCTACACTAACACAATACATTTAAATATGCATTTTGTTTTCTTTTGGCGTTCCATCCACACTTAAATGGCATTTTTAACCACAAAAAACAAATAGTTTTCAAAAAGCTCTCTAAACTGTATTAATCAGAAACACCAGTTCTTGCAGAGTAGTTTGAATCTGTTATGTGATCAGGCACTGACTTCTGCTTCATCCCCTGAAATATTGCATCTTTACTGTGTGGTGAGAGTTCTTTCTTAATTTCTCTGTATCACCTTGAAACACTTTGCCAGGGACCTCAGTCTACAGGCTTTGGCTATGTTTTCAAATTTATGTTTCTTAATGTGGAATAAACCTTAATCTGCATGAATCCACAGGAAAATTCTGTTGATTTTTCATAGATGCAAAACTAGTGCGAGAGTTTCCAGACAGTTGGATGTTTCCATTACAGTTGCCTCAATTTCAAATGGTGGAAAAACATAGTTTGTTTCTTACTGAAACATCTTAGTGCTTCTCAAGACTACCTGTGCCAGTCAAAAAAAAATGCAATGAATGTGAAAGGTCTGTAAGCAGAAGGCTGTACACCTTTATGTGGAGTAGCACAGGTGAGGACAGACTCATTATTATACGACTGTAGATGTGCAGCAGGCTGTGAAGCAATTCTCTAAAAAAAATCGGGAATGGTCTCTCCTATACTTTCTCGTATACTCAGATATAGGGATGAATATTTGAGGAGTAAACCGCAAGACAATGATTATATTTTTATATTATGTACATTAAAGAACCATCAACAACAAATCATATCAAATTAATAATATATTGAACAATTATTATAAAAGTAAAGTTGAATAAATCGGACTCTGCAGCTGCATGAATAAAAGTAAAGTACTACTTCCGGTTATCGGAAATAGCCCAAAATCTACGTTTTGTACCTAATACTGTACTTGTATGTAAAATTTGGTTGACCTTAGTGAAAGTGTACTCAAGTTATCGTGTTTATACACACACACACACACATAGACAGACATACAGACATAATTCCAAAAATGGTATTTTCGGACTCAGGGAGGTCGAAAACATTGAGATTCATCAAAATCTAGAAATGGAATTTTTGGAGGATTCCATTACTTTCCCTTTACTTCATATATGAGAAAGTCCGGGAGGTTTAAAACGGTGGGATTCATCATAATCTCGACATCAAATCTTTGGACGATTACAATACTTTATGTATACTTCATATACGAGAAAGTTAAAAGAGTACACAATAAGTGCAGAACTTCCTAGTATTCTCATTGAATAAAAGTTTTATCAATGAAAATTCTTATGTTCGGTAACAAAAAAAAACAAAAACAAAAGTTATTTTTGGATCTATAGCTTTTTGAATATTTGGCTTACTTTGTTGTTTGTTTTTTTGGGGGGGCATTTGTTATTAATAGCATTCTATCTTCAGTTCTGCAAATTTCTTTATTGCCTATTTTCTTTCAATACTTTGAATTTTGTTCTTGAATCTTCATTTTTGGACATTGTTGTTTTGAGATTTTCTTTTTGACATTTTACACTGTTTTGTAATTGAGCCCCCTCAGAGTTTGGAGTGCATTGTTACACATACATTACATTGAAGACTGGGGGGGGGGGGTTAGGTAATCCCCCTTGGGGTGTCGATCATGCTGAAAACATACAATATCAAAAGCAGGAAAGCTTTTGGAGTTTTGAGCCTGCAAATGCAGTCGTGTCCCGACTTACAGTAAATTTGCGACCGGCTGTTTGGCTGCATGTCAGATTGGCTGTATATTGGTCACAAAGTGTACAGGTCATTGCAAATTGAGGCCTGGTTGTTCACCGGTAGGCATACTTTAACAGCCAGTGTGGAGTAGCACAATCTAATCTTTGAGTTTCGAGCTCCTCATGCTAGGCCAGTGTAAGGCAATGTTTTTCAACCACTGTCATGGCGCTGGTGGATCTTGAGTTGCCATTGTTGGTTCACAATTGGGTCACAATGGGTTGCCTAAGCAATAATCATTGCTGCAGTATATGTTTCCCTTCTTCTAAGTGAGCTTGTTTCACCAAATGGGACCCCGATCGTGTGCATTTCACAAAGGGAACAATTTGCAGTTGCTTCTAGTGGGTTGTCAATGAACTTAAAAAGACAAAAATGGGTTATGGGACCTTAAAGGTTGAGAAACTCTAGTGCAGGGGAAGGCAGTGTGGGCTGAATACATTAACCACATGGAGTGGCGTGAATCAAAACAAAACTTAAGGGGCCCTCCAAGAGTCAAAAACATAACGAGATCCTATGAAATAGTAATAATAAAGATGAAAGATTTATTACTACAGCTGCAGTTTTGCCAATTCATAGAACATTATTGCCCTGTTGATTTCCTATGGCCCACAGCTGAAAGTACAGACTGCCTTAACTTGGTTGGCCATATATCGACACATGGCATTGAGGAGCCGAGGATTTTAGGGGTGGATTTGGGGTTTAATAATAATAATAATAATAATTAATAATAATTCATTACATTTATATAGCGCTTTTCTCAGTACTCAAAGCGCTATCCACACAGGGAGGAACCGGGAAGCGAACCCACAATCTTCCACAGTCTCCTTAATGCAAAGCAGAAGCACTACCATTGCGCCACCTGTGAGGACAGGTTTGGTGTTACCCTTAGGAGTTTGAAGCACACTGCAGGTACTCAGCCATTAAGATGACGTACTTCTGACTATTATAAATAAGAAAACATTTCATGTGTAAAAGAATGAGTCTCAACACACTGAAAAAGGTTTGGGGCAGCCTCCCGTATATTGTTCCTGGCTGCAAAAGGTTTAAAGTTAACACAACGAAGTTGCTTGTTTTGAGTTCCCAGAATGAACTGAACTGATCTGTCAGAAGGGAGGTTTTATACACTGGAAACCGGAAGTGATGTCATTAGACCAGAATAGGAAGTGTCATATGTCTGGGCGCCGGAACAGGAAGTGATGTCCGTCTGGGCACCGGAACAGGAAGTGACGTCTGTCTGGGCTCCAGAACAGGAAGTGTTGTTAAACCAGGCAGGTTTTCCCGTATTTGGCCTGCAGAGATAACAGAAAAGGGTTTAGAGCACCCCGCCACCCCCGGCCTGGCGGATGATTACCTTCATTTGGTCCACTCAGCTCGCTCCTAGTCGCACGTGTGTGACACATACCACAAGCCTTAAGTATGTTATTGGCCTTTAATCTACTTTTCTTATCCAGAAATTTAAGGGTGTTTTCAAATCATTTACCCTTTAATTACCTTCATCAGAGCCTCAGGCCATGGCCATTTAGGGAAGTGTCATCAACACCCAAGCTGGCAGTGCTGTACACTACAATACCCAGCCCAGACAGAATTCATAGTATCTGCCAGTTTACAAAGAACATGGCAACTGTTGCTCCTGGAAGAGTAAACTGTGTTCAGGAAATTATAGGTGTTATCAGAGATAGTCATTTTTAATAGTGGACTTCAAAAAAGCTTGGTGATCTGAAGCTTTAAGGGCATGAGGGTTGAGTGAACTCCTGTTTTTTTTTTTTAATTGTATATTATTGTCAAGGTGTTCAGTGTATGTTGGGACTTTGTGATATCAGCCCTGCCTGGTGGTCAAAGAATTAGCACTTGCAACGATTACTGTATAAGGATAAAATGAGCAATACGAGCAATAAGAGCTCTTTGAGCTTTGAGGCCAGTGGAGGCTGGAAGAGAAAAGTGCAAGTTCCTTTCTAACAGTCTTTAAAATAAAAAGCAGTTTGCATTGTAAGAGGGAACATCCATTACTAAAAATATTCATTTGACAGCATGAAAAGCATTCTCTAGTACTTCAGAAAAAATAAAGATTATACTCTGTTTCAGGAATGAATCTAATAGAGGCAGCAGCATATAGCCATGACTGTATGTATGTAAAAATCTCTATTTTCATCAAAATCTGTGAGCAAGCATCTTCCCCAATAACTGCATGGATACAAAGAAATCTTTTTAAAAGAATTACACATGAGGCTCCTGTGTGAGCTGGTATTATGTTGTTTATTTTTGGACACAAGCAGTTTCAACAGTGAGATACCATACCATGCCATTTTCAAAACCTGCTTAATCCTGAGCAGGGGTGCGAGGGAACAATGAGATATACTGTATATAAGTAAAAGAAATTCTGTTATAATTTCTAGGTTTAGAAATAGACTACAGAATAAATGAACATGAATCTTTTGTGGTATTTATGCATAAACATGTTCGGAAATGAACAGATGAATTGATATTAGAGTCAATGTGACTTGATTGAATGAATATTGTAAAGAGCAAATCAATACCTAAATGAATCACAGTGACTTATTAGTAAAAAGAAGGGCAATCCTGAAATCTCTAGTATCCTGTTATGTTGCTAATGTCACTGAAATTTTTGTAATATACTAGCTTAATCCAGGTCATTGCTGGAGCCTGCCCTGGGCACTTCATCACAAGGTAGGAACTGCTCTGACCAGGGGTGCCAGTTTCTCATGCATACACTCACACTTAGCCTCAGCCATTTTCTAGATGCTTATTAACCTAAGCTTCACATCTTTGGATAAGTGGGTAGAAACCCTACTTTATTACAGAGAGAATTTTAGACTCCACACAGACAAGTGGGTGGAAGATTCAAACCCAGGGCACTGGATTGATGACGCGACAGTGTTAGCCACAGTACTGGCATTTAGTAATGATGAGATGTTTGTCATTGCTAATATGATATGATTATCACTTAGAACTATCTGCATACAGTGTGTACATGTTATCAAAGTTAAGGAGTAAATCTGTTGTAAAAGTAACACTGAACACTGAAATGAAAGTGAGCAATTGAAACTTTCTAGGTTCAATAAACCTTACATTAATTAAGCAAGTTAATTAGCTTGTGTTCGTCCATAGGTAGTAAGGGTTTAGGTCAATAAAAGGGCACCACCTAAATTCCAGGAGACCGCCCTTCAGTCAGTAGTAGGATGTGCTTTGCTAATGACAGCAAAATGGAAAGGTCCAACAGACACCACATTTAAAAACAGATACTGGTGAAAGAAGAATCCATCCAGACACCCTTTATAGGTAACTCACTGTTACCTAAGCCTGATTAGGTTAGTGGGGATAAGGGAAGTAGGAAAATCTTTCACATGTGGCAGTTGGCTTCTGGTAAGTAAACAGGGATGACCTCATGATTTTTAGGTGTCTGGCCTTTAGCAAAAAACTGGAATCAGGATGATAATTTACCTATAAGCCTACCAGGGTGTACTGCAATATAACATTCTCAGAAATTAATTTGTCAACTCTGAGACAACAGAAGTAGATGTGAATTCTAGGAATGGGGCAGAAATGGTCATTGTTGTGGGGTTGTTGTGTGCCTAGATATTTCAAGACCGAGAGAAGGTGAGAAAGAAAATTCTTTTGGATATCTCGTGTTGAGCAGGTAGTCGAGCCATGCTATTTAAACAGTGATGACACACTCTTGTATTTAGTTTAGTCAGGGATACTGTCAGAGTTTCTGATTTATTTTATTTATCTGCTTGCACGGTTGCAGCTCCCTTCTGTTTATGTTGGCATGTTGACAAACTTATTTCAGGTCAGAAGATTATCCTGAGGTGCACCCTGTTCGATACCTTGATACTGCATAGTACCTTGATATTGCATTAGTACTAGGTATGATCATATCTAGTGTTGAAGATGTTTTATCTCTTTGGGTGTTTTTCAACTCACACTTCCAAATAAATGCTTGTGTAGTTAATTGGCTATTCAGTTGTTTCTGTGGCAGTGTCAATGTGGGTAAGTGGGTCCTGTGATGGACTGGTACCATGTTCAAGGTTATTTCATGCCCCATGCTCAGTATTACAGGGTTATGTGCTGTCAACCCGCTGCCCTAAATTTGATTAAATGGGTTGGAGATTGTAATTGTATTCTTATACATCTGTTTCAAAGTAACTATTAAACCTGCTTAATCTAATTCAAGGAGAGCAGGAGCACTGGAAGGACTGGACACAATGTGAAAAAAAGCCCCTGATGAGACGTCAGCCCACACACACGCTCACGCTCACACATGATCAGTCTAGAGTCAACAGTTAACCTAAGCTGTGTGTCTTTACAATGTATGTGGGTAACTACAATACCAAATTAACCTTCATTTTGGAATGTGAGATTAATTATTTGACATATAGTGCTTAACAAAAGTATTGTTTCAGTTATAGACAGTATCTACAGACTCACTTGGATGCTTGCAATATGTTTCAATGACTAAAATTCTGAAGTTGAGGATTTCATTTTTTTCCTTCTATATGTCATTAACATAAGCATATCTATGGTTCAAAGTTAACTGGGAGGTCACATGTCATAGTATCTGAGCCAATACATCTGAATGTTCTCTGGCTATTACATTTTACAGAAACTTGATACTCCTTCTGTTATGTCCTGTTTGAAACGGCACACTTTGTACTTAATCAGCTGGAAGTACAGTATGTTTTCAGAATGCCCCAGTTTTCATTTTTGTCATTTAGGTCAGTTGATGTTTCACACTGAATTCTGTCTTTGTTGATGGATCCTGTAAAGGGACACCATGTAAGGCCTGATGTTGCAGGCAACAGAAGGCCAGCAATATACATGGAGTACCACTGGATGCAGTACAACTTAAAGTTATAGAAAGCACTCCAGAAATATTTATAAGTAATTATACCTGGGGAAATAGTTTCATGGCAGAAAAGTAAGAATGGGGATAGCAGGGACGTGTTACAGTATGTATGGCTCACTGCAGTTTATTAAGATGAGCAGGATGCCTCGGATTTCTTGCCTGTTTAAGTGAATGGAGTTGATCAGAGCTACAAGGTCATATAAGTTCTAGATTAAGATGATTCTGACTCCAGAAATGGCTCCTGCCTGAATCCTACATCTCCCTCTGGTCAGACCTTCAGTGCACTTGGGAGATAGAAGCCAAGCAGTACAAAATGTCAACTGCTAGGTGGACATAAAGCCAAAGAGTGGAGACAGTGAGAAATGCTGAAGGTTAAAGAGAACAGACTGCTTATTTGAAGTAATTATCCCTGGACAAGTGTTAAAGACAGCCCCTCTGTCCCCGACAGGTAGGCAGGTTGAATCTGTGTGGCAAAGTACAGATAGGCACCATGGGTTTGTTTTGATTAGTGTTTATTGCTCTTCTTGACTCCTTTAATTTATCTTTTTTATTAGTTTGATCTCCTTAGTGTATACAGTATATGGAGTATATTGGAACCTGGAGGAGTGATTTAGGCATAATTTTGTTTTTTGGTTTGTTTTTTTTATAGGCAATGTACAAAACACTGATTAAAATAGTTGTATAAAAAGAAGCAATGAGACATACTGTACTGTGAGCTACAGTTCTTCTCCTCTGGGAAAAGCTTCCCTGGTGGGAAATGCACTCAGTCATGCTAGGGGTCCACAGCTCTATACAGGAGGAGAAGTGTACAGCCTGAAGCCTCCTTCTGTTAAACTTGTGCAGTTCAGTGTTTTTATGTGGTCCATCTGACGTCAAATAAATTCAACTGTTTATTTTGAAAATGGAAAAGGAGGTTGATTTTCTCTTACAGTGAAAAAAACGTTTTTCTCTAATTGATGTCTGATGACACATCAAGTGCTCAAACTTTTATGGTGACTGGACTGATGTGTCTTAGCTGTGACTCCAACTCCATGTCCTAGTAACCGTAGCTTCAGTTTGGACAGCTGCACTAAAATTAAGGAATGGACTCTAATCTGAAAGCGAGAAGTATGTTGAAATTTCAGACATTCTCCACATGGAAAGACCAAGGGAAATGCTGAGGCCCAAGGAGTTTCATTTCAACAGTGAATGCCATGTGAATAAATGATAATCCGAAATTGGTTCAACAGGTCTCTTTGTTAAAATAATAATTCCAAAATGAGATTTTTCATATAGAACATCTTATCGCTTTTCTATGATGAATCAGCTCAATTGCTCTGGCAATTGGATGGTCAGGTCAATAAGTAGGTTTAATTTCCTTCTGTTGTACATTTGAGGCATTTTCCTCTGCTATTCTCTGATAAGGGAATTAAACTTTGCTCTGGAGACATGGGATTACGAGGCAATAATGTGTGTCATTACTTTTAACAATCTGATCTTGTGTCCAGTGTATGTCATTCATCTCAACTTTTCAAGGTACTGTATGCAGAGGCGTGGATGAGATACTCAACAATGAAACAAATTGTGAGTAAGTGATTGTTTAGTGCAACCTGGAGAAACTCAGACATCACTTCCCATAACATGTGCGGAGAACAACATTAATACCAATGACACACTGAGTTTGCAGCCAGCAGATCATCGCATTGTAGCCACTACTCTAATTTAACAGCAGCTTTTAAGTAGCTGTTTGCAATTTTAACTCAGTTTAAGACATGATTTCCCTAAATTCATCAATTTCATTGCTTAACTTAGTAGCACATTTTAGCTATTAAAAAAAGTAATGGTTCACTGATTTCCAACCAAAATTTAATGAAGCAATTTCCTTGAGAGGTTCAGCCATACATTGCATTATTTGTGCTTTGCAGGGGTTCTCTATCTGAACCTTCAATGTTTGAGTAAAAGTTTTAGTAATTGTGTATCATTAAAGCAAACTATATTTACTTATTTTATGTAGAAAAGATGCATAGTTTTGATTTTTTTATATTTTGCACAAGGTTTTATCTTAGTGTCAACGTTTATATTAGTGTGCCCTGTCATCAATACCTACCACAACCATATAATTAGAGATTGCCTGATGGATGGAAGACAGTGATATACCAATATATATGGCATGGTGTTTGGATGAATGTTATTTTGTGACTAAGTTTTACTGTGTAATATTTGGGACTGTACAGTAATGCCATGTTTAATGGTGCTGCCTCGCATCTTCTCAAGATTGTGTTTAAATCCCAGCCTGGTTGCCGTCCGGATGGGATCAGAATGTTTTTCTCCAGGTACTTATGGCCAGATGTGAGAGGGTGTGTGTGTGTGGCTGGTGCCCCATCTGAGGTTAGACTTCTGCCTCTGTCAAGGTAGACGGGTTTAGGAGGTAGACAGTGGTTCAATAGGTCGGATCATTATATTTTTTCGTTCTTGCAACCTCGTGAGCAGGTCAGTGGAAGAGTGGTATATGAAAATAAGAGGCACATCATACCAGCTTTCTCTAAAACTTTCTTTTCAGTACCAATCATCCAAATCATTTTTCAGCCTACTGTGTTCAATTCAGAGCTGCAGAGATATGAGACCTTATATACCATCAATAGGGCATCTCTCATTGTAAAACAAAACAGACACACATATTATAAGATGTTTTATTAATCAATCTAACTGCTTTTATTTGGATTTCGGGAGAAGAAATTTGGTAATAACAAAAACACCTCAGCCTGGAAGCAAATCAGATTGTCAGGTGGTATCTCAGGTTTGTCTGCTGTTTTTCCTGGTCTCTATTTACTGGATATTTATTGAATATTGCCCACCATTACAAAACTCCTTGCAAAGCACCAGATAGTACAAGATGTGTCCAGCTGCCAAATGGAATGAACTACACATCACAACATAAGAACAACAGAGAGTATGCAAATGGATCTGTTCATTTGAATGATGAAAAGATGACAATGAAAGAAAAAAAAATGTTTCACAGGCTGAACTGAACATAATACAATGTAATTCAGGCAGCAGTAGTGAAGAGATCAGCGTACAGTGGTTGACAACAAGCAAAAGTGAAAAGATCAGTCCTCTCCAGCAGAGATATTTCAAAGGATTTCTTTTTTTTTAATAAATAAATAAATAAGTCCATAATGTGTTTTCAAACCTTTGTAAAAATGAACTATTTGTCTGAGATCTTTTTATAAATAGATAATATTGCTTCACCTCATACCTATAACACTTACACACATTTTTTCTATATGATAGATCTGTGTTAGCTCTGTCTTATCTCCTCTTCTGTTCTGCTTAGAAATGAAAGATCGGAAAACTGGCAATGATAAGACTGCAGAGGGGAGCAAAAGGAAAAACTCATAACTTTCAAAAAGAAGACTACAGGGGGGCTTCTTGCTGAGAAAATTAACTCTTACTTTGCTGGCTCAGACCAAGCAGATTTGCTAATGTTTTCTGCATTTTAGGTCTCATTTATCATTACTGCACAGCACGTTTGGTAGTATAGTGTAGTGGCTATGCAAGTGGACTTTAAACCTCAAGTTTGGTGATCCATTTTCAGCTTCCATTCAAGTAAGTCACTTAACCTGTTTATGCTTCAGCTGTAGAAAAAAAAAAAAAACCCACCAAAATGCTCGACTGTGTATCAACAGTTTTAAAGTCTGTTTTGGATCTTGTCCAATGTAGAAGGCCACTATATGAAACAAAGTTGGTTTGTACATTAAACGTTTTGTACAAGTATTGATGTTCATCATATTTTGTGTAAGGAACTGTTCTACAGTTCTAATAAATAAATAAAATAAAAATAAAAAACAAATTAAACGACTTGATGTTATGCCATCCACGTCTTAATCCTGGTATTTCTTAGGAGCTAATAATTGAAAAAAAGCCAAGCCCTTCTTCTTGTTCTTTCAGCTGCTCCTGTTAGGAGTTGCCACAGCAGATCATCTTCTTCCATATCTTTCCGTCCTCTGTTTCTTGTTCTGTTACACCCATCATCTGTATGTCCTCTCCCACCACATCTATAAACCTTCTCTTAGGCCTCTTTTCCTCTTCCCTGGCAGCGCTATCCTTAGCATCCTTCTCTCAATATACTCAGCATCTCTCCTCTGCACATGTCCAAACCAACGCAATCTCGCCTCTCTGACTTTGTCTCCCAACCGTCCAACTTGAGCTGATCCTCTAATGTACTCATTTCTAATCCTGTCCATCCTCGTCACACCCAATGCAAATTTTAGCATCTTTAACTCTGCTATCTCCAGCTTTGTCTCCTGCTTTCTGGTCAGTGCCACCGTCTCCAACCCATATAACATAGCTGGTCTCACTATCGTCCTCTAGACCTTCCCTTTCACTCTTGTTGATACCCGTCTGTCACAAATTACTCCTGACACTCTTCTCCACCCATTCCACCCATTACTCTGTACTGTTGATCCCAAGTATTTAAACTCATCCACCTTCACCAACTCTACTCCTTGTATCCTCACCATTCTAATTAATTTTTAATTATTAATTCCAAGCCCAAATTAATAAATTTACAGCAGACTACATAATACTTGTAATGTTAAGTAAATGTTTTAATTACCAGATATAAATTATGATTAAGACGAAGGTGGTTATAAGTTTTTTTGGTGCTAATAGAGTTTTCTGGTTAATTTGGTTTAACACAGTTGGTAGCATGTATGCTCAAATTAATGTATATGTTTTGTACAGATACATAAGAACTCATCAAGCAGTCAAAATAATAACAATATCTGACTAATTGAATGCAATTTTCAAGTGAGAGGACATGCCATTTTTGAATTGGTCTATTTCCAAACAGTGATGATTGATTGATATGGACATTGTTTAACTCTTTCTATAGGTATCGTATACATAATCAAGGAACAAGAAAAGTTGGTTCTTGCCTTGAGTCTGATGCTTGTTTTGTTCTCTTTAACTGGATTAAATGAGTTTGAGAACTAATAGATAAATGGGTCTCACACCAGCCCAATATATATATATATATATACACACACACACACACACGCGCACACACACACATACACACACACGCATTCTTGGCCTGGATTTCTTATATGTATAAAATAGGGATATTCTTAAGAGAAATCAAAAATTGGTGCAATCTTTCCCAACTTTCTCTGTCTTTACCCAAATAATGTCAGATCTAACATGATTTCCTTATTATTTGTGGCATGTGATATACAACTAGGGTGCAGTTAAACAAAATTTCGGTAATATTGGTGGGTTGGGCAACCAGAAACCATTAGCACTACACTTAACTATTAAACAGTAAAGGTGCAGCTAATTTGTGACATCAGTAATTAGGTAATATATGTTACTAGCTTTTATGATACATTCAGTTAATGGTATGATTAGTAGGACTGATAATGTTTTTATCTTTGAAAGTCTCTGTCAAAACCAAAAGTAATGTAACCAATTGTATCATAAATGTTGTATGTCTCCTTGGATGAAGGCATCAGCCAAATCTGTAAGTGTAAATGTAAATGTAATTTTAAATCAAACAACTAATTCTTCAAGTCAGTATGGTGCCAGTGGGTAATGCTACAATCTCCTGAAGCTTAGATTGGCATCTTCTTAGTGGAGATACAGTATCACCAGTAACCTCCTGGTGCTAGTGCAGGTTTCCTCCCACACTCCCAAGACAAGCTTTTAGGTTGATTTAGCAATTTAAACTGCCTTGGTGTGACTGGATATGGAGTGTATAGTCACTGAAGACTGGCTTCTGCCTAGCATGCATTTCATGGACAGATAGCTTCTTTATGTGAGATTTCTGTTTTTGGAAGTTCTTTTAGTGCCTGGAAAACAGTGATCGATGTTATTAAAAGGATACAGTAGTCAGCATTCATTTCTAGGCATAGATTAAAATTCCTTTTCTAATGATGTTTTAATATGGCATTTAGGCAAAGTTTAATTGCAAGTGCACTTCTTTAAGAAGATTATACTTGCATTTGGTACTTAGCAACATGTACTGAGGAAGTTACTGCACACACAACTTTAATGAATCAGATGTCAATTGATCATAGGCATGTCTTTTAGGAATTAAAATACTGAATGCATCCATCCATCCATCCATTTTCCAACCCGCTGAATCCGAACACAGGGTCACGGGGGTCTGCTGGAGCCAATCCCAGCCAACACAGGGCACAAGGCAGGGAACCAATCCCGGGCAGGGTGCCAACCCACCGCAGATACTGAATGCAAGTACCTCCAAACCTTAGAAAAATAAGACTTACTTAGATCCTTATTCACCCAGTGTTAATCTTGCTGAATCATGTTTATTTCCTACTGGAAAATGTCCATAATTCCTTTCTTTTTTTTTTTTTTTTTTTTAAATCTATTTGTTTAAAATATCCTAACCTGTGATTGCTCTGAGTACCTTATTCTTTGAGCTGACTGCACAATCGCTTGTTTACACAGGCCTAGTTTATTTGCCAAAAGTAAAATAGGTTAATTGATGTTTATAATTCAGCATTTCAGTGTTCCTGTAGAATGTACTAACTGCTTCTAAGCTTTTTCAAATGTCATTTATGCATCTAATTTGTAGCATATGTTGCGGTCAATGCATAGTGTCAGGCAAATGAACTATAATCATAATAATAACACAGCTGTGTATACATTTTCTGGCTTTATTTTTGAAGTTTAAAGCCCATTAAATAATTCAGATGTTTTATAATATGAAAACATTAAATAATCTTTAAGACTTCTTTTAGTTGGAGTTAAATAATATGATTTTAAATTGAATGTTATTTTTCAGTTCGACTAAATAAAGTAGACATAATCAGCTGAGCTGAATGTACATACTGTACCTTACCTTGTTATAATCTGTTTATTTCCATTGCTTTTTTTGTTTGCTTTGCAAAGGGCCTTGTGATAGTGCCTGCTGTGACAGATCACATTTTTAAAGCCATATTCTGTCTGCCTGTGTAATGCTGCAGATCTCTTGGTAGTTGCTAGATGCCATTAGTAAATTCAAATGGCATGGAATCTGTACAACTCAACTTGCAACTGCCTCATAGCAACCCCAAGTTCTTTGTAGCTCAGGTCCAATCGCAAATTCTTACAGCTTTACTACAAAAAGAAAGAAAGTACTAGACAAATAACCGTACAATGGCATTTATTGAATAGTATCTTTTCTTTCTTTTAGATACTCCTGTAATATGGCAGTCACCTTTAAAAATAGAACTGACAAAAAGAAATAAAGAACACTAAAATGAATGTTTATAATTTAATGTGTAGTGAGTACTATCCGTGAAACTGGCCATATGTTGTAGAATAGTTGAGTTGATTGCCTTTAATTGGGTTTTATTTTTGCCAATTTCCAAGCCACTTAAAATGGAGGATGTTTTTGGATTATTCCATTTGAAACAAATTAGGTGGTGAGCTAACAAATTAATGAAGACCTCTACATTATATTAGTAATTGGGGGAGGAATGTGACCTGAGGTTAAAGTAAGGTTACTGTTTCTCTTACATATCATAGAAGACAACTAAATGATGTTGCCATCAGAAAGGATATCTGGCCTTAAAAATGTATTTTCCAATACTCTCTTCAGATTAGATAGATAGGTGCAGTTTCATAGAGTGAGAAGAGTATGAGTGCTGGGGTAGGGGTAATAGATTTTGTGCCTAGGAAATTATGATCTGCCCTGTCCACATGAAACTCAAAATAAGTCTTCAGCTAACAATGGACAACTAATAACAAATAATCACTTTCTGTTTTGCATACTGATTACGAGGTACAGTAATCCCTCCTTGATCGTGGGGGTTGCGTTCCAGAACCCCCCGCGAAAGGTGAAAATCCGCGAAGTAGAAACCATATGTTTATATGGTTATTTTTATATTGTCATGCTTGGGTCACAGATTTGCACAGAAACACAGGAGGTTGTAGAGAGACAGAAACTTTATTCAAACACTGCAAACAAACATTTGTCCCTTTTTCAAAAGTTTAAACAAGACATGACAAGACAGAGATGACAGTTCCGTCTCACAATTAAAAGAATGCAAACATATCTTCCTCTTCAAAGGAGTGCGCGTCAGGAGCAGAGAATGTCAGAGAGAGAGAGAGAGAAAAAAGCAAACAATCAAAAATCAATAGGGCTGTTTGGCTTTTAAGTATGTGAAGCACTGCCGGACAAAGCAGCTGCAAGGAAGGGAGCAATGTGAAGGTAGTCTTTCAGCATTTTTTAGAGGCGCGTCCGTATCCTCTAGGGCAGTGGTCCCCAATGCAAATTTTTCCACGGACCGGTCGGGGGGGAGGGCAGTTTTATACACAATTTACATAACATTTATATTATTATTAAGTTATTAAGCAGTTCGCATACATTTCCAACCCGAGATTTTTATTCTTTTTTTGCATATAACAAAGACATATGCTTTTCATTTGCCAATCCAACAGATTGCACATCACAAACATTAACACTGCTATCTTTTTTTCGTGTCTGCCGTTTCTATAGGAGGGTGACAATGAGTTAAATTCCAATGGATGTTTTTCAAATGTTGACAAGCAATAAGCAAAAGGTATCACTGAAAACCACAGAAAACAAAAACAGCAAAAAAAAAAAAAAAACAGTACGAGGAAAGTTCAAAGAAAGATTTTTTTTTACAATGTTTCTGTTTGGGGATCGTTGTGCAAACATGCACAACTGAGCTGTGACCACAGATCTAACTGCTCTGTGGATGATTCGTTCAAGCATTTCAAGGTCACTTTGTTGTAATGAAAGCATCTGCTGAATGTACTTCGTAGTAACGCGATTTTTATAGACTCGTGTCATATGGGGAAACTGTCGGGACCATAAAAATAACTTTGTTGTAATGCTGTCTCACCTCGGTCTCTCTCCTCTCTCTGCGCCACTGCAAAGCCCTGCCCGCCAAGCGTTCTGAAAAGTCTGAGTGATCTCCGTTGCTGGCAGTTCTCTCGCAGCCCGGCTGTCAGACGGCTGCAGCCCGGTAGTGGGCCGCGGAC
The DNA here is from genome assembly GCF_900747795.2 of Erpetoichthys calabaricus. Lineage (NCBI taxonomy): Eukaryota > Metazoa > Chordata > Cladistia > Polypteriformes > Polypteridae > Erpetoichthys > Erpetoichthys calabaricus. The sequence continues at coordinate 259,757,279 of NC_041395.2, read as the reverse complement.
CGGGGGTTGGGGACCCCTGCTCTAGGGGTGTGAACAGCCCCCGTGCTCACAATATATTTGAGGAGTTTTATTTAATACGTAATACGTGCTCTGGTTGGGTAGCTTCTCAGCCATCTGCCAATAGCGTCCCTTGTATGAAATCAACTGGGCAAATGAACTAAGGAAGTATGTACCGGAAATTAAAAGACCCATTGTCCGCAGAAATACTCGAAACAGCAAAAAATCCATGATATATATTTAAATATGCTTACATATAAAATCCGCGATAGAGTGAAGCCGCGAAAGTCGAAGCGCGATAATAGTGAGGGATTACTGTATATTCTTCACAGTTATGAGAGTCATTCTGATAATTTCTGTCAAGTTAGTCATGATTTTGTTAAAATATAAAACTTTTGTTTTGGTGTTTTTTCTGATTACATTTTTCTTATTGTGACATTATTGTGCTGCCATATTAGGTTGAATTTTTTATTCCGAGAATTGGTAGTTCATACATGTTTTCCCTACCATGGATACTTTGACTTTGGTAATGGCATTTATTACTGCCAGGAGAGCAGTGTTTTCATGACATGTGTGGTCGACACGCTATTGGTATAAAAAAATAGTGCTTTTGCACATATTTAGTGTCAAAGCTTATAGATACATTCTAAACAACAACAACATTCATTTAGGGAAAGGATTAATTTAACTTTTACTTTGTTATGTGACTAAGCTTTTAGATCTCTGGTATTTGAACTAAATCTTGATTTTTTTCTCCTTCTGGTTTTGGACTGTTGTCTGTTAAAAGTCTATTCGTTTGTTTCCTCCCATGATTAAACTTCATTTTCCAGTCTATTGTTTTCTTCGTGTAATCTTATATTCTTTAGCCCATTCGAATGTGCTACAGACAGCTTTATGAAAGGAAGATGAGAAGCCAAGCAGACTAGTATCTTATTGTTGGTTGTGCAGCTAATCCACCTGAGGCTGCTGCTGCTACTCCTGCCACTGCCGCCACCTGGATCCTTGTCTTCAACATCTGGTCTGTCTTGTCCTCCTTCTGCTATGGAAAAAAAAGAAACAATGATTGATTTTAAAAAAGACTTGGTGCTTGTTTCTCTTCATTTTTTTCTTCTTCATCACCTTCTTACTCACCCTTGTACTTACCAACCAACCCACAGCAATGATGCAGCCACCATTCCCACCTCTAATCTTCATCCTCAATCAGTTCTCTTACAGCAATGCCATTTTTACTGCTCATGTAACTGTGCAGTTACTTTTTTTTTTTTTTTTTGTTTTAATCAAAAGACAATTACTGTGCATATAAATACTTGTTTTTGTATATGTGCTTTGTTTGCAAATGCACATGTAGCCTGCACAATGGAGTAGCTACAGACATGCTTAATGTGAGCTATATTATTAAGTTATTAATAAAGGGACAATGTTTCTTCCAAATAGGGGTTAATAATTATATCTATTAAATAGGCATGCAGTTATATTGATTTTATTGGAATTTGTGTTATTTTGGAAAAATGGCTGCAAATATTGGGACTCAAGAAAGCATAAAGTTTTTCCCATTGAAAGTAAATGTAATTAGGTTTTCAAATTACAAGAGTTTGCCTTACGAGGGGATTTTCAGGTGTGTTTAAAGAGGGGTTAGACTGTACTGGAACCAGGATATTTTCTGGTTAATGTCACCAATGTAACAGAAAATTAGAAATTCCACACTCTTTTTCCATAGTAATTCATATTGGTATATTCTGAGAGAAACATAATTCACCTTAAAGTTTAGTCAGAGTATTTGTGTCAGACCACATAAGGTCTGGTGAGTGAAGCGAGCTCTGTAATTAACACCATTATGTCAAGTATTTAACAGTATTTAACTGTATTTGCCTGATGCTCCTAAATCATAGGGGTCTCAGTTGTACTTTATAGTTTAAGCTAAGAAATTATGCATGATTGTTCTCAAATATTGTTATATATGTGGATGCTGGCAACCTACGGTCTTCTTTAATATAAATAGGTATGTAAAAATGGATGATTGCAAATACATATGCAAAATCCCTGAAGAAGAAATTTGCTTGAAAAATACCTCACATCAATGATAAAGACATTTTGTATTATACAAACAGAAAGAAACTTTTGAAAGTTGAGGAAGTGTAGGCACATCTTTTGTTGTTAATGAGAGCATAATAAGGCATGGTCAAACTAATTATAGTAAGTTAATGTAGGAAGAACAGTTATGAAAAACAAAAGAGAAATTAAGATTTTCAGTCCATATTTAGATGTTATAATCAAGGAAGCCTTAAAAATAGACAGTAGCAGAAAAATTCCAATGTATAATTTAATTTCTGTATTAAAATGTAGAAAGATGTTTCCGTTTGTCTTTTGAATTCTTATGCAGTGTTGCTGTTGTTTATAAATACATAAACCACCCAAAGTTGTATTTAATTGTTCAGTTCCAGTCAGCTAATATTCCTTTCCTCATGACCAGTTTAGGAAGGAGAGAAAGTCTGCCCAGAACTACATATTGTACTAAATTCTGGCAACTGAAAAATTGAAGGAAACACTGAAGTAAGCAATTATTGAGTTGAAAAAAGCTGAACTTGCATGTTTCATGAGAGATGTTATTGGCATGGAATTTGGAGGGAAGGACATCCTCGGCTTAACACATCAGTTTAAAAAGAGTAAACACCTTGACTAGATTCACATGCATTGGTTGAAAATAGAAGGAAAAACACACAACTGTTTGTATTGTACAGCATTTTTCCAGTCAGATTTTTCCTTCTTTTGCTTTAGCTAGCCTAAGTCATCCATATATTTTTTGACTGAATATGTAGAAATGCTGCCCGCTTGATAAAAGCTGATTAGTCTGAGTATGCATTTGGTTTAAGGCTTATCCTATTTCTACTACACTTGAATGAAAAGCTTGGTAAAAAGACATGGTTGAGTGTGTATTAGTCAATCAATAATTTTGTAACAAACTTTTGACTGAGATTAAAAAAATAAAAGTAATATATAACATTAAACCAGATCTTCTGCGAACCAATGTAAAAGAGACACAGTTTATAATATGGGCACATTAATCACACTGCAATTACATTATGCATACAAAACATTTACACTGCATGTACCAGGCTCATTAAATAGGATTACTAGAAAGTGATGTAGCAGAAAAAAAAATGCTGTTCATTATGCAGTTACAAGTCCGAACATTGTTCCAAAGGCATTTTTCTAAAGCAGTAATTTATTTTAAGATCACTCTAGATGAATAGAGTGTCTAAATGTACATCATGGGTTCATTTCAAAATGCAGAATAGCCCCCGTAGGAATTAACTTGGAAAATGTGTGATTCTTGTATTTGCATGTAATTACATTTTTGTGCATGTAATTTTTATTCTTAAGTTTCCTTGGGTAATAGTGTCTGTTAAATAAAGTATAATAATGCCAGTAATAATGATATCATTGCTGAGAGCTGCAATATATAACTGAATGTTTACATTCTTGTCTTGTGCCAGTGCTGCCATGTTAAACTGTGGCTTCCTGCAGTTCTAGATTATGAAAAAGGTGTACAGCTATGGATGGATGGAAAGATGAATCTATAGTGATAGCGTGAATGTTGTGAGAGTTGCTTGCCACAACAAGCTCTTCAGTATCAGTAATGCAATACAATACACAAAACAGAACACAAGTAGTCCTCAATACAAGATGACAGTACAATAGTAATATTACAAGTACAGAGCAAAATGCAATAGTAGATGATATCACATAATACGATATAGATTTGTTCAGAGTCCTGGAGACCTAGGCCATTAAGCTGCCCCACCACTGGCCATTCCACAGTTGAGTCAGTGGTGGGCCGGCCAATAAGATGAAAGGACCTTTCAACCCAGTGCTCCTCCGTTAGAGATGTCTTTTCTTTAGGCAGGCAAACAACTTGGCAGTAGGGCAGGGGCACTAAGTGCCACATTTGAGTACCGAGAAGAAAAACAGAATAGATGAGGGTTATTTACAAATTATAACTATCATTATTACTTATGTTTTAGTGCTAATGACTAACAAAAGAGAAGCAGTATGTACAGTTAATCAGCAGCTATAGTCGGGGTATGTTAAACTGAAGTAGTGAGTCTCCAGCCAGGATTTGAAAGCTGAGACTGAAGGGGCATCTCTTATAGTAGCAGGCAGACCATTACATAGTTTAGGGGCCCTGTAACTTAAAGCTCAACCTCCCACTGTTATTTTATTAATCTTATTAATCCTTGGAATCATAAGCAGACCAGCATCTTGAGATCTTAATGTGTGCTCTGGTTTGTAAGTCATGATAAGTTCAGACAAGTAAGCCGAACCTTGGCCATTCAAGGTTTTATATGTTAAAAGTAGGATTTTGAAATCTGCCCTAAACTTTACTGGAAGCCAGTGTAAGGATTAAAGAACTGGAGATATGGGTTTGTATTTTCTTGTTCTTGTAATAATTCTTGCAGCAGCATTATGGGTTAAGTGGAAGCTGTATAAAGAACAATTTGAACATCCAGTGAACACTGCATTTGCAGTAGTCAATCCTACTAGAAATAAATGCAGGAATTAATTTCTCAGTAGCCGGCATATTTAGAAGACACCTTAATTTCCCAACATTTTTAAGATGGAAGAAACATGTTTTGGACAATTTTGTAATGTGCGCTTTAAATGACATGCTATAGTCAAATAATACTCCTAGATTGCAGGCTGTAATTCATAAAATTAATGGTGATTTCAGCTGTGTTAAATAATGACAATATATTGTTGTGATTAGCATCATTCCCTCCAACAATTAACATCTCCGTTTTAATCTGTATTTAAAGACAAGTAGTTTTCATCCATCTACTCCTTTATTTCACTAACCCAACTAATTAAAGACAACATTGGAGAAACTTCATTTGATCTAAATGAAAGGTATAACTGGGTGTCATCTGCATATGAGTGAAAATTAACCTTATGTTTTCTAATGATAGATCCCAGTGCAAGCATGTAAAGTGAAAACAGTAAAGGTCCTAGTACTGAGCCTTGTGGGACGCCATATCTCACTTTTGTGTATAATGATGGAGTGCAGTTAGCACATTTCTGTACATATTGGAATTGATTTGATAAATAAGAACTAAACCAGACAAGGACAAGGACTGTAAGCTTAATGTCATTTTCTAGCCTGTGTAGTAAAATAGAATGGTCAGTGGTGTTGAACTCTGCGCTTAAGTCTAACAACATCATTACAGCAGAGTTTCCTTCATCTGAGGATATCAGAATGTTGTTTACAACACGCGTTAATGCCATTCCTGTACTATGACCAATGCAGAGCCAGACTGGAATTTCTCTAATAATTTATAATGTGTATGGTCTGACTGAAGCTGACTGGCAATTGCTTTTTCAAGTATTTTAGACAGAAAGGGTAAATTTAATATGGGTCTATAATTATTAAGAATGTGTGGGTCTATGTCTGATTTTTTAAGTAATTGGTTGATGTCTGACACTTCTAGTGCATCAGGTACTGTGCCATGCAATAATAAACTGTTGATAATGCTAAGAATAGGTGCTGCAAGAACATCCATTGCACCTTATACTAGATTTGTTGGCACAGGATCTAGGGAACAAGTACTGAAGTAGGTTTCATTTTAGAAATTAAAGTTAAAACTTCCTGTTCTGTTACAGGATTAAAATTTCTAAAGTGTTGATTGCAAGGCGAGACAGGTTCTACCAAGCTAGTATGCTGTTTGCACTTTGATGCTGAGTTCTGGGATCTTATATTTTTAATTTTTTCATTAAAGAAGTTCATAAAGTTTTACTTCTAATGTCTGTTGGTATTTTGCACTGTAGATCTGAATTCCCATTTGTTAATTTAGCCACTGTTCTAAACAGTACACAAGGATTATTATTATTGTTATCTGTTATTTTAGAATAGTAGTCTGAGTGAGCTTTAAAGAGAGCTTTTTTATATTTTTCAACACTCTCTGTTCATGTAATTTTAAAGACCTGCAGCTTTGTTGTTCTCCATTTGTGCTCCAGTTTTCGACTCTCTAAAATAAGAGCTTGAGTGCTCTCATTGAACCAGGATGAGTTTCTGTGTGCTTTGATCATTTTTGTTTTAGGGGGACTCACTGCATCCAAAGCCTCTGTCTAGGATATGATAATTCGATGTTAGCAGATCTAAATTGTTTTAAATGTTTACATTTGATGTTAACTAATCTAAATGGTTTCCACAATTACACTTGACTTACTCAAAGTATCTATGAATTTTGAAGCAGAATTACAGTCTAAATGTTGCACTGTCTTTGTTTTAATCTGTGAGTGTATTGGTAAGGGCAGAACCCAATCAAACGTAATTAAGTAGTGATCAGAAATAGCTTAATTTAATGAAGTAATATTTAAATTTTGAATTTTATTCATTCATTCAAGTTATAATTAAATCTAATATGTGGTTATGTTTATGAGTTGGACCTTTGACAATCTGACAAAATCCTATTGAATTTAACAAATAAGTAAAACATTTGCTAACAGTGTGTTTTTTACATCAATGTATACAATAAAATCCCCTATCAAAAACTATGTGATCATAATTTATAGCCAAATCAGATAAAAGGTTGCCAAATTTAGTCATGAACAATGAATATGGCCCTGGCAGTTTGTAGGTTAGCACTATAATTGTGTTGGAATCTGTTTTAATATTTAAGATGACTGCCTCAAAGGATGTAAAGTCTCCTAAATTTGTAGAGTCGATTTGCATTTTGTCACAATCAGTTATTCCAGGGCCTCCTCCTCGACCAGTATCTCTAAATTTGTGAAGGAATGTGTATCCATCTGGTGACGCATCAGCTAGAACAGTGTCAGATTTATTAAACCAGCATTCATACAACACAGGAAAGTATTTGTTACCGGTTATGACAGTTAGGAACAAATTCAACAGAGAGATTAAAATTATAAATGGACTCACAACAAATATTGAGATAGCAAAGAAAATGCAAAAAATACCTGTTCCCGTTTTCATGTTTTTTGATCAATACCAGCTATCTTTCGCTTGTTGCAGTGCCATCATGCAGCATTGAGCACGATGAAGTTCTGTTTCTTGTAATTTGTTGCTTATATACTTACAGGCATATCTGAAAATAATCTGGGCTTTATTTGTTTTGTAATTATGCACTGGCTTGCACACGGAAGTCCATTGAATACCCTGCTAAATTTATCCTGAACCAAACCTTCCTTTACAGTTCAGTTATTTATGTTTTGTAATTTTCAGTGCCACTGGAAGATATTGTGCATCAAAAGAATCCTGTTTGCCGCATATTTTTATTTTATTAATTAACTTTGTAATATTAATACAATTCAAATTCTAATACTTTTCTGCAAAGTTTCAGATAATACAGTTTTCAAATAACATAGTATCTTGAACTCTAATTGAGCAAAAGTAGGAAAATCCTGTGTTGAAATTACACTTCCTATCGTTTTAGTTTATAAAACATGTACAAAGCAAAATAGCTAGTGGTAGAACAACATGTAAAGTGTATATATGGAAGGACTTTCAAGGGTGACTGCAGCACTTTGAATTTTAATTTAATATTGCCACTTTTACTATGTAAGTAGATTTTTTAAATGTTTTTATAGTACATGTATAGGAATCAGTAAAATATGATTGTATTTTCAGCCAAAACTGAGAAGAGCAAAATTTCTGTCTGTACACATTAAAAACACTAAATCCTCTGTCTCAAAATATTAAAGAATTTAAAATGAACTGGAGACACTAACCTTGAAAAAGATGGCTGCCGCTTTGCACAGGGCCCCAGAGCAGCAAAGAGCTGATCAATGCCCTCTTTCAACATTCCCTAAAGAGGCACAGCTTTTGGCTGCTACCATATAAATCAAAAAACATGAAGGGGAAGGGGTCCTGTGAGTATATCATAGCCAAAGTTGTGTGGGTGGTGTCATTTCTGGATGACTCTGGGTAGTTGTTAATACCTTTATATTTGGACTGTGGGAGGAAACCAGAATACCCGGAGGAAACCCACGCAGACACAGGAAGAACATGCAAACTCCATGCAGGGAGGACCCGAGAAGCGAACCAGGGTCTCCTTAATACGAGGCAGCAGTGCTACCACTGCGCCACCGTGCTGCCTAAAGCAGCAAAAGTGAATCTCAAATAGTTTAAAGCTATGTTCTTGTAATGCATACATTTTTCAAATTCCATGAATTAGAAATTACTAGTTACAGTTAGGTTTATATTTTTAAGGTTTAACTACTCGCACCATTTCTTGTCTCATAAGTACTCCCGCCATATATTTTATGCACTAGTGTTAAAATGGCTATTTATATATACACTGTGAGGTTATAGTAATTTTAAATTGTACATGTTTTTAATGTAATTAAATGCCATATTACTGAATAGTATGAAACAGTCTTGGACTATCTGCAAATAAACCTGATCCACTTCTCCAGTGCTCATCCGGTCACACTTTCATCCACTGCAGGATTTGCACATGTATCACATTTCACTTCAGTTGTTGAATGCTCTTTGCAGACAAAGTCATTGCAGGAAGAATGTCTCATTTTTGTCATACATATGTAAGTACCTGCATGGTATAACAAATGCAACATATGGAACTTGCAACTGTGAATCCAATCATAAAACCGGTTGGAGGCACACTAGAGGGAAACCATTGCGACACTTGTAGTGAATCAAGCTGAGGATAGATGACAGATGCTGCCAGTAGGTTCAAGTAAAAGGACGTTGGCCCAAAATAACAGATTGGTGTATAAAATACACAAGCGCGAGTAGTTTGTGTTTATTTCTAAGTTATACTTAATATCAGAAGAGCTATAATACATAAATCAAGCACATAGAGCTTGAAGCAGAAGGTGAAAAATCAGTTTAATCAAAAAAGCAATCAATCCAGAAAATCCCAGAAAGAGTTAAGATTCCCTAATCTTAAACAACACTAAAGAGTCCACCTTCACCCAGTTACCTTTATACTTAAATCAAGTAACTGTGTTCTGCATTACTAGATCACCTTGAAAAGTAAGATGCAAGTCTTATTGCTATAAATATAGCATGACTTCACAATCTCCTTCTCATCTTTCATTCCTTCTTGCCTTTCTCTTATATGGGGCTGCCACAGTGGAGGTGAATCTCGCTTTTCCATTCAATTCTATTTCTTTTTCACAGCGTTTTCATTTTTTGAACTATACTCCTTCCATTCCCTAAGTTTCTGCACTGTGCAACATCTTGTATTTTTCCTTTTTTCTTACTTGTGCTTTCTAATATTTTTTTCAGTCCTGCTCCAGTTCTTTGTCTAGGTTCTTCCTGTACCCCTCAATCCCATTTAATGATTGTTTCACTTCTTCTCACTCCTCTGCTCTCACCTTCAAGTTTCAATTCTTACCCTATCCACTATAACAGGAGAACATATGTACAGTTTTTGATTTCATCACAGGCCTCTCTAGTGCATCTCTCTACTTCTCTAGTTCCATTTCAAGTTTGTCCCTTGCACTTTTGCTTTACTCCAGATCATCTTCAAAAACATAGACCACAGAGGTTCTATCTCCTCTAATATTGGTATAAAACATAATGAACTCAGTGCTGAACCTGATCAAGTCCCACTCTCACTTCAGACTCTTCTCCCAACATACTGTAATGTCAATAAAGTCATAATATAGTACATCTGCTATGATAAAATTAATTGCATATAATCAGAAGGCTGGTCAGGTTTTGAGAAAAGAGCAAAAATGAGTACAGGAGGACCTGCACACTTTTCAGTAAAAGTCATCTGAAAACGAAGGCATTTTTACTTAATGATTCTTAATGCATTCCATATAAAGAAGACATTTATGGTTTCTTGTAATGTTTAATGTCCATTTTCATGTACAGAATACCTTTACATATTCTGTTTTCCTGTCAGTTCATGCAGGGCACTTTTAGTCGATGTCTGGCATTAATTTTTTATATTTTATTGATCAGAAGATATGTGGTTTGTAAGTGAACATTTTGAACCTTTATGTGAAAACAAATCTTTGTCAACTAGGATTTATCCAAAACGAAAACCTGTCTATTGCTGTATTTGTGAATTCCTATCCTCAATTCATCCTGCTTTATCTTTTGTTACATACTTATGGCTTGTAAATTATCTTTTAAATGTTCTGTTCTTTTAGTCATAATATTCTTTGTACTAGTGCTAGCTGTGAAACTCTGTTTATAAGGAGTCATTCAAGATTTATTTCACATATGAGGAAGCTGTGTAATGCAAAATCACTTTGTTTAAACAAGATTAAATATAAAAGGCATTTTTACTGGCACATATGTTGTTAACAGTGCAGAAATAAAGAGGAGTAAATGATGTTCATCATGCAATTGTGCTGTCAGATGTCTCCTGATGGTTTAGTGCTGAGCATTTTATAAATGTCATTACATTTACATTGTGGCACTCACTAGTACATTTTGATTTTGCAAAGTGATGCTCTTTCCCACTGTCTTTTTATATTACCAAAATAATGTTATTTACGTCTACCAGAAATTTGTAAAATGTGAAAATAGACTCAAAAGAGGTGCTGATTTTAATACTGAATTAAATGTTTTCAGGAACTAATCTTATTCCTGTTATACGCTATGGCTATGCCATGCCAATTTCAACAAGCAATGTGTTTTCTTCCTTGCAGTACAACCACAAAACCAGCCAGCTGCTTATAGGTTCTGTTATAATTCATTTCTATCCCTCTAAGTTTGTTTTTCATTGTTTTTGAATAAATAATGCAATTATATGTTTTAAGTATGATTTGAAGTAATACTATCATTCTGACATTAATGTGGTGCCCTATTGTTTTAGGCATTTTACTTAGATGATACCATAACAAATATTACTTGTAAGATGTGTTTTTGTCATTAGTCATATTGTTTTCTGTGCCATGTGACTAATGCTGTCAACACTCTCATGTTATACAGTAAAAGATGGCAGTGTGATAATATTGATATCAAATCTTTTGTTTTGCATAAACAAAATCCTTGCATTTGTTGGCAATCCTCCGAATACCGGTCCCAAATTATTTAACAACTGTTTTCCTATCGAGTGGACAATATTTAGGAGCGGGAGCAATAAGGTTAGTTATAACCAGCTTACTTATTTAAAAATATCGGTTGCATCATGACATCTGACAAGATAATAATGATGATGTACTTCTGGCTGTATGACGTGAAGTCGAAGCATGTGATGTTGTTTGAGGGTCTGACCAGCTGGGACACCATAGTGAATTATAATAACTACTTTTACCACTAAGAGATGTTGCAGCTGTTGTGCTGGAATTAATACAAAATATTGGAAATACATCTTATTGTCTTGCAATACATGTTTTTTCGCGGCTTTCAGTGTAGTATTGTCCACTCGATAGGAAAACAGTTGTTAAATAATTTGGGACCGGTATTCGGAGGATTGCCCATTTGTTTTAGGCTTCAAATTGTTGATAAAGACTTTGAGGATCCTGACTCTGGCTTTGTTTCTCAACCATGAATTTTGACTCTTACTGTAATTAGTCTTCTCAGTATATTGATCTGCTAGTTTTCTGACATATTCTCTCATGAGCTCCTTTAAAATATGTTCTCTTCATTTCTTGGTCCATTTTACCAACCTCAGTCTTTTGGTAACCACTGTCTATCATGTGCACAATTCTCAAACCTACTGATACAAATCATTTTTTTCAAGAAGTGCCTGCCACAATAAATTACTCCAGGACACTGATTTAGCCAAATATTTGTAGTGAAGGCCAAAAATTAAGGGGAGAAAAATTGTGAAAGAGAAGCCCTGCAAGCAAAGGATACAGAAGAAATAATTACGATGAAAAAGAAAAACGCAATATCCAAAGTTACAGTATAAAGACAAAAAGAAATTAAAAAAATCCAAAAAGTGCAAATTAGAAATACCAATAAGTGACTATCAGAACAGTTCTGTGTGACAGCTCTGTGTAAAGAGTAGTGATGAGCGAAATCCATGGTGTTCGTTTTGCCTCAAGTTCATGGAAGTCTTCTTCAATATCGCTGAACTTAGCAAAATGCATTGAAGTCAGTGGGGACAGACTAACTGAACTAAATTTGACTTGATTATAATGGTGCAGTCCTCTTTAAAGTGTCCCTGAGGGCTAGGAAAATGTCTGCCAGCTGTACTGGACCGATTATTGTGGCCAAAAAGGCAACCTGAGCTGTGCAGCAGCAGTGTCAACCACTGCACCACCATGCCTTAATGAGATCAAAGAAGAAAGAACACAGTCAGAGATACACAAACATGTATTTTATCAAAATAAAGCGGAAATGCCAAAATCGTAGTCAACAGTCAAAAAAAATACATAGTCATTTTATACTGATTTATGTGAGAAACTATTGCTCTGTGTGTTTTTCGGAAAACAGCCTGGCAGCAGCTCGCCACTCGCCAAACCCCGCACTGCTGCTGCTGCCTTAGTAATGCACAGGGTAATTCACGCAGCAACAGAAGTTTTATGTTGATTTATGTGAGAAACTATTGCTTTCATGCTTTTCAGAAAAGTATTTTTTTTGGAAAAATATTCAGCCCTGGGAGAAAAGGAAAAAAACAGCCCTATAAGAATTAAAGGCAGAAAATTCAAAGTGGCATGTCATGATTGAAGCTGTTGGCAGGTTCTGTTTTTTGAAGTTGTGTTGAAGGCTCTCCAAACCGTTTGTACTGATGCTTTACACTTTTTCTTCTATCAAAATGGTAAAAATACCTTGTAAATAGTAATAAATCTTTCGTTATTATTATTATTTCAGAGTCTCCTGTTTTTGGAAGGGGGTGGGTAGCGTCAGGCTTCTTCAAGGTTTGTTTTCACTCTCCACATGGCTAATTACGTATGCATAGTACACGCGCCTACTTCTCTTGTATTGACGTGGAATTCAAAGATTGACCTACACATTTGGCATCAAGCAGGGATAACTCGTTTACATTTTTATAGCATTTGTGTTTATGGGAAATGTAAAAAACTGGTATGAACAGTAATGCTATAGTAGTTCACCATGCATGTTCTGTTTATATCTGCATGAGTCTTCTCTGCTAACCCCGAATTTCTCCCAAGTTCAAATCTGTAGTGTGTCAATAATAATTTGACAAACAAGGTCGAACACAGCAAATTGGTTGTGAATAACGCTTTGGCGAAATTTGCTGATCAACACTAGTAATGAGATATTGATATCACAAAAAGAGTTTGGTCTGACATCATACGGTAAGCAGTAGCAATATTAGTAGTAGTAGTATCGTCACATGTAATGTATAGGGACTGCTAAGAGAAAAAAAGAGAAATGGTTCAAATACATAAGTCTGAATGAAGAAAGCAGCATAATATCAACTGCTTTCTTACCAAAAATGTTTCCTAGGTAATTCCATTTTTTGACAAGTATTGCTGTTTTTACAATGACCTTTTTAATCTATCATTGTGAGTTTTGTTTTCGGTGGCTTCTTGTTCTTCTGACTCTCTTGCTTGTTGGGACCGCAACAGCAGTATCATTTTGGATCCATAAATGTCTAAAAATGCATCCTGTCTTAAGTCCCTGGCAGTCACATAGCCATCAGGGTTTCGGAAGCAAAAAGGGTAGCAATGCTTTACTTGCCACCCCAGGATCATAAGCTAACTTTTTTTAGCTGTCTGTGGGATTTATAGTTCATGTTAAATTCTTGTTGGAATTCTGTTCATGCCTGCTTTCTGTTTGCAGAAATCTACTTCAAGTCTTGACTTTGAGGGTTGGTTTGGTTTTGAACAGCTTGTTCTGAGTCATTAACAGTTACTCTCAATTCTGTTCCTTTACTTTGAGGTTAAAGGTTTTGTAGTTCTTCTCTGAGATGTGTTTGTGTTTCCATACTTCTGCTTACATTCAGAAGTTTAATTCTTTTTATAATAATGTTAATTCTTTAGGTTTACTGTTACGTATGTCAGAAAGCAAGGTTCCAATGCACCTAAAACACTCAGATTTATAGACCTTAGCATTTATTAAATTAATAATAGTGCCTTCAGTTAGTTTTGTCAAGAACACCTACATGTAATAGAATTATATCTGTTAGGAACAAACGCTAATTATGAAAGTAATATAAAATCCATCCATCCATTATCCAACCTGCTATATCCTAACTACAGGGTCATGGGGGTCTGTTGGAGCCAATCCCAGCCAACACAGGGCTCAAGGCAGGAAACAAACCCCGGGCAGGGCGCCAGCCCACCACAGGTAATATAAAATGAATCACATAAATAGAAGAATCTATGAATTTAAAAGGAATCAGGCAAAAGCTATGTTCTTGATTTAGAAGAGTGGCTGTACATTCTTAATTAAAGTAAATTTAATACAAGAAATAATAAATTACTTTCAGTAACTAAAATTAACCCATTAACCAGTTTGGATGAGTGTCTCTAAGCAGTGCCAAGCAGCTTTCATTATCTTAAACACAGCTTGGTAACATCTGTTTTCTTAGTGCATAGCTGTGTTTATTAATTTTAAGGTATTTGTTATTTTCTTTTAATCATATATCCTTGATGCAATCTCAGCAATAGTTAGTTGCAGAATTCCTTTATGGGTACTGTTATTTTGGAAATATTCTTTTCCCATCACTATGTTTATGGTCATGACATCTGTTCTTGTCACACTTTTGTGCATTGTTTGTATATGTAATGTCATCACTTATTTCCAATTTAAGATGGTGGTACATAGCTTTTGGCAGCCAAGGTTTTAGATTTGTTTTAAAAAAAAAACAGGATTTGTGGTATTTATGGTTGGGACCTTTTGCTTGTTACTATTTCCATTTAAGTTTTGGCTTTGTCACTGATACTTTCAGTTTATTCTGGCCTCAGGATCCTGTCTATTTATCGATTATAATTTGCCTCATCCTTAAAAGCATTTTCAAATTTCCTGGTCACTCTTTTATTTTCTCTAATTATCTTCTGGACAGTCTTTCCACCTGGCAATTCTACTCATGAACTTATCATAGAAATGTAGTAGTCTGTCAGATTTAACACAGTAGATGCATATCATAAGCACTGTTATGAAATTTTGAGAAACAGACTTACCCATGTCCGAAGTACTATAGTGGAAAAAGAAGTATTAGTGAAGATTCAACAAATTAAAAACAGGTGCCCAACTTCTTTAGCATCTGTCTGTGCATCAAAGAAACATCTGGAAAAGTGTCTTAGTAGTTAGTTAGGAGAAAAAAAAAATCCAAAGATAGCCATTTGGCTTTGAGTTTGTCTAGTCCTTTGACAATTGTACTACTCCATTGATTTCTTGAGAGTCTGATTATGTTTTTTCCATGTCCATCAAACACTTCTTCATCTCCTGGTTAATTCTCTCAAACTGCCCTTAACAAATAAACTATATAGTTGTATCAAACCTTCCTAATTAAAAAATAAATAACTGCTCTTTGTAGGATGTAGGTACTTGGATACCCTGATTTTCTTTATGTCCTTACCTGCATCAGTTTACCCGAGTAGTGCTTTTCATTGCTTACGGTCAGTTAACAAAGCATACTTTCTGCTCCAGCCTCTGCTGGAACTGTTAGGGTTAATACTTAAATAAACTTTGCTTTACTCAGTTTTTCTGTTTTTTTCTCTTTCTTAAGTCCCCTTCATCTCTAGTTTTTTTGCATTTCATCACACATTAAGAGTCTATTGACTAGGATTTTTATTTTCTCCTTATGTACTTATTAATGCCTGCTTTGATTTTATCTTCAGGTTACTTTGACCATGTCCCAGCTTGCCCCTGAGCTGCAGTTCAGTATTGACAAAAAGCTCATCTTGCATCCTAGAAACAACAAGCTGCAGTATAGCTGACTCCCCCAGTTCGCCACTCTGTAGTATAAGGATCACACGTTTCTAAGTAGTTTGAGAGAATTTATGGATGGCATTGTGTTCACACTCCCACCTATATTGCCTACGCCACAGACAGACCCTCATACAAATAAGTGCTGACACTCATATAATTGCTTGAGGCTCAACTGAAAGTAAAATGTGGGGAATATATGTGAGCATTTCAGGAATTTGGAATAGGAAGTATAATTTGGGCACTACAGATTTGCATTTAATGCAACTAGATACAAACAATCCTTTCAAAGTTCTGCCTTTTAGACCTTCTTGGGTCATGTGTTTCTCAGACTGAAGGACAGGCAAAAAAGAACAGGCTAAATTAAAAGACAGCGTTTTCATGACAGTTCTAGGAGCAAATGCCTTTTATTACAACAATATTTCAAACATGAATTTCAGCCAGTCTTCAAAAAAAATGTTGTAAAAGACAGTAATTATCCTCGCCTCATCAACTAGTGTTACACACTTGGGAACTGTGTAGCATTAATCAGTTCTGTTGCTTATTCTCAGAAGTTTTACAAATGCATTAAAAAGCCATTTTCAAAATAAGTTTTCCTTAATATGTTACTTGTTCTGTATTTTGCCAGCTTTATCAAGATAGAACTTTATATGGAAAATGAATTGATGTAAAGTGTGATCTGACTACTCTTTCATCTTTGTTTCTAGCTTGTTTATTCATAGTAAGAACCGTTAATTAATTTTGGCATGTCACAATGAAATATTATATGCTAGTTGTGATAGTACACTTTTATGAAAAGCAATAGAAATATTTTATAACCATATTAATTAGGTTAGGTAGTTTATTTTTGAGTAGTCTTACTGGTAATCCATAACTATATTTCACAATTTAAAGTACAGTTATATTTTTTGAAATAAATATGTTGGTGATGTATTTGACGTGACTCCATGAATCATTCTAATGATGCAAAATTATTAAAACCCCAGTAAGCAGAATATGGACAGTGTTTTATATTAGTGAATTGGTTATACTGAAAGATTATACCATAATGTTATTTCAGATTAAAGATGTGAATTGTTTACTTAGATACTGCTTTTGGTGTTAAAGTAAAGGTCTTTTTTAGTAAAAGATATGAACATGTTATTAATGTTGATGTGTTTTTATTTTTCAGATGGTAAGGTGGAAGTAACCAAAGAAGGCATGAAATTATGCATTATGGGGCCTGGAAAGGTGTTTGGTGAATTGGCTATCTTATACAACTGCACTAGGACAGCTACAGTAAAAAGTAAGTTTGATTCTTACAAACCTCTAAGAGAATTTTAACTCATAGATATGCAGGTGGATGAACCAATGTTGTCCTGGATAATGGACTACCTGTCGGGCTGACCGCAGTTTGTGACACTCAAGGACTGTGTCTTTGATGTGAATGTGTGCAACACTGGAGCACCACGAGGAACAGTCCAGTCTCCATTTCTCTTCACGCTGTACACCTCCGACTGTTAAGAAAACACCAGCTCAGGTCACTTACAGACATTCTCTGATGATTCTGCACCTATGGGGTGTGTTGACAAAGAGAATGAGACAGAATATAGGAGTCAGGTGGAGAGCTTTGTTTCTTAGTGCCGAAAGAACTATATGCAACTTAACATCAGCAAAATCATTTAAATGGTTATTAAATTTCACCGTACCAAAGAGTCTCTATGCCCAGTCAGTGTTAAGAGAATTGATATGGAGCCTGGAGTATTTGCCATATGAAGTGCTCAAGCAGCTATCAAATGGTTTCTTGTAATCCAGAGGAGCATCAATTATACTTTGAGGTCCTCCTGTGTTGCTTACTCACTCACTCAGTCACTAAGATGGACCTCAGGTTTGGCAACTTAACTAATCATCCATATGAGACTGGAGATGTAGATTAACTAATCGCCTCTGTTCTTACTCCCGACTCCTTAATAATGTATATGAAGACCAGGACTACAATATAGGAACTTAACATAAAGAAACATTCTGAAACTTCTTCATCCAATTCTGAGTTATGAGGCCCAGAGCATGTCCCAGTAGCTATGCGTGCAAGGCAGAGAAAACCCTGGATGGGGTACCAGTTCTTTGCAAGGACACAGCACACACTCATATTCACGCTCAAATTGAACAATTTTCAGACTGCCATTTAACCTAACTGGCAAACACAAAGAGTGCATGCAAGCTGCACTTGCAAACACTGGCAATGAAATTCACAATCACCTGTCTCCATCCATCCATCCATTGTCTAAACCCACTTATCCAGGGTAGGGTCATGGGGAAGCTATGGCCTATCCCAGCAAGCATCGGGTGGGAGGCTAGAACAATTTCTGGATGGGGTGCATATCTATCGCAAGGTGAACACTCAGAAACACACTAGGGCCAATTCACCATTGCCAGTGTACCTAACCTGCATGTCTTTAGGCTGTGAGAAGAAACCTATGCAGACACTGGGAGAACATGCAAACTCCATACACGGCATTCCCAGAACATGACCCTGGTGTCCTTATTGCGAGACAGAAGAGCTACCACTCTGCCGCCCACCTCCATACTGTCAAATAATATAACAGAAAGCAAACTTTTCAGAACATTTCTTAATTAGTTCTAGGAGCTGTCTGTGGTACATTGTTCAGTGCCATAACGGCTGACAAGATCTCCAGAAACAGACTTGCAGTTAAGAGCTTTACCCTGAAGCAAAGAGCCAAATAACAATGCATAATGTGCTACAATTAAAGCTTCTCAGAGTGATATAGGGGATTATGCATGAAGTGAAGTCATTACATTTATCTGCACTAAAAATATGAATTGGATAATTTATAAATTGTAATTTTTAAATGTTTCCTGTGAAACTTATGAATAAAAACATGTTTACAGGAAACTATTTCCACGCATTATGTGGTATATAAACCTCAATTCTAGGTTAATTAGGCAGTGATGGACTATTAACTGTCAATCAAGGCCGACCATTCACTTCTATATTGATTCTTAACCTATGTGCCCAGGCCTGATGCTGATCATTTACAGTAGTTTCTTCTTCTGACCCACATCCTGTATATAATTCTGCATAGTTTCTCCTACAGTATTTTATGCTTTGAATGCTTTGTTCCTTCAGATTTTACAATTTCAGATTTCCCCAGTTATTTAGGGGACAAAAAACAACAATAGGAAGATTATCCATTTCCAACACAACCAGTTTTTATTTTTTCACTGAAAAATAAATCTCTTCTGCAGTGCAAACAGGTAGTTGTTCTTCGGGGATTATTGATGTCTTTTGCATTTGAGTTAGCAAATATGGATTTTGTGTTTAATGAAGTGTTTAACTGACTATTAAGCTCTAATGAAAATTAAATCGAATGGTATATTTTAATTTAAAGCATCATTGTTTTCATTCTGGCACTGAATCAAAGTATTCAGCAGATGATATTTTTTTTAAATATTAAACAGTATTGTTACTAGGGTAAGGGAGATAAACACTATTTCAGTAAAAACTGGGGGGCAACACCAGAATCTACCACAACATGATGACTAGCGCCATGCAGGCAGCAGCAAATCCATGTTCTGTATGGATACTCTTTATTCATGCTAATAACGTGGCACTTTTACCTGCAGTGTTCTAGACAATGAAGTGACATTGGCGCCTTACAGTGCTTACCTTTAGATTTCAGATTGCTCTTAGTGTACTCTCCCAACAATATACCGTATATACTTGAGTATAAGCCGACCCAAATATAAGCCGAGGTACCTAATTTTACCTACAAAAACTGGAAAAACTTATTGACTCGAGTATAAGCCTAGGGTGGAAAATGCAGCAGCTACTGGTAAGTTTCAATAATCAAAATAAATACCAATAAAATTACCGTACATTAATTGAGGCATCAGTAGGTTAAATGTTTTTGAGTATTTATTTCAAAGAAAAACAGTAAACTAGCTCTGTAAGTGGAGAAGAGGGTCAACAAAAACAATATGGTATCTCTCTCACTCGCTCTGTCTCTCGCGCCTCTGTGTGTGTGCGTCTCTCTCTCTCGCTCGCTGCACAGGGAATGCACAAGGAGAGACTGAACACGTGCGGAAATTATCGGCACACACAAACTGAAAGGGAAACTGGGCTTGCTCGTATAACCGGGGGGCAGCGGGACCTGACTCGAATATAAGCTGAGGGTGACGTTTTTCAGCACATTTTGGGTGCTGAAAAACTCAGCTTATATTCAAGTATATACGGTACTTGAGTTTTCTAACACAATGTAAATTAATTTATTATTTACATCTAAAAGTCCTTTTAGTATTGTGACAAGGGAGAAATAACCAACCACAGTGTCAGTGAATACAGTAGGTAAACAAGTAATCTACATGACTTATGTTTGCACTGTACCATTTCAAACAGGTAAATCAGCAAGTAGAGGTTTGTAGTTCATAAAAAGAATCCTTAATACAAAATAAATCGTAATAATTAAAAATAAAACTGACTCAGACACTTGGAACTGTGAATTCAGTAAATGGCATAATGATTACTAGTGTAGCAGGATGCAGATGAGAGCACTTAGTGATTGGTGGAGACAGCTACGATTAGCGTGTATTGTGTAAAACAATAAAAACGGTTGTGTCTTTGTATCTCTTCTGTTTTGGCATTCTTTAAATTTAAAACTTACACATTTACATTTTGTAATTACCTATCCTACATGTATTAACAATTAACTTCTACACAGATTACTTCTCCATTTTTCAGGGGAACATTGATGAGATGTTCGGATATGACAATACATTTCATTGCATGTAATGCTTAAAGTATTTGCTTAGGATTGAATGTTAAAGATGTTTTTACCTTTGTACATATAATTTCTTATGACCCCTTTGATCTATACTTCACAATGATTAAAAATATAAATGTAGCTGTCATTAGTTGTAAAACTTTCCAAGCACACCATTAACTTTGCTCCATCTTCTTTGAACTAGAATTAAATTCTCACTGCTAATCATATTCTTTCAATGTGTTACAAAACTGAAGGTTGTTATCTTTCAAAGTAAAACAGAAAATCTTAATTTCTTAATAAAGACAAAGTCAGCGTCAATATCAGTTAGAATTAAAGCAAACTATATATCATGTAATGTCACAAAATTGTATACATTTCTGTTACAGACTGACAGGGTCATAAAATTCAATGTGAAAAGAGTGCATGTGTAGTGCAGATTGGGCAGAGAATGCAGATGAGGCAGCTACACTTACTTTCTGAAAAGATATGTGAAATGGACTATCTGCACTTCAAGACACCTTCGACATTAACCTGTTTTTGCTTGGCAATATGTGTAATGCAGGTAACAACATTTTAGCTGAGACATTAAATGTAATGTAATTATAAAAATTTAAACTGTACCACCTGACAGTACTTTGTTTCTGGGAACAAGTTCCAGTAGATCATACAGAGTGACAATGTATTCCTGGTAATGATGGATAGTTTCCTTGTAGGCTTTTAAGCATTTAGCAGCAGCAGCCTTTCTGATAGACTGAGTGCCTGAGAAAGTTTAAATTTTATTTTTTCCCACCACATTACATCCACAGGACCGTACTTGCATGATGAATCGGGGCATGGCCTCTCATTTTCTCGGTAGCACTGCAGTGTTCATTGCTACTTGTACACTATATGTAACAGGTCACATCCAGAAGTAACTAGAAGACGTTTATTTATTAAATGGTTATTTGTTTGTTACGCTAGGATAGACAGTAGAAAGGCACAAGACAGAAAGGTCACCCCTGGAAATCCTCACCCTAGAAAACCATCGAGTGGCAGTAACAAAGACAACTGCTCAAGGGCTCATATCAAAAATATTTGAATAGTTGAATCTATATACAAGAAATAAGACTTTTAATATACAGTATGCATAACATATTTCCAAAAAAACAACATCAACAGAATGGAACAATTTAAAATGGTGCTCTTCACTAAATTAGTTTATGCCACTTTCATTTATATGGCTTGCTTTCCATGCACTTTGTTGCCATAGAAACAAATCCATCCAGACTATTTATACAGAATTTCAGAGAAGATTGCTTCCTGTGGTTTGTTTTTCACCTTCGTCTTTTTGTAGTGCCCTCTGCAAACTGGAGGGGAAGCAAAGGATACACCTTCTTTGTTTCAATTACCTAACAATGAAAAGCAAAATGTAAGTATTGATTACAACAAAAAATATAATGACATTGAACAAAACACTAGCAGCTGAGTTTATTTTTCACTGCATAAGGTAATGCAACATGAAATGAAAAAGTCAAATTATCTTCTTCTTGGTCACTTCTGTTACATTTTGGTATTTTTAAGCAATAGACTAAAGGACATGAAATTCTAATTGATTCAAATATGTATTGACCTTTAATAGATCTGGAATCTTATTTCCACATTTCTATTTGGGTCTAAATGCTGAGTGTTCATATTAGAAATGAATGCAATGGCAACTTAATGCACTCTTAACTGAATGGTCTTCTCAGCTCCCTGAGTGAAGAGTGAAACCACTCATAAAAGAGCTGTCATTTTTACTAAATGGCTAGTCCATTAACCAGAAAAAAAAAATTACTCATGTGACAGGATATTATATTGTGCTTTTTGGAGTGATAGTAATCACAGTTTAACTAAATAGTTTTTTTTTATTTGCTTAGTTTACCTTTTTATTTAATACTCTTTTAAAAAGCAGATATACTATATTTATATGTACCTTTTGATCTGAGAAGGAGCAGATGCAAGACGACGTCATCATCACAGCTTGCATACTGCATGAGTTTAAGTGACAGCTCTTGTTTGAATAAATGCTTTGACAATGTTCCTGTCGTTGCAACAATAAAGCTGGCTTTTTCAGAAACCTGGACTTACCTCCTTCTCTCTCGGACAAGTCTATGACCCATCACACACATATATATATATATATATATATATATATATATATATATATATATATATATACTGTATATATACGGTATATATTCTGTATATATATATATATATATATATATATATATATATATATATATATATATATATTATATATATATATATATACAGTATATGTGTGTATGTGTGTGTGTGTGTGTGTAATTTATTTGCTCATGTATCTTTTTTTGCAGATTCAGCTATTTTCTGATGCCAGAAATACTGTATTACCAATAGTAATAAGCATATAAATTTTACAATTCAAGAAAAGTATGGGTGGGAAATTACTTAATGTCCATCAAAAGCACATACTGTTTGCTTCTCTGTAAAATCCACATACTGATCAGTTTTGCCATTATGGAAGTCTGAAGGTCCCTTTGTGGCAGAACTGCATTAGAGCCATGCGTATACGTCTGGACCACATAGTGCCTGCCTCATTCCAGTGTCAGTTCTTAGATGTTACACTTTATTTTATATGATGGGCTTGTCATTTTCAGGAATTTTTGTTGCTCTCAACAGAGGATGTTTTTGGGCATCCACTTTTAAGCTGGTGTCCAGGATAATGGACTATCTGTCAGGCAGACCTCAGTTGTGAGTTTCAATGACTGTTTTTCTGATATGATTGTGAGCAACATTGGAGCACTATAAGGAACAGTCCTGTCTCATTTTCTCCATACTTTGCACACCTCAGACTATAAATATAACACCAGGTCAGGTCACTTGCAGAAATTCTCAGGTGCTTTCTGCCCTTATGGCTTGTATTAATAAAGGGAGTGGAACGGAGTATAGGATTCAGGAAGAGAACTTTCTTTCTTGGTGCAGAAAGAATTGTCTGCAACTTAACATTGACACAATCAGGGAACTGGTTGTGGACCTTTGCTGCACCAAAGAGATTCTACGTCCAGTCACTATGCAAGGGGTGGATGTAGAGGTGCTGCACTCCTACAACTACTGGGGGGGGTCCACATCAATGAAAGTTTGGAATGGTCGCATAACGCAGAGGAACAATATAAGAAGGACTGCATT